>NC_054535.1:90699107-91068482 GCF_017654505.1 Polyodon spathula | reverse complement strand
ACCGTGAATGCTGGGAAATATGCACATGTTTATAGCAAAGAATGAGCGCAGGGAAGCCGAAGGGTGTGATGATAGTGAATGCTTTTACAGTCGTCATCTTGTAACAGTGTAGAAGACTGTTGAAACATTTGTTAGCATTTCATGTACTTTGAGTTTTCAGTTATGTAGTTTACAATTATCAATGTAAATGATATCCATAGTTATTTTCTTTTTGGTTTGTTTTACAAAACAAACATTTAATTATGTAAATTGAACGATATTTAGTAGTCGTCATCGTTGTCGTGGTGGTGTTGTTGTTGCAAACACCAGTGGACTATCAATAAATAAATAAATAAATAGCTTCAATATTTGACGTAATTGTTACATTGCGTTAATTATTAATTATTTTTTAAACGAAATTGGTAGTTTTCCCATGGTAGTAATGTTATATAGAGGGAAAAAATGTTTGGCAACAAGACAAAGAAAGGTATGGCTATTTTTTTTTAAACGCAGCCACTAATTAACTTTATGCAAGTCCAATCATGGTCTCTTGCATCAAGTAGTCACAGTATACATGTGCTCGACCGTAATAATCTCTCATGAAATCTTAAACTAGAAATGAAAAATGTGGGGGTCATTTTTGATCCTGATCAATCATTTGAGACTTATATTAGGGAGGTTACAAAAGTATATTTTTACAATTTCAGAAATATAGCCAAACTTGACCAATTATTTCAGTATCCGATGCCAAGACACCAATGCATGCCTTTGTTTAGAACTGATTACTGTAATGCACTTATTTCTGGTATACCAAAAGGTGTGCTGTCTCCCTTACAGCTCGTTCAGAATACAGCCGCTAGAATTCTGACTAAAACCAGTGAACATATTACCCCTGTTTAACATTGGCTTACACTGGCTCCCTATGCAGTATAGAATATATTTGAAGATTTTTGCTGTTAACATATAAAACCCCAAATGGGCTAGCGCTTGGTTGTTTGTAGGAGTTACTGTCCCTGCACCATCCAAATCTCAGTCTTAGATCACAGGATGCAGGGCTACTGGTTATTCCTAGCGTCAACAAAATTAACACGGGAGGAAGGACCTTTTCAAACAGAGCCCCTAAATTATGCAATGCCCACCCTTTTGTCAGGGAAGCTGGGACTGTTACAGTTTTTAAATCAACACTGAAAACATACTTTTATAAAACGGCTTTCTTACCTTAGTGAGTTTTAATGTAGGCCTAACTTTTACATTTCTAAATGTATTATATATATATATATATATATATATATATATATATATATATATATATATTATATATATATATATATATATAGCAGTGTGTATGACACGCCTGGGGACTTTTATACAAAGGTATTGTGTTGTGTAAATCTAAAAGGTTTTAAATGTATTTTACAGTGTTTTGTGATACTTTGTATGAAAAGAGCTATATAAATGTAATAAATAAATAAATACGCATTCTTAGCTTAATATATCAAAGACTGTTCCAGCCCTTTTTAACGTTTTAAACCCAAATATCTTCTTGTACTTTTTTTTTTTTTTAACAATTGGCGTGCTTAAAACTGAATTCGTCATGCAAAGCTATCATTTAATTTAAATATATGAAAATGAGTCTGACCTTGGCCCTCCACCTACTTTTAGAAACGCTTCGGCGCCGTTGATTCTACAGATACAGCCAGTGCAACTCCAAACAGGTTCAGCAGATGTCACTTTACTCAATATTGCTGCTACGCGTACACAATCCTGTTGGCTGGTGGGAGCCTTTTCTGATGCTATGCAAATCGTATCTTTGTATTCCATTCCCGTGTTAGCTATTGTAGAGCACTGAGCGCGCTAAACCTTGGAAATATAGATCTATTTTTTTTATAGTGCAGATCTTGATTGAATTGGTGAGTACACATGTACTGTTTATGTTAGTACGTTATTTGTTTTGTTTTATGTTGTTGGGTATGTTAAATCGTGGATAATGCGTTGTGATGGCACTCTTGAAATACCAGTGTGGAACTGCACTGCACTGCACTGTGTTATGCTGCATGAGGTTTAAACATGCGATTCTGTCATTGTTTTATCAGACAGTTTATTTGTGGTTTGTTAGCTGAAAAAGGTGGCCGAATTTCGAACTCCGTTAAAAACTATATATTTAGCGTTTACACTGTTATTAGTAACTTCATAATCCCGCAGCTTTGTTTAATATTATTAAGAGTTAGTAAATGTGTGCGTCTGCACTGACAGTTATAGTCGAGTAAGCGTGTGTTTAAATTGAACTCGAGTCATAGTATGTGTGTAGAAATGGGTGTTTTCTTCATCTTTGCTATGCAGTGCGTTGTACACATCATCTGCTGCTGGAGTATCCTATGCTCTTTTCACTTTTCACAGTAAGGGAATTAAAATTGACGAAGTGGGACTTCTGAATCAGCAGACACAGTTCATCAAACATCGAGTCTCTTGAACCAGCAATACCAGTTGCTTGTCATTGAAGGAATTTCCATTTATGTATATAAACTCATCTTCTGTGATTACACTGTCATGGTATTTCAATGCTTCAAGTTTCAACGGGTATAGTAAGTATTAGGTATTAATCACTGTGTTATTCCTGATCTCTTTATATTAACACAAGAACATAAGAAAGTTTACAAATGAGAGGAGGCCATTTGGCCCATCTTGCTCGTTTGGTGATATTTATAATAAACATTTTTATTTCCTGCGCACAGTACCTTACACTTTTCTCTATTAAATGTAATTTGCCATGTGTCTGCCCAGTTCTGAATCTTGTCTAGATCATTTTGATTGACCTTTGCTGCTGCAACAGTGTTTGCCACTCCTCCTATTTTTCCCTGTGGTACGCCACTGGTTACCTCACTCCATTCTGAGGTTTCTCCTCTAATCAGTACTTTCTGTTTTCTACATGTTAACCACTCCCTAATCCATGTATATGTGTTTCCTTGAATCCCAACTTCATTCAGTTTGAGAATTAATCTTTTATGCAGGACTTTGTCAAAAGCTTTCTGGAAATCTAAATAAACCATGTCATGTGTTTTGCAATTATCCATTTTCGATGTTGCATCCTCAAAAAAATCGATCAGGTTAGTTAGACACAATATCCCTTTCCTAAAACCATATTGACTGTTTCCCAGGATACTGTTACCATATAGGTAATTTTCCACTTTGGATCTATAGTTTCCATAAATTTGCATATAATAGAAGTCAGGCTTATTGGTCTGTAGTTACCTGGTTCAGTTTTGTTTCCCTTTTTGTGAATCGGTATTACGTTTGCAATTTTCCAGTCTGTCGGTACAACCCCTGTGTCAAGAGACTGCTGCATGATCTTGGTTAGCAGCTTGTAAATAACTTCTTTCATTTCTTTGAGTACTATTGGGAGGATCTCACCGGCCCAGGTGAGTTGTTTATTTTAAGAGCTCCTAGTCCCTTTAACACTTCTGCCTCGGTTAAGCTAAAGTTATTTAAAACTGGATAGGATCAGGTTGACATCTGGGGCATGTCTACTTTAGAGATTGTATTGTTTTGCGCCTCTTATACTACATTTTTGAAGAACAGCCATCCTTTTTCTGTAGATGTTTTCTCTATTTTACTCCAATCTACTTCTGTTAGTCTCTGTTTCATACCTTCATAGTTTGCTTTTCTAAAATTGTAAATCTTAGCTTTAGTCATTACTTTTGGGGTTTTAAAAAGCACTTCAAATGAGACCATGTTGTGGTCTGAGTTTGCCAGTGGTTCTTTGACCTCTGTTTTAGTTATTCTGTCTTTGTTATTTGAAAAGACTAAATCAAGCCATGCCTCCCCTCTAGTCGTTGCCTTGACAAATTGCGTTAGGAAGCAGTCATATGTCATTTCCACCATTTCAATTTTGTCTGTCGTGCTCCCCATTGGGTTTTCCCATTTTATATGGGGGAAGTTGAAATCCCCCATTAGTATGGCTTCTCCTTTGCTACACGCATTTCTAATGTCATTGTATAACAGATTATTTTGTTTTGGTGTGGTCTCCCTTGTGTTTTTTTGTTGATTTCTCCGCCCTTCCTTTCTAGTTTAAATGCTTCTGAACCTGCTTGAGGATCTTTTCTCCAAGTAGATTGGTTCCCTTTTTATTTAAGTGCAGTCCATCCCGCCTATACAGATAGTCCTTGTTGTAGAATGTGGTCCAATGATCAAGATAGGTAAAGCCTTCCCGTGTGCACCACATCTTCAGCCATGCGTTTAAATTAATTATTTCCAGCTGTCCATATGGTCCTTTGCAAGGTGCTGGCAGTATCCCAGAATGTACCACAGTTTTGTTCTTTGGGGCAAGTTAAGATGGAACTTAATAATTAAAAGGATGGTTCATTAAGCTGAGTATTCAGTCTAGAACCAATACATTTTATATTAATCTTTTAACATGCAAATCTATCAACTGTTCATGGGTAATATGTTCTTAAGCACTTTTAGCAGCTACCCCAGAAGTCTCCTCCAATTTTTAGGCGATTCCTCCTGTTCCAGATTTTAAATAGTTTTTTGATATATTTATTTATATATTTATAATTGTTTCCTGAGCTATAATAACTGCTTGATGATCCTTATGCAGCAAATACATTTTACTGTAGTAGAAGGAGCATGCCTTATGGGATGTGGGAGTTTTTTCAAAGTCACAGGATAGCAAGCCCCCCTACAACTGTTGGGGAATGTACACAAACTTGATTCTTAACAAGACCAGTTCTTGGAGAGCACAGGCCGAACTGCACATTTATAGTAGTGTTAAAAAACACTAAGCTTACTCACCTACTTCTGCCTAAAGTAATCCCTAACATTGCAAATCCTTCCTGGGCTGCACTTACAAGTAGCCCTGGTATGTAAGTAGAATGCATGAAAATAATCAAGTAATCTTTTTGTTACTGGTATGATATTACATTTCTGACGAAGAAAGCTTTGTAAATAATGCTCCAGGGGACCTCTCTCTGTGTGCACACGTGTATGTGTATGTGTGTGTGTGTGTGTGCATTATTATTTTTTAAAGTGATAACTCACAGTCTTTAATTAACTAAACAACTGCTGTTACTATAACAACACTAACTGAACAACCAAGTAAGGTCTCAAGTCCTTAGTTTTGTAACATTAACATAAACACCAAAAAAGCATTTTGTCCAAAGGCAGTAAGTTACAGTACCATAGATACAGTATCTGCTCAATGTAACGTTACATGAATTACATGCAACTCTGCTGTGTACGGAGAACAGTGAGAGACTGCTGGTGCAAGCCGTTATTCAGAGTTTGTTAGACCTATAGATGCATGCACTTGATTTAAGGAACACTATGGGAACTGAGCTACAGTGTTGTGCTGCATTTTTCCTAATTTTTATATTACACAAGGCATATCCTCTTTGTTTCATCCTTGAACTGGACACCCTTCATTTGAAACAAAATAAAATAACAGAGCATTGCCCCAGTTCCGTGACATCGGCCATACAGTGTGTTTGTGAGTTGATTTTTAACCCGAGCTGTAAAGGGGCTTTTCACACACATCTTTCTGATCCACGGTTATCTTACATCTGCCCCTGTTCTATGTTCACATGACTTACAGATCTGATTCAAGTTCACAGTTATCTTCAAGGGTGGTATTTTCATCACCCCACGAAATCCTGGAGGAAGGCCTTTCCACACATTGCCAAGCTTGTATCCGTTTCAGTTTTTAAATGATAGTTTAAAAAAACAAACAAACATTTTTATGAATAGGCTTCCTTAATAAGCTTCTAAACCAGTTGTCTCATTAAATATGATGTTTATCATTTGGAGGCCCTTATATAGTGCAGGCCAGTATATCATGTGAGTAATTATTGCTGTAATCTAAATTAAAAAACATGTTTGGTTAATTTTCACATGACTTTAAACAGTTTATTTGCAAACAATACTTTTTATTGCAAATTGCTGCTAGCTTACATTCATTTGCCTCTGTAAAGCACATTTAATATCGTTTATCAGTGCAAAATACAGGGCAATGCAGAAACAGTTAAGCACTTTGTGATGGTGGTCCACTACGAAAGGCGCTATATAAAATAAATATTGATTGATATACATCCCCAGTTGTATTTTTTTATTTTATTAATTTTTTTTATAAATTTAGTCATAGTCAACGGTTTTTTACCCCAGTTTTCTCACTGAATGCCCATTTGTTATTTGTATCCCAATTCACCGCTGTAATGCCCTGGCAACTCTGGAAACAGAGGCTGGAACACGCGTCCTCCGAAATGTGTTCCTACCATTATGTTATTTTTCTCCCTGCGGATCCACAGCGAAGCCACCAGACCTATAGTTTTGGAGGTCAGCACAGATCTGATGGCTCCACTGCAGAACCGCAGGCACCCTTTCGACCCCGGGGGTCGCTGGTGCACGGTGAACTGTTGATTCCCCTATTGACCTAAGCCCTCCCTACCCGGGCGGCACTTGGCCAATTGTGCGCCATCCCCTAGGAACCCCCGGTCATGGTTGCCAGTGACATAGCCTGGATTTGAACCTGCGAACTCCAGGCTTTAGAGCGCATCCTGCACTCCACGAGGAGCGCCTTTACTGGATACACAGCTCGGGAGCCTCCTCCCCAGTTGTTTTTTAGATCAACATGTTTTAAATGTGTTAAGAAGTGAGTGGACATTGTTTCGTTTTAGTTCTGGAGGTCAGAGTGTGGATTCTTTGCTTTTTGTTCACACCAGAAGGCACTGTAGTGCAGCAGTCTGTAAGGAGAACTTACTTCTACTGACCTGACAGGACAGGATAGACCAGCAGCTGCTTCTTATGGATGTTATGCAAATACACACAGCTCCCTAATTCCCTAATTGTGGTGGCGGGAAGAGGAATAAGACATACATTCTGACTGGCAAGCCAAAACAAGCATGTCAGAAGGCCAGGATGGGCCTTTTCTCTTTTACTTAATTTAAGGCTCTAGGAACAGCTGTGTCTCCAGGAATATCTACTGACAAACTGAACAGATCCACTCCACTTCTGTACACAAGCACTTTGCTCAGGATGCTTTCTGTTTAAATATGTCCTTAACCTAATCTTACACATTTTTATTATACATTTCTCAAATGTAGGGCCAATAAATTGTAAAGCTATAAAATAATTATAATCTTCTCCTTTCTAACCAACAAGGATTTAAAATTAAAAATTAAAATAAACTTCTTACTGGTTTTACAATAAATAAATAAAGTATAACATATTCCAAAGTGAGACGTGAATCTCAGTAACGAAACAGCAACTTAAAGGTAAGCTTAAAGGTAGAAGACCTTTAAGCAGATGCTGCTGGAACCTTTTTCAGTGAATGAATTGAAAACTCAAAATTCTTTTAGGAACAGACCACCTCTCCTGTTATGGTTTACATAAGGACAATAAACTTTCATGTCTGAGCCAGGGTTCATCCAGAGGTAGACCTGTGCTCCAGGCAGATGATGAAATTATAGAAAATTTCCAGCTGTGGGATCATGGCTCAAGAGAAGCAGAAGTTAATTCAGTGAAAAATGCCAAACTCGCCTGCAGAATGACATTTGCAGACAATGTTTGGCATTGACTCACAAACACAGTAATTATGCTAAATACACATGGAATGCAAGTGAATTGGCTGATAAGTCAGAGTTGTTTAGCAGTGAAAGTGGCTAGACAACAATTGGTACACGTTATACAACGCTTTATTGGTTTACTTGAACAGTTGAACAATTCGCTGTACTGACCACTATTCCATGTTTTATATGCTTCACCATAACGCTGTTGGCTTTACTGTGCTTACCTTTAAACGCTGTAAAGTTTTAGACGAGAATGCTTTGGTATATATTGTGGTACCGTGACTGGCAGTCAAGGCTGGCCAGCTGCAGAAATAGCAACCCAGACCCAGAAACTGTTGTTTAGCACTGTCTACACATTTAATAAACAGAAAACAAGCAAAACACAGGAACAAAATAACAGTTTGAACAAACACTCCTAAACACACACAGCACAAGTACAACACCCAACCACAACTACATGGTGTTCTACATTTACTTACTTTGTACTCAAAGCACACTCCTTCTCCGCTCCTAACTCTGCTACACAACCCACACCAATATGAATTCCTTTATTTTACAGGGGGTGAGCAGGAGTAATTGACAACCAATGATTCAATTACCACCTGGCTACATTCCAGTGTTCCAATCACACCTCAATCAATCAATTAAACACAATTTCCATCACCACACATCCAAATACATGTGCACCCATGTGCATTGCATATATATATAGATATATATATATATATATATATATATATATATATATATATATATATATATATATAAGTGTGCCTTGCCATATTAAAATGAGCATCCCCAAAACTAGTGGTATCATCCAAAATACACACAATACCTGTATGCAGTATGCCTCGGAGAGTAGGTGTGCACGATGTCCTTTTACATGAGTTGCACAATGAGCACTTGCTTGTCACGTCCATTCCAACCCACGACAAAGCCTTGCAGACATCTCCAGCTTCCCAAATATGAGCTAAATTACAGCACAATGGGTTCTGCATAAGCTGGGCTACAACGGGAGGGTGGCCTGATGGAAACTCTTGCAAATTTACAGCTCAGAAAGCACTAAGCCCAGCAGATGCTAGACAGACCTGTACAGTTTTGGAGGACTGTTCTGATCTTAGATAAGTCCCACTTCCAATAATTCAATCTGAATAGGTGCATTAGGGTATGGAGGAGGGATGTAAATTAATTCCGGCATGATTGCTTAAAGACAGCAGTATCATATATCAGATTCCTCTCACATTTTGTATTTTTTTATTTTTCTTTGTTGTTATTATTCAAACAAGTTGTTTTAAACAAAATGTAAGAGAAATCTGATGTAAAATATTAGCGGTCAAGTCTCAAAGAAGAAGGGAACCATTGAGCTAGACTACATCCACTTTATTTGTAAACAGCAAATTGCATTTATGTGATTCATTAGAACAGGCTATCCATTAGGGCTGTAATTATATGTCCATTTGCAGTAGTTTTGTGATGTATGCAGTATAATCTCTATGTACTTATAGGAAGACAACATACTTTTGCAGATCAATTAAGAGAACAATAGTGACCTGGTGGAAAAAAATGAGCCAGGAGTTTCCAATTGTATGCAGTGACCCAGTATGTGACTCTCTAGGCAAGCCACTTCATCTCTACAATACTTTCCAGTCCTGT
This sequence comes from Polyodon spathula, assembly GCF_017654505.1. Taxonomy (NCBI): domain Eukaryota; kingdom Metazoa; phylum Chordata; class Actinopteri; order Acipenseriformes; family Polyodontidae; genus Polyodon; species Polyodon spathula. Next base: position 91,059,291 of record NC_054535.1, on the reverse strand, counting down.
GCTGTGTAAAGCTACAATAGAGACTCAGGAAATGAAATGTGTGTGGGATCATGTCATTATGAAATGTCAAATGTCCAATATATCAAAAAAGTAAACATATGTTTTGATGTGTCAGGCAACGATTCATGTGATATTTTAAGAAAAGCTGGTTGACTGTGGTGGTGTATAGATATTGTGGTTATTGTTTTAAATACATAAGAACAGTACACTAGGTATGAAGCGGGACATGTGCAAGGGAAGGCATGCTTTTTTATCAAGGTTATTATAGATAATAATAATGTATGTAACGTATAATAACGTTTTTAACGTACTGCTGCTTCAGGTGGTTATCGTACCGTATGAACAGATTTGAGTTGCGTGGCAGTTGTCTCACTGACTGTATAGATGATTGCTTATCTCTTCGAGTTTAATAATGTCATGTAAAGACAGTAGCTCAGGTTTCCTTCCTGAACAAAGACATGCTTTCACTAAAACAGCCTTCCACATTAAAGCCTTTGGGGATAAACCAACGGCTCACTGGTCCATTTGGTTTTATACACCAGGGTCCCCATAATTTAGTTCTTTTTCCCTGGCGACCAGGATTTATTACTGTATTACCACTTTCACACACAATTGACACTACTGAGTCATCTCAGAGACGTAAAAATAATTCTTGAAAATATCCGTTCAACAGCACGAAATTGCGCAATGTACGCCAGTATAATACCGTTAACCCTTTCACACTGCCAAGGGGATCATGCGAGTACAACTTTCAAACCTGGCAGTCAATAGATCCTTTTCATGGCAACGGCGGTTTGCCCATAAATTGCAGCATCACGCACCGTCCCTTCTATTTGTGAATTCACCTCCTCGTCCGCCCTTAAAGTTAACAGTTCCTTAAATTATTTCAGACTCCAATTACTACCTCATTCTTGATCAGCCATTGTATCTGAAAAAATGAAATCGTATCACAAAAAACATTATTGGTATACAGTCATGTGGAATGTTGACTTTATATAGCGCTTGAGTGCCAGCATAGCAATTCACACAGGCAGTTAAGATAATTCAGTACCGCCTCTGAAACATCTCTAGAGGGGTGGTTCAGAGATGGCATAAAATACGACGTCTCTGTGATGGTATAGGCAATTCACACAGACCAAAATGCCGCATCAGTGCTGGTTCTGAGCTGTCATAACTCGTCTGTGTGAAAGGGGTATATGATGCATTTGAAAGAGTAATGCCTAAAGTAATTACTCTTCCTGTCTTCAAGGTTTATTCCCTATAAATTACTTATTGCATAGCTTTTCTTTCCTTGAGAAATACCTCATGGTTTTTTTGTTTAAATGGGTAAAATTTGAAATAAATACTATATTTTACAGCTCCTATACTGCCAGTCAAGACTGTGTAAGGGGTATAGTGCAATGCAATGGAGTGAAAAAGATTGTACAAGAGCTGTGAAAAGGCTGTTTCACATATCACAAGCTTTAGAAAACTATGAGAAATGGCAAGAGGTAATTGTTAGGCTATAGTAATAATAATAATAATAATAATAATAATAATAATAATAATAATAATAATAATAATAATAATTAGACACCATGCACTTATAGTTTTTTTTTTTTTTTATCAAAATGAAAAGTATTGTCACTTCAAGGCATTTAAAATGTTGCCTACATTGACATTTAACATTATTATTTTTAAAACCACAAGGGAGTAAGGACACTTCAAATTACCAGCAGAATGTCATTTTCATACTTCTTTACACTTATAATTTGAGCGCATAAGGTGCTTTGCCTAGAGTGATTTGGCCCAGTGTACTGTATCATCTGGCAGATTGTGTCTGTAGTTTTTAAAGCCCAGGGAAAGTCACCAGAGACCTTCCATTATTGAAGAGCATGCCTCGCTTTTGTTAATACTCTGTTTGACAAATTAGCTGTCACTTCAAGGATCTCTACTATGAGAAGAAAGAATGGTGTGCAGTAATTCTTCTTCCCCTGTCCAGCCTGCAGGCAGGTATAGTATAAAGTCAACACTATAGTTTACAGGTGCAAAGGTCTCTTTTTTGACATGAAAAAAGAAACAAGGACCAGGGTTCACAAATGGAGATTAGGTAAAGGGACATTTAGAACAGAAAATAGAAGACACTTTTTTACACAGAGAATCGTGGGAATCTGGAACCAACTCCCCTGTAATGGTTGTTGAAGCTGACACCCTGGGATCATTCAAGTATACATGTTTATCTGAGAGTTTTAATATACAGTAGTCCTGTTTGATAATTTCACTTGTCATCAATATTGCACATAGTGTGCTGTTCTAGTAAAATAGTGCTGTATTGTCTTTCCCATATTAAATACAGGGCAATTGGGCTTTGGCTGCCCCGTCTAGTACACACATTCACATGCTGGCCCTTAATGCAGCTGCAAGCACTAATACTACTACTAGCTTTTCATAGCTAATTATTCAGCTACAGTAAGTCAAGTAAGGTGAGTCTGTCAGAAGTAACCACTCAGCATTTTATGATACAGCAAGGCAGCTTGTTCAAAAATTCAAACCTATAGAGCATTAGCTATGCTTTTTACTTGGTTAAGCATTAAACACAGTGGAATGAATCAGTTACATGGTAATGGTGGAAATGAACCAGACTGCCATAGTGAAGTGTATATGAGCAGTTTACTGTTTGAACCAGTTTGAGTTTCATTATTTGTCAATGGTTATTTTTAATTGCTCGGTGAATGATTATCAGCTAGGGCGAATTGTCTGCTGGATACACGTTAGATAAATAAGTACAGGTTTTTATAACCTTTCTTTGTAAGTGTTAGATAATTAAAAATGAGCAGCATGTAACACATGTCCTATTTTTTTTTTTTTTTTTTTTTTGAGAAACATACAGTGAAACTATTATATGTGCAGCTCAGCACCATGTGTCAGTTATGATTTTAAATGCATGTAAACATTTCAATTCAAGTAATTGTACAAAGGATCAGAGGGTAGTATACACCCAACACCAATCTGAGCACAGCTGCTGCTTGATGCAGTAGGCACTTCTAGCTGTGTGTGGAATACATCTTCTTGCTAAACTAACAGACTTCTTGCAGTGGCTGTTCTGTAGTCCCACTGGGAAAATTACAACCTCTTTTTAGGAGTGTTGTCCTGATGGTTTTGACGGATGAAGACATCTGAAAGCAGGCAATTATACAGATGGCTGTGGCTTGCTGGTAAGGACTCGGTTAAGCAAGCCATGTGTTTTGAGTGCCATAATTCTGTTAGCACTTTAACATTTTCAGCAAGAAAACTGCATTTGGATGCAGATGGCCGATGCATTTGTCTAGCATTATCTATTTGAGATGCCTCCAATTTTCAGTTGAGTGGCATAATTAATGGATGACACCACAAAAAGGTTTTAATTTGCCAAAACCTTTAACTGCCATTCCATGTCACATGCTGACCAGTCTTTTGGTAGCAGGTGACAGTAGTTTGCCTACTTGGCAGTGTTGTCTTACAGTAATGTGTTTTAGCATAATTGAGAAAAAACAGTAATATAAGCATTGTTAAAGAGGTTAAACCAAGCCACCCATGAAAGTGGGAGTTTTGCAAGGGTGGAATGAAAAACCACTCATCTTAATGCAATTTGTTTTATGGCCTGCTTGAGCACAAAGATTAGAAAGAGAGTTAATCATTGACCATTGATTGCGTTAGAAAGTGCTTCAGGAGATTGTAATGTACAGAAATGTAAAAGCTTTTAAGTGAGATTTCTCTTGTGTAATTAATCACGGTTCATATAATGATGATGGTTATTAGGTAAAACTAACAAGGCCATGAGTTATTTAAAAGCAATGTTATCTTAAAGTCAGTTTACATTTTGATATCTGTGAAACTGTTCTAGAGTGTCGTTGGCTTCTTTTAATCTAACACATGCCTAATGCAACCAAAACACAGTTTTGTAGAGTGTTTATTAGATTCTTCAAACAAGTTAGATAAAAAGGATAAATTGATGTACTTTAGACATAAAAATGACACACATTGTGATGACTAGTCTGTCATACACTGACCAGATTGAAGATCGTATGGCCTTTTCTGTTTTTCTTTTATTATATTTAAGTTATTATTTTTTTATGAAGTTCTGTATACTATTTTACTACACATCCAGTCTGCCGAGACCCATTATGATTTTCTCATTATTAATAAATCAAGAATTTTGTCATTGTTATTGTAAAAAAAAAAAAAATTCTGATCACATCAAAGTGAATTTGTAGCAAGGGGAGCACAGACCAAACGCCAAAATGCACAGCATCTGCTTTACCTCCATATTGCATTACCTGCATTATATCCTATTATGTGTGATCTCTATCATCCTCTCAGTGTTTTGCTTAGACATTAATTACCAAGCTTCAATTTTTATTTTTCAGCCACTTCTAAAAGATCACCTCAGTTCAGAAATCGGCATTTGGAAGTGGTTGAAATGGGAAATGTGTGCTGTGCTGGAATTATAGTTAGTAAAAAATAGTAAAAGTATCCCTTTAAGAACTGAATAAAAATGAAGAAGAAAAATTTATTTAACCTACAGCTTGGGTCATAGATATTAAATATCAGCACACCCACTGTGCTTTGTGTTCCTAAGTAACCCAAGCTTCAGGCATCAGACAGTAGTATGCTAAGAAACTGAGCTTTTAAGACATGCCCAGGCTGAGAAATACTAAGAGTAAGAAGCCGGAAGTGGTTGGAAGTCTGAAATTCCTTGTGGTTTACAGCATGCCTTGTGGTAAATGAAGTTTTGATAATGTTAATACATGTGCGCGTCACTTGGCACGAGCTCCAAAATAAAGATTCAAACAAAACAATAATTTGTAGGTTGGGCGTTCGCCTTCACTACTGTTCCCAACAAAACAGTTACTCTCACCTGACTCCCTCTTTCCACACAAAGGATTTCTCCCCGTTTTATACAGGTGGCTGTTCTACAAGTAGCACTCAATTACCTAATTGGAGAAAGGCCACACCTGTTGGCAGAGACAAAGTTAACACCATCCCAACCAACCTTACATTCCCACACACTATTTACACAAGCAGGTCAGGGTTAGGGTGAACTTACAAAGCAAACAGATGTGGGTGTTTTTGTGAACAAAAACAAAGCAACCTTGGGGTTTAGTAAAGAGAACGGCACCCGTAGAATGGTTCGTAAACATCTACAGTAAGTTGGTAAAATTCATATGTGGAATCTGACAAAAGTGGATTAGAGAATTACAATATATTCAGAACTGTAGCGTGAACACGGCGTGGCGGGTTATGGCCACTGAACTGCGTGTTCTATTTGTGTGTTCTGTGATTGGTTGTTTATGTTCGGTTAATGTTCTGTTGTTAAGCACACTTGGAGCCCCGTGAAAGTCTTTTAATTTTTTTGTCATTTTTTGTTTTATTTTTTTTTAACAACTTTCGTTTTATTACAGGTACACATTAATAAAAACAATAAATACATCATGTTTTAACTACCTACATATTTTTTAATATTATCTGCTTTTTTTTATATATATATATATTTTGACATCAACAGACCACGCACAGAAAAATAATTTAGTTTTTCTCATTAGCGGCATTAACGGTAACGTAGTTACCAGTTTTTTTTTTTTTTTTTTTTTTTTTTTTTATTAACTGCCTGTTTACAGTAAATACTGCCCATGCCCTCTATAAGATCAAATGAAAAATATATATTTGCACTGCCCTACTATTGACGTGGTTTCATAATAATTGCACACAAAGTTCTATCAATCTACCCATTTAAAAAAAAAAAAAACGATAGCAATTGTATTTTAATCCCACTGCACTGAAGGCACTGAGGCAGGGCTCCACTATACAAAACAAGCCTGGGGTTTCTCAGTATTTAAACACTAAACAAAGCATATTCATTCATTCATTCATATTCATTCAAAACCAAAACAGCATTTGCTCCAGTGCAAAGTTTGCACCACTTGAAATAAAACAAACAATTAGCATACAAATACATAATGTAAACAAAAAAGCCATATTTTCCACAAAAGGAATAGACAGGTAATGCTTAATGACGGTGTCTTTCGACTCTCATTTTAGCCGACCGTTGTAAAATCTGCACATGATTATTTTGTCACCGTTGTTATGCGCAGTTTAGGCATTTTAGAAACAAACGCCTCTCCTCTTCCATCACAATTTTAACCTCCTACAATTTGAATTCCCAAACGACTTGCTCCAAATTATACATCTGCGCAAATGCTAGTCAGAGCTTCCGTTTACCTACAGATCGTATCTATGGAAACGGCTGAGCCTTGACAACTACGATTGCAAGTGTTTATTTAAAGTATTTTTCTGTATAAAGCTCCCAATTTCCAGATGTCATTCTATGTTTGCTTTATAATAACTTTTTGTTTTATTTAGTTTTATATGTTGGATTTCGCGCTATTTTGTATTTGCGAAGAACACAGAGCGCTAGGCACACAGGGCGGTGCTAGTAGCCTTCATTCAAGCCCACGATCGGACGCCCACGGAACCGATCACGTGAAGCGTACCGTTGGGTCTGTGACCTGCTCACACGTGAACAGCACCTGAGAGGGGAAAGAACTGTATGGGGGACTGTAGTTGGCTGAGGGCCAATAACAATGTATCTGTTCATGTTTATCTGTTCTTCGATCTATCTGTTCCGCTCCACCAAACAAGGGAGTTTACCACACCACTGAGTACTGGTATACCATATAGTGTAATACTGATTGTTTATTATTGGGGTTTTTCCCAAACACATGTTGAGAAAAGTCATTAGTAATTACTGTGTCTCAATGTTTTTAAATGTTACCCACATATTAGATAAAATAAGAAACAGCTGTATGATATTGTGTTACACTTGGTTCTGATGCCTGCTTGACCAGATATTATCGGACATAGAACTTACTATGGACTTGCTGGAGTTGTTTCCTGCTTCTGCTTCTCTTACAGTATCTTAATCTAATTGACCAGCACTTTTCTTTTAGTAATCTGGGAGCTGTTTATTGCTTATTAATGCATCTGCCGTAGTAGGTTATTGCAGTAGTTTAATAGAAAGAAAGTAAGAAGGGCATACTGTGTCATTTCTGTGTCCCAATACTGTCTCCAACTTATTTATAAATTTAGGTTACAAGAAGGCTAAAGTTAACAAATGTGGAGTGTATCAATGCATATATTTTTCTGCTCTATTTTAACTGAAGGAGGAACCGAGAAAGATGGGGCTCTTGTTTATTCCTGTGGTGTGAGAATCCTATTCATTTGCTATACAGTAGACAGTTCACATCAAATGCAGCTTATCTATCAGACTGTGAAATGTAAGACACTGAGGACAGTGAGAACATTAAATCTATTGTACCAGTTGAGTTAAATTAGAAATTAGTAATTTTGAGGCTGTAATATGTACTGTTGGACTGGGGTCAAGGAGAAACTTCATCTACTGTAGGACAAAGAGGTGGAGGAGCTGGTTAATAAAATACATTTATCAAATATGGTGTCTTTCAGCACTTTCAGTGTACAATAAATAGAATAAGCAAATTTCCATACATTTATATTTTTCATTTTTGTATTTTTATTACTTATTTTGCATTATCTCTACTTTAAACATGAATTTATGTTTAAAGTCTTTTGTGTTTTTATCAGGATGGGGACAAATACAAAGCATGTTTATTATGCAAACTTCCTCTTTGTGAATCCGACTTTAAAGTCCCTGCTGTTAGAATTAATTTGACTTATCTTTTAATTGAAACACAATTGGCACAGAAGCTGTATAATATAATTTTTTTTTTTTTAAATAAAATAAAAAACCTGCCTTGGGCCAGTAGCCACACAGGACAGTTCTTACAATTAAAAATGTAGGCAGCTTTACCAAAAACCAATGTTTTCTGAACAAATAAAAAGTTGTTATTAAGTTAAACTGTGTTGTTTCTTTCAGTGGCCAATATTTAGCTTTATACATGAATCCTAAGCAAAATTGCCCAACCTGCTACACTTTGACCTTGAATTAAGTTTAGTGGCCTTGGTGCCCTCTACAAATGTATTGAATTGAAGGCCATTTGGGCCTTGCCCTGTCTTTGCCAATTTAGAGCCCTGCTATACGTAATGTTTTTATATAGTTAAAGGCAGATTTATGTTTTATTTCTGTGCAATGATTAGACAGATGTGATATTCTTCTACTGTTTTTAAAAATAGTCAAACCTGCTCATGCGATCACCTTGATTTAGCGACCACCTGGTCTAAGTGACAACTTTAAATTCCTCCCAATGATATTTGTGCTTTTATTTAACTGTATTAAGCAACCACCTGTCTAACGCGACCACAAAAGGTCCTCCCTAGATGACAGAATTAAAGTTATTAAACTTGTAAAGACACTAAGTGCCAGAAAAACTGCTGAGAAATTCAGCACTAGAAAAATGCAGATACAGCATTTTGAAATGGAAAGAACTAGGGCTTGAAGTTTTAGAGTTTTATTTTTGTTCACGTGACCTTTTTTTGAGTCGGTTCTTTTTACCTTGATGTCCTGATTGACTTGCTGATTCTGTTTCACCTTCTTCATTATTCAAACACAACAGCAAGCAGTGATATTAATCACTTCCCCCGAGATGCTACTTTAACTTGCATTTCGTTCTCGCACTTGCCTGGGAGCTGGGTAGCTTCTAGAGTGTCAGTTTCATGTTATGTTGTTCCTTCCTGTTAATTTAACAGAATGTTCTTATAATTAGGATGTAGCGGCTTAAGACTTAAAATGCAAACCGTTAAAAGGTAAAAATGAACACCGAAAAATTCAAGCCATACTTAAGAGTATGAAAACAATGCGCCGCAATCGGAAAAAGATCGAATGCTTATGCTGGCCTTGGCTTCAGGATGCAGTGAATCAACACGTACCTGAAAGGCAGACACAGGCATTGAAATTTGCAAAGGATTTAAAACATTTTGCATGACTTGAGACAGACAAGCATTCATTACTTTCACAAAATAATTTATTTTGTAAATGCATTATCTAAATGAATGTTATTAAATGACATACTTCCTTTTGTTCATGTAACATTTTCTGGCATTTACAGTGTATGTAAGACATACATAATTATAGGAAAGCATGTCAGACAAATAGAAAATTCACAAGTTATGGGTCCTCTTTTAAGAGACAACCTGTGTTAAGAGACCACTATTAGACTGTCCCTTGAGTGGTCTCTTAATACAGGTTTGACTGTATATTTGAATTGCAAGCTGAAGCTTTTGCAATTCTGTAGTTTATTATAGATGTAGCAAACATTGTAAATCTTGCCATTTTTCTATAATTACTGCAATAATATTGTGCAGTGGAATTTATGCAGCTGTTCAGTTTGTAAATAGGGCTAAGTTTGGCAGGGATGGTGTTAAATCTGTCTCTGCCAACAATCACAGGTGTGGCCATTCCCTAATTAGACAATTGAGTGCTAACTGGAAAATGGTCACACATATATAAGGGAGGTGAAATCCTTTGTTTGGGAGAGGGGAGTTTAGGTGAGTGGATGTATGATGGGTTTGAAAATTGCAGTAATGTTGACTACCCAGCCTGCAAGACTGTTTTGTTTTAAATTGTTTATTTTGGCCCTTGTGCCTTCTTTTACTTGTGTAAATAAACATACACAAACAACGCATTTTCTGTCTGAGTCTCTCATTCCTGCCAGTAACAGCTGGGTCTGTGACCCTATCCTTACCACAAGCTATTAATGAAACCTGTCGAATAAAATGATAGAATAAAATCAGCTTTTTAGCACAGAAGATTATTAAATATACTACATTTAAATAAACAGATTAAATGTAAAGGGAGAACAAGGAAGCAGACTTCGTCTGCATTGACAGACAACATTTAAAGGTTGTGTACCAGAACGGAGATTTCCTTTCATCAGCAGAAAAGGTCAAATGCATCAGTGAATACTGTATTCACGTGTTTTCCAGCAGATTAACTTGGAACACAGATTAAATATAGTTTGAACGATAACATTTGAGGTCCATTACCAGATATTAGGCACCTCATATTGACCAATCAGGTTAAAGGAAATCTCTGATCCATTTTCTAATGTAGATAATACCAGTGTCAGTTAAACTTCTTGAATAAGGTTACAGCACACCAGACCATTCCATAATGAAATACAGACTGGATCAATTTTGAACTCTGTTTTATCTTTGTATTCTGTTATTATGGCTTATTTTTTTTCTGTCCAGTAGACTGTAAAAAGGACTTTCCAAATCTATGGGGTAAAATACCATTATAAACAGCTCAATAGATACAGTATATAAAACAGATATATGCAAAATATAGGACAGCTAAATAAACACCATTTAAGGTTATTTTGAAGGGTGTCTGGTTTCAAGATAATTTTTTTACAAACCAAAAATATGGTTCTGCTAATTGATGACTTGGTGTGATGATGTCATCATCACAAGATACCTTCCAATGCAATATAAACAAATGTGGGATTCTCTTGCCTAAGAAATGTAACCCATTATTATCCTCAGAGGAAAAGACAAAACAAATAAAATAATGCTTTAACAAGTCATTGAGATTGTAATGTTTAACCACTGCTAGGGGTGTTTATATGTAAGCTATGTTTCTCAAACCCCTTATTAAACTGTGTGAGAAACATGTTGAGGTCAACCCATAGTACAATTGATGACCCTGCTAAAAGACATTTGTTATGAAATGTTATTCCATATGCTGCAGACATTGTGACTTTATCATAGCACCACTAGAGTCACATGGGATATATCATTTTGTTTGGATTACATAATATAGCTTAGCCTGAGGCATATTACTGTAAAAGTTCTATGATTTACACAGGTATCCCCTATGAGTGTCAAACCAATGGTGCAACACAGGAAAAATGTGATGGGCCCATTAATGCTTTCTATGGTTATTAATCATTTAGGGATACTGTAGTCAAGTAAGGTAAACATGACCATGTTTATGTTTTTAAGAAGTTTCATATAAAATGTACAAGTATTTAGACAGTAAATCTACATGTAATAAATTAAACATTTTGTGTAAATGGTTGCTAGTGCTTGTGTGTTGTGAGTGTGTTTATACAGCGCCTATAGAAAGTCTACACCCCATTGAACTTTTTTCACATTTTGTTGTTTCAGTGTCTCAGAGTTTCATGCATTTAAATGAGGGTGTTTTTCCACTTACCTACACACCATACTCCACACTGTTAAGGGGAAAAAAGTTTTTATTAAGAAAAAAATTATATGTTAAAAATACAAAAAACTGAAAGACCATAATTGGATAAGTCTCCACCCCCCTGAGTTAATACTTGGTGGAAGCACCTTTGGCAGCAATTACAGCTGTGAGTCTGTTGGGATAAGTCTCTCCCAACTTTGCACACCTAGATTTGGCAATATTTGACCGTTCGTCTTTACAAAACTGTTCAAACTCTGTCAAGTTCCTTGGGGAGCGTTGATGGACAGCAATCTTCAAGTAATGCCACAAATTTTCGATTGTATTTAGGTTGGGGCTCTGACTGGGCCACTCAAGGACATTTACCTTTTTGTTTCATAGGCACTGCAGTGTAGCTTTGGCTGTGTGCTTTGGGTCTTTGTCATGCTGAAAGGTGAACTTCTGTCCCAGTTTCAGCTTTCTTGCAGAGGGCAGCAGGTTTTCCTCAAGGACTTCTCTGTACTTTGCTCCATTCATTTTCCCTTCTATCCTGACAAGTGACCAGTTCCTGCCGATGAGAAACATCCCCATAACATGATGCTGCCACCACCATGCTTCACAGTAGGGATGGTGTTCTTTGGGTGATGTGCTGTGTTGGGTTTGCGCCAAAAATAACGCTTTGCATTTAGGCCAAAAAGTTTAGTTTTGTCAGACCACAAAACTTTTTGCCATATGGCTACAGAATCTCCTGAGTGTTTTGTTGCGTACTTCAAATAGGATTCAAGGTGGGCTTTCTCGAGTAATGGCTTCCTTCTTGCCACCCTACCATACAGGCCAGATTTGTGAAGTGCTTGGGATATTGTTGTCATATGCACACTTTGACCAGTGTTGGCCATAAAAGCCTGTAGCTCTTGCAAAGTTGCCATTGGCCTCTTGGTAGCCTCTCAGATCAGTCTCCATCTTGCTTGGTCCAATTTGGAGGGACAGCAGGCAGGGTCTTGGTGGTGCCATACACCTTCCACTTCTTAATAATCGTCTTGACTGTGCTCTAAGAGATATTCAAGGCCTTTGATATTTTTTTTATACCCATCCCCTGATCTGTGCCTTTCAACAATTTTTTTTAAAGCACCTTGGTGCTCATGATTGAGTCTTTGCTTTGAAGTGCAGCAGAGGGAGCTTACAGGAACTGCTGAATTTATCCTGAAATCGTGTGAATCACTATAATTTAACACAGGTGGAGGCCACTTAACTTGGTGTGTGATTTTGAAGGCGATTGGTTACACATGAACTAATTAATTTACAAGAGGGTGGACACTTATCCAACAAAGCTATTTAAGTTTTAATTTTTTATTAATTTTGTACAAATGCATTTTAATTCCAGGCTATAAGGCAATAAAAGGTGAACATTTTGAAAGGGGGTGTAGACTTACTATAGGCACTGTGTGTGTGTGTGTGTGTGTGTGGTGTGTGTGTATATATATATATATATATATATATATATATATATATATATATATATATATATATAAATACAGTGCCTTGCAAAAGTATTCAGACCCCTGACCAATTCTCTCATATTACTGAATTACAAATGGTACATTGAAATTTCGTTCTGTTCGATATTTTATTTTAAAACACTTAAACTCAAAATCAATTATTGTAAGGTGACATTGGTTTTACGTGGGGAAATATTTTTAAGAAAAATAAAAAAACGAAATATTCAACCCCCACACATTAATATTTGGTAGAGCCACCTTTCGCTGCAATAATAGCTTTAAGCCTTTTGGGGTAAGTATGTACCAGCTTTGCACACAGTGTTGGAGTGATTTTGGGCCATTCTTCTTGGCAGATTTGCTCCAGGTTGTTCAGGTTGGTTGGACGACGCTTGTGGACCACAATCTTTAAATAGTGCCACAGATTCTCAATGGCATTGAGATCAGGACTTTGACTGGGCCGCTGTAGGACATTCACCTTTTTGTTATTGAGCCACTCTAATGTTGCTTTGGCATTGTGCTTGGGATCATTGTCCTGCTGAAAGGTGAATTTCCTCCCAAGTTTCATTTTTTTAGCGGACTGAAGCAGATTCTCTTGCAGTATTTTCCTGTATTTTGCTCCATCCATTCTTCCTTGAATTGTAATAAGATGCCCAGTCCCTGCTGATGAGAAGCATCCCCACAGCATGATGCTGCCACCACCATACTTCACTGTAGGGATGGTGTGTCTTGAGGCATGGGCAGTGTTAGGTTTGCACCACACATATCGCTTTGAGTTTTGGCCAAAATGCTCTATCTTGGTCTCATCTGACCACAAAACCTTTTCCCACGTAGCAGCTGGGTCACTCATGCTTTCTGGCAAACTCCAGACGTGCTTTCAGATGGTACTTTTTGAGTAACGGCTTCTTTCTTGCCACCCTCCCATACAGGCCAGTGTTATGCAGAGCTCTTGATATGGTTGACTGGTGCACCATTATTCCACTCCCAGCCACTGAATTCTGTAGCTCCTTCAAAGTGATTGTTGGCCTCTCTGTGGCTTCTCTCACAAGTCTCCTTCTCGTTTGAGTGCTGAGTTTTGAGGGACGGCCTTTTCTTAGCAGTGCCTGGGTGGTGTGATGCAGCTTCCACTTCCTGATTTTTGATCCAGTTGTGCTCACAGTGATATCCAAACACTTGGATATTATTTTGTCCCCTTTCCCTAATCTATGCATTTGTATTCCTTTATCTCTAACTCCTGTAGAATGCTCTTTCGTCTTCATTTGCCTTCAGATTCACAGCCTTACCAATGATCCTTCAACAGTGGGGTTTTTATCCAGAAAATGTGACAGGAACTTTAATGGTTCACAGGTGGTTGCCAATGGTAAGGTAATTGTGTGGTAATTGTTAGGGCAATTTCTTTCATCGGTGCAAACTGGGATCTTCCATAGCACAAGGGTTGAATACTTATGCAAGCAACATATTTCAGTTTTTTATTTTTCTTAAAAATATTTCCCAACATAAAACCATTGTCACCTTACAATAATTGATTCTGAGTTTCAGTGTTTAAAAATAAAATATCAAACAGAACAAAATTTCAATGTACCATTTGTAATTCGGTAATATGAGAGAATTGGTCAGGGGTCTGAATACTTTTGCAAGGCACTGTATGTATATGTATATGTATGTGTGTGTGTGTGTGTGTGTGTGTGTGTGTGTGTGTATATATATATATATATATATATATATATATATATATATATATATATATATATATATATATATATATATATATATTACACAGTGTCTGTGTGTTAAAATTCTAAGAGAAAACGTAATTAATGTCACACTTTTCATTCATTTTCACATACATGATTAAAGTATGTAATTAAAGATTAAAGACTAAATCCATAACCAAAAATAAAGAGCAAATTACTATAAAAGCTTCTTTGCATTTTCAGCAGTATTAGAATTCCTAAAAGCAGTAGCACTGGAAAATTTTTTAAAGTGGGGGTGCTGAAAGCCATTGATCAAAACTGCCGCACCCCCAGCACCTCTTGTTTAAAACTGTGGTTTAATTTTTAATTCTCACACATTTGACTTTACTTTGGCTTGGGACAGGTATGGTCAAGCAAAAAAAAAAAAAAAAAAAAAACATTAGTTAGTGAGCCTTGGTATATACTTAGAAACAGTATGATGGAGGAACACATAAGAGGATATTAAGAAATTAAATATTATTTAAACATTTACTGTTTATTTTTTTTCTACACAAAACATAGTTTCAACATAGTGTAGGAATGTTGTGTATTCCTAAGATGGCAGGCCTGCCAATAGAAGCGGCTCAACAATATTCAAAGTAAACGTAGTTACGAATCTCTGTAAGGGCAGCCTGTAGGAATTTGTCAACCTGTGTCAGTCATTTCCACCGACTACTGCTAATATCTCATAAACCATTTGAGCAACTTCATATTTTAATAGCTGTGAAAGCTCTAACAACTCCCTTCACTTTAACCCGTGACTTAAGATGGTTGCCACATTGGGGTCATTTGGCTGGTTTTTGAGTGATAAAGACCAAAAACTGAGATATTGCCTTCATATTCCCTACACAGGTGTTTTGTATTACAGAAACTGCCATATTTGCAGTGTTATATAAACCATGAAACTGACCCCTGACATAATATGACTGCCATGTGGAGGTCCTCTCATTTTGAAGTTACACAGGCAGTACACTTACTGATTTAAATGGTATTCTTTAATTCCATTTCCAGTGAACTAGCTTTTCACTGCTGCATTGCTTTAAACTCTGGTCTAATTAATGATAGAAACAACAGGTATATGCATTTTTGACAAAGCCACTTTATAGTAGTTGGTTCACATGTGTATTGTATGATTCTCTCAATAAAGTTTTAGTGCCACATTGTTTTATCAATGATACAATCTGTTTCACATTCCATTTTACTTCATGTTTACAAACCATGGTAGCAGGGATGCTTTTTTTCCACAAAAACATCTGTTTCTCTGTTGATGTAACTACAGTATAGTTCTAACTGGCAGGAAAAGGGAACAAGGAGAACTAACTGGATTACTGTGTTTTCTGACATGGATTTACTGTGCTCTCACATGGTGGTCACATGACAACTCTTGCACTGTTGGATTCCAAAAAAGTCTACAATCAGAGATAACTGCTTGGGAAATAGAATACAAAAATATCCATTTCAGCAGGAAATGTGTTTCGTGGTACAGTAACTGGATTTTAACTGGTAAACACAAACTAACAAAATGAACAAACAAAAATATGATTGCTGTTCCAAAATGGAGCTGGAAGATATGGCACAGATCAAAGTTCAACCATTGTTGAAGACAGTAAAGGAATTTAGCATTTGCATACAAACACTAGAAAATGCAACAGCGTCAAAACACAATGTGGTCTACAGTATTTTAATGATCTAAACAGCGGCTGACCTTAGTATCATTAAATTGACAAACCTCATTTCACTGTCTTTTTAGTGTATGTCACATTGATTAACAAGTAGTTCCATAAATCACTCCAGCAGGATTAATATAGAGTTTAAGGGTGGTGGTATTTAGATCTGACATGGTATAAATCATTAAAATAGATCCCAGTGTTTCGAGTTATTGAAAATGATGCATTCCTTCATGGTCACTGCTGCTTGTTATCTAAGCTAAACTAAACTATGTTTTAGCAGGTCAGAGATCAGAAACAAGTAGACTAACATTACAAGTGATTTAAGAACATTTCTGAACGAGAGGAGGCCATTCGGCTTAAAGGACCCAAGTGATTTCAAATACCCTATCGCAACATCTGTACATAGCTGCACAAATGTAGACTTCTCAGATCTGAGGGGAGCAGGACTTATTAACCCATCACAATAACATGTTGGAATAAAAAAGAAAACATTAACAATAAACAAAATAATTGAACTCCCTTAGATTTACAGAATATTTTTTTATGACTATAGACTGTCAGGTACTGGTACTGGCCCCTCTAGTGTCCACACTATTAATGACCAAGAGATGTATTGTCTCTTCTGTTGAACAAAACAAATGAGTCTCTTCTGGGAGCAGTGGGAAAGGTGTTAAATCATAGCACCATTTGCGATAACCTTTTTTAAATTCCTTCAGGGGTGCAAGTCTGCAGTGAAGTCTAGAAAAGGCCATACTTTCTGAGACTGTTCCTCATTAACTTTGACTGTATCAAAAAGATGCCATGCAGAAGATTGTTTCACTGCTTTCCTTAATATACTGTATCAGGTTTATTTAAGTCCCAAGACTATTGTACACTAGTATGAATGCATCTTGAGTTTTCCAGCTCAAAATTAAAGTATTCATTCAATTTTGAAAGAATACTGCTCACACTTCATAACACATGTTGATCAAGGCTTGTTGATTGCATGTTATTTAGGTACTGTAGTGTGACTACAGGATCAGAAGCCTCATATCCTTACATAACAGCTGGAACTGAGTATTATGGGAATGGAAATGGATGTTTACGTTGGTTCTAAAATGTAGCTGATAAGCAAAGGGAAAATGTCCTCCAATGAAGAAGTGCAGTTCAGTTCAGTGAATTGTTGTATTTATTTATAGTGAGTGAGCTGTGCACCGCCAGGCTGGCTGCTATTTTTTTAGCTGGATTTATTGACACAAGCCACAGCTGTCCACACCTGCTCCTCATAAAGTCTGAGGTTTTTCGTATGAGTATAGGGCAGAATCAAAGGGAATTACAGCAGGGAGTTGTGGAAGGATACCCAGCAGGTTGAATGATAACACCTGGCCCTATTGTTTGTCTTTATGAGGGATGCAGTCATTTGGGAGCTTTCAGGAAGTACTGGGCTTAGTAATGGAAATCAGTCAGTGTGGTAACGCGCTCAGAATATAGTAATCCTGATGGTTTTTGGAAAACCTTAGCTCATGTGCATGCATGACTGACGAAACTTTCAACACAGTCATAACAAACCTAATTTTATGTTGTACTTTCAATTTTGCTTCTAATGCATCAGGGAGGTCAAATAGACTACCAGCTAGCATTATTCTCTTCTTGTAAGTATTTTATCTTGTACAGTAGTCTTTACGAACTGTGACTGGGCAGCTAGTCAGAAGCTTTTAAAAGTCAAAGGCTTTTAAAACAACAGCTGCAAATTCACACAAAACATTATTACAATATGTATAGGTAAGTGAGTGACCATGTCACATTTAATGGATTTTTTTTTTTTTTTTTTGTCTGGCATGGAATGGATTAAAACGTCTATCCTTGAGGGAAGATCATCTCCCTGGTTCCCTCCACTCCAGTCATGTAAGAACTGGTCAATCAATGAATCAATTTAATAAAGTTAGTTCCAGCTGCTCAGGCAAAAAGCCCAGGTTAGCAGGCTGTAGGAACAGCTGAAACCACAGTAGTGAAACAACAGTTCCAGGGTGAATGGTGATGAGATTCAAAACTGAAAACTCTGGGACAAAACACAGAAATGCTCAAACTTTAAACATATTAGTTTAATTGCATTTGGGGAAGCAGCGGTTACTGGGAGATCCAAGATTGTAAGATTAGTGAGAATCTAGCGGTAAGATAATGACGGTTCTGTTCAGAATTAGGTAGTCTCAGAAGTTCAGGCCCTGCCAAACATAACACGTATTATGTGTCATTTAAAATTGTTGCAGCTCCAAACTTTTTTTAAAAAAGCGCAATTCAAGGTAAAGGTTGCAGGAGAGTTTGACATGATGAGAAACACAAATTTAAATTAAGCTCGTTTACAAGGGGGGTAACATGTATTATTATTATTATTATTATTATTATTATTATTATTATTATTATTATTATTTATTTCTTAGCAGACACCCTTATCCAGGGCAACGTACAATTGTTACAAAATATCACTGTACTCAGTATCACATTACAAAATATCACATTACAGATAAGAGCAGTTATAAGGTACTGTAAAATCAGTAGAAAAATAAGATCTAATTCAAATAAGAGCAAAATAAAGAATACTGTAAATAATTACATTTAAGAGCGAGTTTGACCAAGAGCAGTTAACTTATAGTAAAAATATTTGCTTATATGATTAAAGTCTGTTAGAAGCAGGTAGTAAGTACAATAAGTGGATGAGAACAATTTAAAATAAGATTAATTACAAAAAACATGAATACGGATATTTATGAGTACAATCAAGATACAGGACGTATTTATAATTAAGAGCAGTAGTGGAATATAGCAAGGTATGGAGGAGTTCAGTGCAAGTACAAGCTGATGCAAGTGCTGGAACAATTGGGTGCCACATAGTCCAGAGTTGTGAGGGTTTACATATGCTGTCCGAACAGATGTGTCTTGAGGAGCCGTCAGAAGGTGGTCTGGGACTGAGCAGTCCTGATATCCGTGGGTAGGTTGTTGCACCACTGAGGGGCAAGGGTGGAAAAGGAGCAGGCTGTGGAAGCAGGGGAGCAGAGGAGGGTACAGCTAGTCTGGTGCTGGTGGAGGGAGCAGAAAGGTCAAGACAGTGATAGGCAAATACAAGAGGTTTGAAATACATGCGAGCAGCGAGAGGGAGTCAGTGGAGGGAGCGGAGCAGCAGTGTAGTGCGGGAGAAACGAGGAAGGGAAAAGACAAGGCGAGCAGCAGAGCTCACTCACAATTTTTTTGGTATTGCTTGCTCAGCTATCTTATTTTCTGAGCTACATAGCTACACGTTAATGCTGTGTGCGTACGCAACCAAACAATGTACAGATACTCGCAGGTTTGTGGTTTCAGTGCATGACAGACTGCATTTGTTAAAGAAAATAAAGGAAGCGCCTAATCAGATGTGTTTTTACACCCATTTCCAATCTGGGAATGTAAATAAAACCTGTACTGTTCTCCAAATTCAGCCACAGTATACATGTAAACTTCTACAGATCTGCCAGTCATGTACTGTTAATGTTTATGGATTAACTTGATTTTTACAGGAAAGAAGAGGATGTCTTGAAAAGTTGCCAGTAAAGACCTTTCCACCCACTGGCAAACCCCTTTCTGTATATTGTTTTAAGGAGTCCTTTTGTGAGGAAAAAGGGAAATTGGGAAAGCTTAGACAGAGGCCCATAAGGTCAGGAGCAGGGGGTGTCCTCCCCCACCCCCACCCCCCCCACCACCACCACCACAACACACCCCTTTGCCATGTCGATTACTCTGAAGCAAGTCTTCAACAAGGACAAGACTTTCCGGCCCAAACGCAAGTTTGAACCGGGCACACAGCGTTTCGAGCTGCACAAGAAGGCTCAGGCCTCACTCAACTCGGGGGTGGACATCAAGGCGGCTGTTCAGCTGCCCCATGGGGAGGACCTCAACGACTGGGTAGCTGTGCACGTGGTGGACTTCTTTAACCGCATCAACCTGATCTATGGGACCATCTGCGAGTTCTGCACAGAGAAGAGTTGCCCCATCATGTCAGGCGGGCCCAGGTATGAGTACCGGTGGCAGGACGACCTGAAGTACAAGAAGCCCACTGCTCTGCCAGCCCCACAGTACATGAATCTCCTCATGGACTGGATTGAGGTGCAGATCAACAATGAGGAGATCTTCCCCACTAGCATAGGTAAGTAGAAGAGATGATAGCTGTGCCTTGTACATAAAGGCTGAGTGTTAAAAGACTATAAGCTACAGCATTGTAATACACTCATTTAGTCAAGCTAACATGATATAAGTTGTTAAATAAAACTGTAGCTCAGGAGGTGCTCTTTTAGTTGTTTCTTGTTCATTGTGTAACATCATCAGTTTATTTCCACTTTCACAAAACAGTAGACAATAAATGTACTGTCAGTGTCGTTGGATTCAGTCGTTGATAAGAAGCTACCTGCAGCACTTTGTGTATGTTTTGATCCTTGTCATAACTGAATACAGACAGTATAATGAAAAGTGGAATATCTTTATGTAGAAGCAGGTGTGAGTGCAGTACCAATGATGGGAGCCTTATTGAGGTTGCTTTTATATAACCACATGTGTGGAACAATACACAGGCACAGTGTACCACAAAGAAATGCAAAACAAAATACTGTACAAAAGTTGGCCAAAACAGCAGCTGAACACTACTCTTGCTACAAGGGAGGTCCCGCTCCAGGAACCTTGTATCCTGTCACACCCTTGATTTACTGTTGCAGGATCAGAATCCCCTAAGCTTTTTCTTACTATTTGTTTACTATAGACCCCATTAAGAACTTACTTCTGTGGAAGAACAAGCCATCTCTAAGGTACGGTTAGTTTCGGGCTCATCAGGCCCTAGGGTGTGTCAGTGGCTACTTTTATAGTGAGACGCTCTGCCTAAACAGATCCCTTGGTCAGTGATGGAGCCACAGTCCACCAATCTTCATCTGCCATTCCCTGTAAACACACACAGAAGCCGGTGACAGGACATTGTCTTTGTTACACTCCGCCATTCAATCTTATTGGAAGTCAAAATCACGTTATCCCAAAATCGTGTTAACAGTGTAGTTTGGATAAACAAATGGTGCAATTGGTGCCACAACGATAACAGCGTGTTGCCTAGCCAATGATTCGGTTGAAGGCAGACTGAGAATGGATAACTCTTAGAACTGTTATCTTCTCATACACTCTATGCACACTGTAGTTATTGCTTGAATATGTTTAAATGTATGGTGGGGTTAAAACAGGAGCTACAGGTAGCCTGGAAGGGATTCAGGTGAAGCAGATTCATCATCTGTAGAAACATAGAACGCTTTCATCACAGGAGAGCGAGGGCAGGTGCTACCAGTGTAATCTACAATCAGCACCCTTTTGATGTCTCAGATGCACCTGGCCAGTTGTTCTCACCTCTGAACACAGTCCTGGTATTTTACCTTTGGGGGCCTTAAATAATGTGCAGTATTTAACATCGTTCACTCTTTTTGCTTTCAATTTTTGCATGAAAAGAATGTGTTGAAATACTCCTTAACAGGTACTGTTGACCCTTTGTGTCCATTGATGCTGCTTGCATTATTTTCATTGATTACAATGCTGGAAGTTATTGTCAGAACATGAATACAAACTAAAGTAACATACCTCGTACCATTTATACTCACCCCTTTCAAGAACACCTTATCTGTGATTCTTTAAGTTCTTTCATATCATAGTAAATTGTTATGTTTTCAGAGATACTATAGTGGGTTACAGGTGGTTAGCACATGTTCTGTTTCACAACAGGACTGAAGAGCATTGTACACAACATGACAACCCTGGGTTAGTTCCGATAAGGCATTTATGTATGTACGTTTCTCAAAAACGAACATATTAGAATACAGTTTGATTTAAATGTATTATTCCAGTACAAAATCTAAAATGTCAGGCAATGACTAACAATGAACATAGAACTTAAAACTAAACTGTTGTGCACTGGAAACAACTAGGGTTGATGGAAAGAACCTTTAATGAAAAGAAACTCACACAATACCTCACATGTTAGATCCATTACCCTTTACAATGCATCAGTTCTGGAGAGGTCTGACCATTGCCTGTGAGTGAGTACAACTTGCAGGTATCACTGTTACCTACAGCCATGTATAATTAATTAAAGAGTATTTGATCTCAAAGGGCCCTGGGGGAAACTAGATAGAGCAGGGCTTTGTTGCCTTTGTGTCTGAAATAACACTCTGACTCAATGTATATTTGAAGCCTTTTCAAGCATTTTTATAGGTTTCACTACACTGTTAACTTGGCATAAATGATTTATCTGGGGTCAGAAGTCTTGTATTTGTTATCAAGGTTCACTTTGTTTTATCATTTTATCAGCAAAATAATGCTATGGCACAGTAACAGATGTGAAAAAGGAGTGAAAAAAGAGACAGTATTCTTGGAGCCTCCATCTGTGCCTGCCAAATTACATTTCCTGATTTCCCTGGTAACAAAAACAACAGAGACACCATTAATTTATAAATGTGTATCATACTAAACCTGTTTAACTCTGGAAGACACTAAATATTGTTTATCTAATGCAGTTTTTCATATCATTTGACATCATTCAAACCCCCTTCATGTGACCTACAGCAAGAGCCTAGATATTTGCATATCCTCAATTAACCTAAAAAAAAAAAAAAAAAAAAAAGTGAAGAAGTAAAAAGCACAATAATAGAGGTACCATTATTTAATGTCTGTGTAAATCAGTAACCCATGAACTCCTGTTCTGTGAGTGATCTTCCTTCCCAAAAGCTAATCAGTGATGTCCCTTGGCCAGGTGATTTACATTTTGTGAGGTAAAGTAACATCATTGTGTAGTTACATGACCACAACTATTCCAAAAACACAGAAAAGTGCAGTTTTTAGAAGAAAAAAAATGTACAGATTTAGTTTTCTGATAAATGTTAAATATCGAAATTAGTAAACCAGGGAAAAACTGTAAGGCAGGTCCTGGAGCTTGCTGGCCTCAATTAAACTTTATTGTTTTACAACACTTTAAAAGACAACCTGTATTGTTTAAATCTTTTATTCAGTTTAGATTGGTTTTCACAATTCTACTCAAATGGTAATTGAAATCTAAAACAGAGTGTGTGCACTGGTTGTTTCCTCTTGTACAGTAAAAATACATTACTGAAATAAAAACAAAATGACCTAATATTGGTTTTAAAAATGGAACAACCTACTCAAGTGATTTAGAACATCTCAAAAATCAATCTGGAAGTCACCTTACTCTTTAGCCTAACTTGAAATAAATATTTTTTAAACAGCTTAAAAGATTATTGAAATGTAAGCTTTTTTCCAGTTACTGGTGAGTTTTGATCCAGCAATCCATAATGAACACTTTGAAAAACTACAGGAACAACTTTGAAATGTTACAGTATTTCTGATAAATGATGTACAGGCATGTGGCAGGAAATGGCGTTGCAGTGACGTCAGGCCAGAAGGCGGCACAAACACAGACAGGCAGGTACTGCAGTTCAAAGGAGCAGCATGCGCTGTTTTATTTAGAACACCAAAAATAAATAAAAGGTTTTAACAAAAACAAACTCTTGCTCACAGAGCACAAAAAATAAAGGTTCAAACAAAAATAAATCTTGAACACAAAACACTGGACAATAGCTTTCATAGCACTTCTGAATTCTAGTTTTGTTTAGTTTTAAATCTCCTCTCGCTCGCTCTCCGTACACCCACCCTGAGCAGGGAGAGCTGCAAGTTTTTTATACAGGTGACCATCTCCCGATTTAGCAACAAATAAATCACTTAATTCGGGACATGGCCACCTTCTGTATGAGGTTTTAAATCAGCAACTGGCAGAGGACGGGCTGCCAATTTAGTCTCTGCCAGAACAAAATAAAAACAATAATAAAACAAACGCACTGCGTTCCGCCATCATATATATATATATATATATATATATATATATATATATATATATATATATATATATAATATATATATATATATATATATATATACACACATATATCACATACACACAAATAAAACAATGTACAAGAAAACAAATATTAACATATTATAAATAATAACACAGGGGCGGAGGGGTAGATTTTTATAAAAACTAAACCAAGAAGGGACCGACCATCGGGAGGTCCTCTCCAGGCTCCAGCCAAACTGTAGCAGGGGGGGGAAACTGGTCTCCTGACCCCACAACCCCCCTCAGGGGTAGCCGGGGGTCCCTTTTTGGACCCCCCTTCTTTGTAGCCGGCAGTCCCTTTTTCTGAGGTGCCGGCCCCGGTGCTTCCTGCGGACCTGCAGGACTAGTAGCGGCCCCAGGTGACGCAAGCCAGGCAGCGGCCCCAGACGAAGCGGAGCCCTCAGCGGCCCCAGGCGAAGCGGAGCCCTCAGTGGCCCCAGGCGATGCGGAGCACCAGGCAGCCCCAGGCGATGCGGATGTGGCATCCTTGGGCGGTGTGAGCCAGGCATCCTTGGGTGGCAACTGCAGGAGGAGAGCCAGGACTAGCGGTGGTGCTGGGGTTAGCCCTCTTTGCAGCCACTGATCACTTTACCCCCAAAGAGGGTGGTCCCTCCAGGGAGGTATAAGCATGCTCACATTGAGGAAACAACATTCTAAGCCTTGGTAGCAAAATTGGATAAAAATACTGTAGTGTTACTAACTTAATATTTTTTCCCACCTGAACCGTGTCTCGACTTTCATCTCCTAGGCATTTGTAGTTCATTCAGCAGCCCAAGTAATTACAGTTTGAGAAAACAATTGTTTTCTTAATTATAAATTCACAGTCTGCTAGACTGACTGAATGACAGAATAAAAATAATATCTATTATCTCGCTGTGATGTTCAGTCAGTAAAGTGTAAATGTGCTCACCGTTTAGGTAAACAGGAACCCTGAGGGATTATATCTACTGTTATTTAATTATTGGTTTTAGCAGAAGTGTTTTTTTTATCTTGGTTT
The DNA here is from genome assembly GCF_017654505.1 of Polyodon spathula. Classification (NCBI taxonomy): domain Eukaryota; kingdom Metazoa; phylum Chordata; class Actinopteri; order Acipenseriformes; family Polyodontidae; genus Polyodon; species Polyodon spathula. The sequence goes on along the minus strand of NC_054535.1, from coordinate 91,034,346 downwards.
TGGATCCCATACTATAGCTAAAGACATGCAAGGTTCCAGCAATGTACCTTAATCGAATGTACATCCATACGTAAGTTTGTATGTCACACTTTTTACACACATAGCTTATCCAGTTGTGATGAAACTTGGTTAATGAGAGTATCAGTATCTGGTGTGGAGGTGGGATGGTATAATATGTGCACGGTATGATAACCATTAAAAAAAAAAAAATACCATGGTAACCTTAATATCACGGTATACAGTACATCATGCAAGTTATCAAATAAAGGCTTAAATGAAGAAAGACTAATGTAAATCAGTTAAATTACTGGAATTTTGTATTTTACTATGCCAAATAACTTGTTATGTTTCTTTTTTATAAAGACAATCAGAATAATAATAAAAAAAACACTAAAGTTGTACACTGTCAATGTTCTACTACAACAGTATTAAGATCTATTATTTGCTCAAAATGACATGGTGCTGTAGTTTGTTAAAACATTTTAACGTATAAAATTAAATAAATAAATAAACAAATATTTTGTTAACTGATGGTAAACAGAATTGGGAAATGATCGGTCTTTTGCTTAAAACACAATCGTGTACCACAGGTTATTATTTAAGAGGAGAGATGAGTCGTTTATTTTTTCAGATAAATAAAACATGTATAGCAAAAATAAATTAATTAATTTTAATAGTAAAATATGTTATTGGATTTATAGCTACACATCACAACATTGCACAAGTAGGCTACCAATGATTATTGCACATGTGGAGTGTGTAAAAAAAGATTTCTTCACTTACCTAAGAAAATTGGAATACTGTTAGAACTTGTTTAAACAAAACTACATTGATAATAAGTAGGCTATCCTGCTGGAGTCACGGGTCTGTGCTAATTTTATCTGAGACATTGGTCGTGTTCTTGTAGTGCAGATTTCCGCAATTCTCCACGATTCTGTGCAGCATTGTGCAGATGCTCTGTAGACGTCACTCACCACCCACAGAAATCTATGCAGATTCTGCATAGCCCAGCGCAGCTTTGAAATGTTACTACAGGAGGCTGGTTGCGGCTGTGAACCAAAGGGACGATGCAAAGATCATGAGTGACCTGCTAATCGTAATGCAAATAACCACTAAAACTACTGCTGCCACCTTGTTAGCGGAGGCGAGCGACATTTTATCATTATACAATGAAGCCGTGAACAGCCTTGTCAACGCTATATTAAATAAATAATTCAATTGTTTAAACAATGTACCAAATCCCTGATAAGTGATGTATAATTTTACAATAAAGTTAATTTTACTCAATTACATTAAACTGACTGTTGATAATCCAGACAAATGTAAATAGAGGATGTTGAAAATATGTGCTATGCTGCAAGGTTTGGAGAAGGCCTTTCTCTATGGAGTGCTATTTGTGCCAAAACTATCCAGCAGTGAGTTTGTCAAATTGTGAATTAGTCAATTTGTCCAGCAATTTGTCAATAAATGTGTCAATTCATATAGTAATTCATAAACATTTGTTAATTTAATAATTCATTATTTGTCAATTGATTAATACAAAAGGCTGTACGAACCTGCAAATTTCCAATCAACCAGGCAAACTTCCAACTGTCAATCTCGCACTGTGCCGAAAACACTGCAACCTTTCTAGCCAATGGGAGCACACACTAATATTTTAATCAATGAAAATCCAGCCTCATTCAAAACTTTTTTATATGTACATAATGTTGATGATTATATTGATAGACATTGTCACTGACAAACCTTTTTAATTAAGGGACCTAGTTGTATCTCTTCCTCATCATTCATATCTTCTTGGAGTTTAAAAGTCTTTATGTTATTTATTTGATAAGATTCATCTTGACCCGTCATCTATGGGTGTATGGTTTATAATGCAATATACATTTAGCAGTTAATTACCCCATTAAAGTCTCAGTTTATTTGAGAAGCTCATACATCTGATTTAAAATCATTAATTTAATCACCCAGGTTGTTACAGTGCATATGGTACATTATCTTGGTAAAATGTAAACCTATGTTTTATTCTTTTACACCACTCCAAAATGCTTCTGTTGCACCAGAAGAGATACAAAAAAGTGTTCATATTCTGTGTATATTAAAAAACAGTGCTTTGTGAATCTACATGTTTAGTTCTTAAGGGACCTGTAATTTTATCTGTACTCAATTAGACACAGCACTCACACAACCTGGGATGTTTTAAAGAAAATGTAAGGGAATTGCAGTTCCTGTTTCAGGAAAGGCTGGTGCTGTTTCCTAATGCTCCAACTGTGCCATTTTTGGACAGTGTTTTGGGATGAAACTTCCTGTTGTCAGGTTGGGTCTTCCTGCTGGGAAGGAGAGAAGAGCAACACCTGGGTGACACTGGGCCGCTTTCAAAGCTTGTTTTTAAATATTTTATTTTAGATTGAAAACGAGCTTAAAAAAAAAAAAAATGAGTATGAAATGTCTACGTTGAATGTGCCCTTCTCACAGTTTTATGGCACAGAACGCCATTGCTATTTGGTGACAAAATATACTTGGTAAATGATTATCTATTAACAGTCAGTTGTTAGGTTTGTGGGATGTTTTAAAAATCTGTAACTTTTCTTCCCCCACCGTTATGAAACAGTTTTAAATCATTCCAACAAGGCATTAATCCTGACAAGCTTTCAGAGAAACCAACAACCACAAATCCAAACAGGAAATCATATAAAGACAGTATGTACGTATGCTATGTATACTGCTTGTGCTCATAATCATTTTTGTGTGTGTGTGTGTGTGTGTGTATTATATATATATATATATATATATATATATATATATATATATATATGTATATGTATATGTATATGTATATATATATATATATATATATATATATATATAAAATGAAAATTGTGGTTAGACTTCATTGTAGGGACTGTTTATTGTACACTGTACTAAAACTTGCAAAGTTATTATAATTACAGAAACAATGCTATATTCACTAACGAATAAACATATGATTTACTTGAGATACAAAAAAAAGGAGTTTTAGATGCAAGCTCCAATTTCCTAAATGTCTTTTGTCACCAATTATTACCACCCCAAATGTTCTTGGATGCCTTCTTTTGTTTTAATTGAACATTCCTTGTAGCATTCCATATACTGTGCATGATTGGGCTTTTTCCCCCACCTATATTCCATAGGGAAGTACGGAGCGCTACACTGATGAAGAGTTCAAAGAAATCCTTGGAATTCTGTGTAGATCCAACGAGGTTTCCTTTACCAGTACTCTTGGGACAAGACATACAGATGCAGACAGTTTTATGTAGCTAAAAAGGAAATCTTTGCAGTCACTTGTGTATACATACAAAAATACCAAGTCATTTGTAGAGTAGCAATTGCTTTTAGAGACATACCAGAATAACCCCTTGTGCCAAGTCTGAAGTTTTAAAAAGGTCTGAATATTACTGTGTTTGTCTCAAGTCTATCATTTTCACAAAATCCAAAATGGAATAGCTTCATAGATTTATATGCATATATCTAGAATATGTATTTGGATGGATTTTGGAGACTGGTGGTGAGCATGCATCCCATGTATTTCCATAACATTTAATGGTGGTTTCCCTCTGTAGAAAACACATTTATACACACACACACACACACACACACACACACACACACACACACACACACACACACACACACACATATATTAAAAAAACAGCAATTTCTACAGTGTCTGTTTTCTGTGTTTAACAGTTACAAGACAGTTTCCTTCTACATGTCATCATCAGAGCTGGTTGAGCACTATGTTCATTTTATAAAAATGTAGGTAACAAATTTGAAATAGAAATGTTGTTTTTTAAAGTTTTTAATTGTTTTATAATACCGGGTTAAACTAATTATTTAAATTTTGATCAAGGGCAGGAAAAGAAGAAATATATATTACAATACATACTTGAAAAGTAATAAAAATAAAAAATAAACAAAGACACACAAAGCAACTCAGCACTGCAAATAGACTTTCATATGATAATAATACCAAATTCATTAATGTCTAAAAATAATGGTAACATTTTTGTAAATGTATAAGCATAACTATTTTTAGATTGTATTTTTCTATAATACTAAGTTTTGCAAATCTGTAAGATTTAACAATTATATGTATACATTTGTTTATACGGGGACATCTATGTATTTAAACATATTTTATCCATTGTATCGTTAGGGCAGAACGCATCAATTAGCATGGAACGATCCTTATAGCAGTGGCTTTCTGTAATATGGACAGTAAGATTCTCAGTTAACTCTGTCTCCATATTTTCTTTTAAAATCCTGCCTCTAATTATGACACCCTTTGTAAATTTTTGCAGGTCCACAAACTGTAGTTGATCAGTCAGTCTTTGAAGTGCACTGCTTCTACAAGCTAATCCAAGCTTGTGATCCTGCAGCATACATTTCAAACAGCTTTCTCTTAAATTTGAACAGCTGTTTTCCTTTCTGTTTCAGTCCACCCTGTGATTCCCATCATTGTGCCTGAACAGTAGTTTTTTTTTTTTTTTTTTACTACAACAACATTTTTGTTTACATTATTAAATATTCAGCTTTCATTAACTGTGAGTCATTGTGTGAAGGCCATGTAGGTTTGCTCCAATTTCCATTTTATCCATGTGTACTCAATAGGATGGTTAACACCAGACAGTCGGAGACTGGTATCTTGGCATTTAATTATCTGTCAATATACTCTTAAGCGACTGCCAGATTCTTGCTATTTTAGCACAAGTATTATGCCCTACTTATACAACACATTTCTCATTTACCAAAATTAAAAAAGGATAGAGACAGCCCTCCATTCTTGGCTCCTCACTAGTCAAATGGGTAGACTTTGACTGTCAGCAACAGCTTATGTGCTTTTGAATTCTCAACTGTTTAAAAATTTACCTTGCCATGTAACTCTGTGTAGAATGGTATCTTTCTTTTGTGCGAATATCTGGAATTGTTTTATAAATGTGTAGGGCTACAGACAAGCCAGAGCAGGTATAATTGACTAAAGTAAACAGTGGAAATCTGTGGTTTAATATGCTGTGCTGCTTTGTCAGTCGTTGTTTAGGCTTGCTTTTTTTTCTTTATTTCTGGAGGTTCGCATTGTTTTCATTGTTTTCACTTTTTTTTTGTCCAGAGCAACCATTCATTCAATGCAGCATAAGTGCTGTTTAGGGACATTATTTATAACTAATTATCAAATCTGTGTTATAATAGTTTTGTGAAGGTGGTTTATTACAGCTCTAAACCCTTTTTTGCTTTTATAAAGAGCAGTTCCTCTCAATATACCATAAATGTTTCTTCCTAATATTCCACACTTTATTTGTTGCACATACACTATGGGCTTGTACTTGTTGGACAAGGAAATATCAACCCAGTTTTATTTTTGAGAATTAGGGTTACAGTAGCTGCAAATGTAGGAATTAGAGATGGTTAATTCAAGGGTGGTTGATTGTGACATGTCTGGGAGCTCTCCCTCCTCCAAAAACTAAAAGTTTCCAAATTCCAATTAGCACACAGGCTACTAATATATCATCTAAATAACATTCTAAACTGGGGCTTATGTTGTTCACAGAAAATTGTTTGCAAATGTGAACTTCAGATGTGTGTTTTTGCTTTTCTACAACTTCCTGACAGTTGACATTAGTTTTGTTGTCTTGTTTTCTGTAATTATTTGGTGGTTTGGTGTAATCATGCGGAATTGCTAGAGGTCTGACACAGGGTGAGCATTATTTCTAGCAATGCGGCCTGCGAAAGCTGGGAGGCTATAAAGCCTAGGATTTGGGAACATGGGGGGGGGGGGGGGGGGGGGGGGGGCTGGAGACCGCAGCTGGGTTATGGCTCATGATTTGCCAGGGCTTTGATCCCAGGCACTGAGATTCCTGGTAGGAAGGAAGTCAGAGTGCTGCCTGCTACAATAAACTCTCCCCCAGCTGCATTCCTTCCAGCCCCTCTGGGTGGCAGCTTTCCTTGCCTTGACGCATGGAGTGCTGCAGTGCTCTAATGAGGCCAGCCATGACTCTTTCTTCATGGAAAAACTTAAGCACGTCATCTGTTTCAGTACTGTAAGGGAGCCTCATTTTCTTTACCATGTTTAACATAGTAAATTGTATTATGGCTGAATGGTATTATATGGGATAATAAGGATGACACACCTGTAAGGAAAACGTCAGGTAAATTTTGTCTCGATAGAGCACCTATGAAAAGGTTGTTATAGAATTATACCCCCATTTTCCTTTCAAATTTGAAATACCCAATTCGAATGTCACTTCACAGTTTTGATGATCAATGGTTGTCAACCCTGGAGACAGGGGTCCAGCATGTGAAGTGTTTGACTGGTCTTGTTGGGTGCCAGGCAGGTAGAGATCACTGAAGCACATTGAAGCAAATTATCCACACACGTTTTTTCCTCCCTTGTCCCTGTCGATCACAGAGGCCAAACGGCGCAAACGCGATTCAAACCCTACTCATGTGATTTACCCTGCACTTCAAGCAGCAGTGCTTTCTCTAGTTGAGCCTCTGGAGGCCCCTCTGAAATTTTATTTATAATAACTTGAAATCCTCAGAATGGTAATGACTAAAACAAAATGTGTTTGCAAGCCTTACATACACGTTTGTAAGCCTGGGCTCGAATCTGGCTTGAGTCACAACAAGTCAGAGGAGGGTTGCAAATGACAGCCCTCTTCATATCACACAACCAAAGCCTAGACTGTGAAGAAATCCAAAGGCTTTTGATTATGAAGCGTCATAGGCTTTCCAAATATATGTAGTAATATACATTTTTGCATTTTTATCATTCAAAACCAGTGTATAGCAATCACTTCAATTTAGGCTTGAAATTACCAAATTGCAGTGTTTTGGGCAACATAGAAGTTTAAGGTCAAGGTGCAAGAGGAGACATTTTTAATAAGGAATATCTTATAAATTGTATTTAGTTTCTAACTACCGGTATCTAAGTTACACCACCCTGAACATTTTTAGACAGTATTTGTGTTTTTTTTTTCTGTTTTAGGGGTAATATGTTTTTTAGCTGCAACATTTCCATGTGAACCACATTCCTATAACCTCCTTCAGTCAGTCCTGTTACAGGCTGAAACAACATGCTCCTCCTGCACCTGTGAAATGATTTCAGGAGGCCTTTTGAAGTCATTGTAAATCTATATACCCCCTCACTTTGCAAGAGGGGTTTAATTACTACGTTTCCCATAAGGCTGTAATCTCTGTTGTACTGCAGCCCTAGACATTTAAAGAAGTGGTTCTGCAATATTCCTGGTATGACTACAGCTTTCTGTGTGAAAAGCTGTTGAGTGAGCTTATTTCACTAGTCGATTAACAGTTCTTTTGCTTTAGTGGTTGCTTAGCCATTCTTCAGTTCAGTTCAACAACAATTGTTTACCAGACTTCAACAAATACCTGATGTAAAGGGGATTAAATCCTTTAGATTTAGAAATTACTACATTTTGAACAATAGATCTCTCAGTAGCTCAATTAAGTATACCACTTGATTTGACAATTCCTTGCCAACTTCATAGTTCTGAATAGTGCAAAAATCAAGATTGCTGCATACAGTATACTGTGTTTAAAGTGTTTTACAATTGTTAACTTTTGGATTTTTTTACAAACTAGGAGTTATTAACTTTTTGATTGAGTGCTCAGACTTACACACATCTGAGATCAGTAGTACACATACAAACATACAGTACATACATACATACATACATACATTAATGCTATTAAAACCTTTTTCCGTTAGCAAATAAGCATCTTACAAATATCTGGTATAGCAGTCAACTTCCCATATTTCAACTATTTGGTGGATGATTCTTTACAGGTGAAATATTTTTTTTATAGGGGATTGTGCTTTTGGGTTATGATTTTATGAAGACTGAGTGTGCTGCCTCCAGTAAAAACAACCTTTTCCACAGTTAATGGACCTTAGGGACAGAGCAGGTCCATTCATTAATCTCTGACAGCATATATCCTTTCCTGTCTTTAATGCCCCAAAACTACAAGAAAAGACATTTCATGATTTCCCAAGGTCATAAGCAGCCACGTGTGTAAAACTGCCTACTAAAATTCCTGCTGATGTGAAAGATTTCACTACATCACGCTCTTTTAAGACAAAATCAGTTAAACTTCATAGGCACCCATGTGATCATTTAATGATATGTTGTTGTTTTTGGCACTGTGGACGGGCAGCACTGTGGTGCAGTTTAAGCACTCTTGTGCGTATTTATTTAAATAAAGTTTAATCAAATAAACGGGCACTGGTATAATATATAAATATGGTACAACTATCTACACGATAGCCCAGGCAGAGCAAGGTTATAAACAAGTGGTATACTTGTAAACAGGCACAGCTGTAGATGCTGGGCTGACAGGTAATCGTCTGTGGTTGTTCAGTCCAGGAAATAAAAAGGAGAACTGTAGTCCTTTGGCTCGCCTTGGCTCGGCATGGCATGGCATGCTTGGCTCAACTCCTTGCCCTGGGTTTGTCCCACACATGCAGAGACTGTTTCTTATATACACACCTGTGGCTGGACTTAATTGCTTGTTAATTAATCAATTAAGTCCCAGACACAGTCTGCACATGTATTTGGCAGGGATATTATTAACCCTATCCCTGTCAAACTGGAACAACAGCAATATAACAGGGCTTTTGCCCTGTCACAGGCATATTATTGAAATTATTTGTGCATGTGCTTACAGTGTATAAGTTAAGGTGATCTACCTTTACATGTCACTGATAGCTGTAAATTAAAAAAATAAATAAATAAATAGCTGTGTCAGGGGATCAATGTTACTGAAATGCTTTTGTGTTATTTATGAAAGGGTAGCCTTCATTTTGTAGCCTCCACAATCTTTTTGGTTAGTTGTAAACATATTGGAATTTAAAAATGTATCCACAAACTATTTATAGTTCCTTGAGGTCAACCAAGCCATTTTACAAGGAAACAGGGTTTCATTTCAGTGCATGACAAATTGCTGACAAGATTCATGCATGCAGTGTTGGCATGTTGGGTTCGTGTTTTCTTAAGGGACATCCTTTAACCATCTGCCTTCAGAAGGGATATTTTAGATGCAAGTATATATTTAGTGTCTAAGTTACAGCCACATTTTTTTTTCCCTGTAAGCAGAATCTAAATAAAATTACTGAAAATTACTGAAAAAATATGGTAGGCACTCTTCAGATAGCTTCTGTAGTCATGCCAAATTTATTAATCATACCCAATACCTTTTGAAGGAATTTTGATATTTATTTTGGTGCTAATATCAAATTCTCACGGTGTTCCCATACCCTTATGTCTAATACGATGCTTGATGACTATCTGTCAACAGACCTACTCAAGATTTGAAGACCTTTCTGATCCAGAGCAGTAGTTCCCAGCCAGTTACACAGGGTGTATACTGAATCACAGGATAATAAGCAAATGCTGTACCACATATTTCCAGATTAGATTTTTGTTAGAACATTATTTCACAGGAGAGGGTCACCAGTATATTGTAGAATCTCTATATGTTTAATGATATTACCTGTTTACTTATTATACTGCCTCGCAATCTATAAATATGGTTGAAAAATCTATGGGCTTTCATGGGTGTTTGTGGCAGGGTTGAGGCCTGCCCTGTAAATGTTTTGGTGGTGGGCTAAAGAAATGTTTTTTTTTTTAATGTATTTAAGTTTGGCAGGGATGGGGTTAAAACCAATCCCTGCCAACTAAATGTGAGCGTGTGGGTGGGAAGTTGATTGATTATATAATTAATTATTAGTCAATCCCTCAGCCACATGCTATATAAAGCCCAGCTTCTCTTCGTTAGGGGAGAGTAGTATGAAGAGAAGCCATGAGAACCGAGTTTGTGCTATTTTATTTTTGTCTCTGTATAGTTTAATGAAGTCTTTGCCTCGCCTGGACAGTTTTGTTTAAACTGTTTGTTTTGGCCACTGTGCCATTTTCTTTGTGTTTTGTTTATTAAAAGTGTGCAATATCGCTAAAACAGTTCTCTGCCTGAGTCACTGTCCCTGTCAGTAACACCTGGGCCATGGTGCTGTCCTGTTCACATTTTAGAAATGGGATAGCGCCCCTGGCAGCTAAAAAAATTGATTAAAAAAATGGGCCTTAAAGAAACTCTGTATGAGCAGCGAGAGGCAAAACGGGCTTCGTTGTGTGAGGAATGTGGGGACCATGGGTACAGTTTCGAGGAGAGTCCATGGATGGACCCAATCTTCAAGGAGATGACATTCCTCCGCCTGGAGACCTTTCTCACTTGCCTCGAGGACCAAGGTTGGTTCCTCATCTGTGCCTCACCTGGTCACTAATACAAGGTGCTGCCCCTTTCAGGGTGAAGGGGATTTGCCACCTGCCAAACAGAGGAAGGAAGGGAGGAGCAGCCATGCCCGGAGGCGAGCAAAGGAGCCAGTACTACTCCAAAGGCCAGGGAATTTGAAGCTGCCAGAGAAGTAGAAGCTGTCTGCCCAAAAGGCCAGAGGAGGAGGAGGAGTTGCCTGCCCAAGAGCCAGAGGGGCAGGAGCTGCCATCCTGCATGCCAGAAGGGGTGGAACTCTGACCCTGCATGCTGAAGGGGGAGGGCAGCTGGGACGATTACCTCAGTGCTGTTGAGGCCAGGAATTTGTGCCACATCTGAGGGGAGTGGGGCACTTCTTTTTCAACTGCCCCCTCCAGGAGGAGGAGGAGGAGGAGAAGCCGCTGCCAGTGCATCAAGGAGAAGCCCTGCTGTCTCCACACCCCAGGGAGAAGCCCTGCTGTCTCAAGCACCACCAGGAGAAGCCCTGCTCTGACCAGTGTCGCAGCCACTGTCGGAGTTCCATATGCTGCTGTCAGCATTGTCGCTGTCAGCACCATGACTGCCAGAGTGGCCAGCACCACCGCCACTGTTGGAGTACCTGGCAGTGTTGCAGCTGGTAGTGTTGCCGGAGCCTGAGTTGCCTGCGGCGGAACCAGAGTTTTTCAGAAACAGAATTTCTCTTGCCAGAGCCTGAGAAGTGGGAGCCGCCAGCTACAAAAAGGGGGGAGGAGGTGAGAAGACCACATCCACCACTGCCCCGACCACCACCCCTGTGCCACAAACCTGGGCTCCTAGACACCAGGCCTTCGTGTTTGGACCTCAGGTCGCTAGGCCTGACTCCCGGGTCGCTGTACCACCAGGCACAGTTGGTCATCTGATCTCCGGGTTCACTCCCCCTGGTGGCCCAGACATCACTGAACAGTTGCCTGGGCTCGCACCTCTGCCTGGGGCTGCGTCTACCTGTGCTCCCGATACCCCATCTACTGTGCCCGGATCCCCTGTCCATGGGTCTCGGTCTCTGTATAGAGGCGTCGAACTGTGGGCCAACCCTCCCAGAAGAATTTGAGAAGATGGACAGTGTGGGACAGAGGCCCGCCCTGTATATAAATTTGTTTTGGTGGTGGATTAAACCCATCCCTGCCATTTTTGTCTCTGTATAGTTTAATGAAGTCTCTGCCCAGCCTGGATAGTTATGTTAGGTTTTATTTAAACTGTTTATTTTGGCCACTGTGCCTCCTTTTCTTTGTGTTTTGTTTATTAGAAGTGCACAATAGTGCTAAAACCTAAGCAATTCTGTGTCTCTCCCTGCCGGTAACCCCTGGGCCATGGCGCTGACCTGTTCACAGTGTTACAGGAAACAAGCCTCTATTGGGGTGAGCTGTCAGGTATGGGCTTCATTATTGATACAGAGAGAGGCAGTTTATTTTCCACAAATTGTAATGTAGTTACAGTACCTAGAGAAAATGTAGCAGCATCATTCCCAGTAATAACAGTGTACTATAACCCAGGTGAGTCTTGCTGACTAGAAGTGGTAAAAGCTACAAGAAACTAAAATGTTCTGCTAATGCTTTCAGCGGTGTTAATACCATGACAAACTTGAATGTGTGAAATAAAATGAATTGGAATGAAATAAAATAAAAAAAAAAAAAAATCCTAGGAAAAGTACCTATCTGGAATTCAGTTGTTTCTTTTTAGTATTATACTATATAACAATTCTGAATGACTGTCAGTTTGAATATTCTTTCATCAAATTAACTTTACATTTGTAGATCCAAATAGGCTTATTTACAACACCAATGTTGTTTTCCTAGGCTTCCACAATGAACACCCTCAAACACAGCATAATTCAACTATGAAAACTGTGATACTGTAGGAGACAACTGGAGTAGTTTTCAAATAACCTACCAAAACTACATTAGCTAGCACTAAATGCTGTGTAAATGCGTTAGTAAACAAGGTGGCAATAAATACATCAAATCTGTAAACTCTTGTCCAAATGATCCTGGCTGTTTTATACATTGGTGAAGATCTTGGCTGAAGAGTGCAAGGCTCCATATTGTGTTATTCCTGTCGATCCTACTCTGACAGCACAGGGCACAGATGGCTCTTTATGCAGATGTAGGGAGTGACGGAGAGGGAATCCAGTGCACAAGCTGGGACTGGAAGCAAACTTGGTACCTTGCTGTCTTCAGCCTGAATCTGTACCACTGTACACATTTTGTATGAGCAACTGTGAACTCGATGTCTCTTGCACAGTACTGTTGAGTTGCTCCTCCAATTAAAACCAGGGATCAGATTATGTCGTCTGCTATTGCTGGTATTGTACTGTATGCGATTATAGGAGATAAGAGTTTGTAACAGAGGTTTGTCTCCTTTGATGAAAATTAGGCTCTGGATCCTTCCAATTAAAACCTGTGCTCATATCATGTGACCTGCTACTGCTAGTACTGTGGTTAATAGCAGATTAGGAGTGACGTAGTTTGTTAAAAGTAGTGCGTAGTTGTTTCTTGATGAAAGAAATGCACAGTCCTTTTCTTCAGATATAAGTTTGGTTTATTCGATATGTACAGGTTAAATTCTGGAAACAAAAAGAACGCTCAAAGCAAAACAGTACTTTCATATGCAAACTGCACAGTACAAAACTTAAGTTCAAAACAAAACATAACAGAACAAAATAATAAAATGCAATACTGTAGGTTTTGTCCTCCAGAACTTTCTCGATCGACAAGTTCTGAATACTAGTCTTAATGAAAGAGAGAAGTGTGCTGAGCGCACCTTGATTAAGTAGCCACTGACCTCAGCCCCACCCTCCTTTCTTCTTTTTGTGGGTTCAATCAACCAGCAATCCCCTGTGGAGAGTCTCATGTACGTGTCATAAAGAAAACTGGTTCTGGCTCACACTGCCTAAAATGGTGTTATCTTGGTGTGTCCCTTTGTTCCTTTATGCTTAACCTATGTTATGTCTTGAGCGCATCAGTTCCTCCAGCAAGGTGCGATTGTGTTTATTCCAGCAGTCAGACGGCAGTCGTCAGTGCAATGAAATGCAATCTTGCATTTACCAGTTACTATTCCTCCTCTGATAATCTTCTCTAACAGAGTGTACAAACCGTATCGTATATCTTACATTGCAATCAAACTTCTTTCCAACTCTTTTAAAACTCTGCAATTAGAAATTGTATCTTTTCATATTTATGTAAAAAAAAACTCTAACAAAAATACAACATTACATTTAAGATAAAATACAAAACAATGCAGATTTTTAGAAGATATTGTGTAGTGGAATTAACTCCCATGCATTTTTTAGTTCAAGGGATGCACAAAAAAAAAAAAAAAAAAAAACTTATTTTATTTACAGTTAAAATGTTACAATGTGGATAAATCCTATTATAGCTATTTTGATAATTGTGTTAACAATGCAATATGGTGGCCGAATATTTTATTTGTGACAAGGATCTCAAATGTAGCTTTGTGTCCTTAAGAGACATGGTTTGGTTTATCATATCAAAAAAAAAGTACAATGTCCCCTGTACAGCAATATAATGCTGGGTTGTAGTGCAGCAAGGGAAGATGTTAGTTCCTTGAAAGTTTCGCATCCAAGAATTGACTGTGGCCAAACCTGGCCAAAATCTTAAATAAAAAAAAAATTAGAAAACTATGTCCTGTGAGCAATACATCAGTGGACTGCTTAGTGCAGTTCAAGATTTACATTAACCAAACATTTGTCTACTTGATTTTATTATAATTTGCTATTGTGTGTTTTAAAGTTATGGATGTGTTAAAAAAGTATTTTAAGAGGTAATAACAACTATAAAATAAGTCTTTCCCTGATGGATGTATATTCATAGTAGTAGACAAGGGTATGGTTAAAAAGGAGCCTTACGTACCTGTCAGCTGTAACACAAGCCTACAGCTGTTTATGCTTAACATTAGTGGTTGAAAAACTGGGTTGGACTGGGGTGTTTTATGGGGTTTGCTTTGGTTTTGGCTTTTGTTCAAAGGTGTACTCTGGCTTGTACAAATTAATAGCTAAGGGGCAGCACTTGTGTTTGTCATGCTGTTGAAGCTGAGGTCAGCAGCTTTGATAGCAAGGCAGGCTTGTTGGCAGACAGACACTGGCAGGTTTGTGGTTTCAGTGTAATATCAGACTGTGATAATTTACAGACAAAGTATAGATTAAGATTTTGACTTTTAATTTAGACCAGAATAGACAAAATAAAATCAAATGTATGTGTTAAAATGTAATCTTTATTATTACAATGTATCTTTTGTCAAGGGGCAGACATACTGTACATTTTAGTCCTCCTTTCTTTTTTTTACATGTGCAGGCGGTTGATAGAATGTAATGTTCTTTTAAATGTACCCTTGCCACTTAATGATAAGGGGGGGAAGGGAGTGTGAGAGCCCCAGTGGGAAAGGTCAGAGTGGGGTCATACAATTATTCATCATTATCAATGCAGCAGTAGTGCTGGAGGCAGTTGCTGGATGAATAAGGTTGGTGTTTCCAGTATATGTCTATATAATAATATATATTATTATATTTAGTTTAGGTGTTGTATGTCTCATCCAAATGATGGAGCACAAGGAGGCTAAGTAAGGAGGTTAAGTGACTTGCTCCCGGTCACACACAATGGCAGGGGCTGAGCTGGGATTGAAGTCCCTTTCTCTAACCACTCGACCACCAAGCCTCCTAGATACAGTATATTTCGATTTGTCTAAAGCAAATTATGGTGGTCTCACACCAATTACCTGTAAAAATACAGTCAAGGAAATGGTAACTGAAGCATTGTTGAGCTACGTTGAGAGTAAACTGAACAAACTTGTGGCTATCTGTGTTGAACCTTGTGACAGTAGATATGGACACTAGTCTGTTTTGCAGTAACTCCAACACACTGATTCCACAAAAGCATAATCTGAGCATTTTTTTTTCCTAGGCATTCCTTTTCCAAAGAATTTCATTCAGATCTGCAAGAAGATTGTGTGCCGACTTTTCCGGGTCTTCGTTCACGTCTACATTCACCATTTTGACCGCATCATCGTCATGGGTGCAGAGGCACACGTCAACACCTGTTACAAGCACTTTTATTACTTTGGGACAGAACTCAACCTTATAGACCGCAAGGAGTTAGAACCCTTGGTAAGTTAAACAATATTACACTGATGATGGCATGCTTTAAATATTCGTCAAATTAAGTTTACATCTTATTCCTTGGAAAGTTTTCTGGGGAGGGGGGTGAATATACCAAACAGTTGTCATATAGGTCTCAGTTCTCAAGCCCTGTACATTGTAGGTTTTCAGATGATTTACAGATTTACACCAAAAAATTGTATACGTTTGTGTAATAGTGGTGTGGGAATCCACTGCGAGAGATTGAGAGTCAGAGGGATTGACGTTGAAAACACCACTGTGGCATCTGGGGTTGTGATGCTTCCAACAACAGTAATGCATGGGCGCACATACACAACTAGTGTAATGAAAGAAAAAGGCAAAACAGAACACTGCAAAACACAACTAAAAACAAAAGGTGCCATGAATAGGGGATTCAAAATCCTAAAACTAGTCATTGTCTTGTGCAGGAGGATTAATAAACACTGACCCCAGTTCCACACTCTGTGGTTAGATCTTAGGTTCCTACATCCATAGGTAGCTGTAAATGGCTTTGCCCTGTTCCACAGCATGAACAACCTTGTTTAGGTTCCCTTTAGTCACAAGATGCACTGCCAAGAATCGCCTAGAGGCCAGGCAGGGATCCACAGCCGTCCAGTCCCTGGCTGCCAATCCCTGTCAACACATAGCGGGCGAGAAGTCTCACACTGGCTTGTTTTGCGATTTACACAGAAAACAAAGTACAGTCCAAAGTACCCAAAACAAAATACAAAAAAAACATGCAATCCTATGTGCAGGGCCTCAGCCCTGCCACAGTTTGTATAATAATGAATGAGGACAACTATATTAAATTTATTTATTCAGGCCATAGGACTGTACCTATGTACACGTCATATTTTTATGAAACTTGGTATGGACATTGTCACAAATTCTTGATTAACCTATGCATGGGCATTTATTATGAGATGGGTATATCTTAAATCTAAACTCTAAGTTTAAACAATACAAATCCAGAGGAGAACAGTACTTAAGGGTTGCACTGTTTAGATGTACCACTGTTTGCAGCTGTAGGACATGGCACAGTTTGGGAGTGCTTTAGGACTGACAATTATTTGCTTTAAGGTGTCTGTAAAAATGTAAACACATAAAGAGTATTAAATGGTTTGGGAACACTGACCTCAGTATAGCGCTGAATAACAGTGCACCATATTCCTCTTTCAACAGTAGACATCTCCTTGTATTCTTTCCATATATATTGCCATTGAAGATCATTTGATAAGGGAATACAGAATCATTAGGCCCTATTTATTTATAAATTTATGCATGCATTTATCAGTAGCTTAGTTCAACTATATTACAAACCCCATGGAGTTGCTTTGCATCAAAGCCCCCACTGTTGATATTAAATGTGTTTTTCCTTACGTTAATCAGCACTTATTTAGAACTTTGTTTCCTTACCTTAAACGCTACCGCTGTTTCCCTTGTTTCATGTTGCCTTGGCAACTATTTGATACCAATTCAATGCATATGTTTTATAGAAAAGCATACATTGGTTATAAAATGGATGTTCAAAACATATTTACAATTCAGATTTGATTATATTGTAGTTATATATTAAAAAATACATGACTACTAAATTACAAAAAAAAAACATTCCTAACCTATTTGCATTCTGTTGTTTTGAATTGAATCCTTCCTCAAGACTAACATTGCCCGTATTAGGCAGATAATACAATAAAAAAAAAAAAACATAGGCGTCATCTATAGAGCACATGTTGGTAATCCTAGAATCTTGCTGCCCATGATTTAGTGTCTCTTCCTGTCATGTTATATAGCCCTGGGGTGAATGAGTGTTCCACAGCAACATTGCACTGTGGCCTTTTGACCTTCGTACTTCCCTGCTATATTTCAATCGGTATGCACTATATGGAGATTCTTGGTGGCTATCCTGCAGGTTCACATGCTCCTGTGTAAGGAATCTGATAACACTTTAGCCTTGTATGAGCTAATACTATGAACAGAATATTAACTTGAAGATCAGTAGTTTGAAACGACATTTTACACAGGGCTAAGGATGTTTGGATCTGGCCATAAAAGTCAGGTTTAAAGCACATTTTGTATGTGTCTATAAGTTGAGACAAATCACAGGGCCAGCATAGGGAGGTGTTTTTACACCTGTGGGCATTGTTGTCATGGAGATGCTACCTTACTGTACTGTATATAATGTCTTCAAAAGAAATACACAGTTCCCTAACGGATTTGCCTCCCTAACCAATCACAACTAAATTGCTTGGTAGGGTACAGGAACTGTTACAGTACATTACACTTTTAAAGAAGTATCACACTTGCTAATTATCTAAACCAAATGAACAGTGATTGCTTGTACAGCATTAAGCTTTAAACTGAAAATGGGGGAATGTGTCTGTATTCTTAAACTTTGAAGCAATCATTTGAGCATAGACTGTAATATAGTACAGTAAATTGTATTGTTTCTGAATGATTAATGGCTCACTTACGTTCTGCCCAATAAGTGGATAGTCATTATGGGAAATTTGTTTTTTTGCTGGTAAGTAGAAAGTGTACCCTGATTAAACAAACAACACTGTGCTGTTTGTGGATTTAAATTGCAGAGGTGATGTGAAAGATTAAGAGTCTCCACAGACCTTTCATAAAACTGAACAAGTCAGTGGGTTACAAAAGCACCAAACAGGCTTTGAAAATACTGCATGTACAAGATGCTTCCAGCTGACAATTTCCCACTGAAAGCAGCATTTTCCCATAAATACTGCCCTATTAGGAATTATCCTATTTTGATGGACTGTCCCTTTAATCTATAACTACACTGTATTAAGAATTACTTTTTTCACATGTGTATTTTATCTTCCTTGTAATTTAAATTGTTTTAAAGTGTTAGCTGTTTACATTTTCATGTTAGCACTTACTGTATGTTACTATGGCAACCAATTGAATGTTAAGAAATGTAATTGCATCTTATGCGCGAGACACCATTCTTAATTACAAGTGTACTTTGCTACTGATCCAATGGGGATATGACTTAATATAGTCTATACACTTCATCTTTAAAAACTAGACTTTGGCTTTTCTCCTTCCATGAAACCTTCTTGCCACTCATTGTGTAAACTGAGCAACTCAGCTGTTACAGTAAATGCAATCTGCAAGCTTTGCTACAGTATGGGGAGCAAAGCACGCTTTAAGAAACTATATAACAAATCTGACAAATTCCCAATGTTTTTATAGTTTACAGTTTTACATTTCTGGACTACCAATTTAAAAATCTTTAAGGGTAGTCTTAATACTTTACAAGATGTTACTGATTAGTGAAAGATTACAAGTCTGTGTTTTGTTGTGTGTCTGGGTTTCCATATGAACAGTTTTATTTTACCTCCTCAGTGTTGTCAGCCAGTCTGGAACATGTTACAAGTTGTGTTACATGATGCGACAGGGCAGCGTCACAGCCCTGGATGTTCTTGGCAGGCAGAAAGACTCAACACAAAAGCTGCAGTTTAAGCGTTTTTGCACACGTTTAATAATAAAGACAGTACACTAAACAAAACATATTAAATAAAAAGGCACAAGGGCCAATGTACCTGTGACTGGACACATCTTATACTGGCAGCACTTTTGCCCTGCCACATTCTTCTCACCCATGTGCAGCACATCTGGCCGCAAGTGTTCACTCCCCACCTCCCCTCATGTCCATCTTTCGCCATATGGGCTTCCGTGGGCAGGTTGGAAGGCTGTGACAGGGGACCCAGGTGACATGGGCGGGGGGTGCCGGGAGCACATGCCGGCACTCAGGTGCAGCAGCCGGCATAGCCACGGCAACCGCGGAGCAATATCTGGGACATCAGGGAGAGCTAAGCAGGAGACCAGGCAGCCGACTATGCCTGGTGATGCAGCATCCCAAGAGATAGTCGAGATACCAATGCCGGGTGCCTGGGAGCCTGGATCAAAGGCTCTGATCCATCAGCACCGGGTCGGGACATAGGGGTGGTAGTTGGGGCTGTGGTGAAGGTGGTCCCCTCGTCTCTTCCTTCGGTAATGGCAACACTGGCAGTGGAAATGCTGCCAGCGGTGCGGGGCACTCCGGCAGCGGAAATTTTGGCAGTGGTAACGTTGGCAACGGCAGTGCTGGCAGCAACAATAATGCTGGCAGCAGAAATGCTGGCATTGGGGCGGGGCACTCCGGACATGCGGCTGGCAGGGGTACGGAGCACTCTGGCAGTGACCATACTGGCCTCTCCTCTTCATCCTGAAGGTGGCAGTACACCGTAGAGTGCCCAAGGATATAGGTCTCAATTCTCAAGCCCCTTACCAGTGTATAAAGCTTACAGGAGTGGAAAGCTTCCTCCACTGACCGTCTCTTACATTTTTCTCATTCTGATTGTTTTAAGGGAGTGCTTGATACCCCTGGATTAATGTACTCCTTGTTTTCTTGTGACAAGGATATGTGAACAAAAGTTGGGCAGCTATTTGAGCAAAAAAAAAAAAAAAAAAAGTACTACATGTTTATGCTATTTAAGTATATACTATATCAATGAAAATAGATGAAGGTAAAATGGTGTTCAAACTGTGGAGATCTCTCTATCATTATCTATGCAGTCGGTTTGCTGAACAGTACAACGACCCTGTGCCGCTCCAGATGGGTGATTAAGTCAATCTAATTCTGGTCAACAATACACAGCAGGAACAGAAGGTGGCCTGTGGTACAGATGGTTATCAGAACAGCTAGATTTGTTTACTGGTCAGCCCTACATTCCTTAACCCTTCACTTCCTATTGGTACAGGTTAGTGATGAAATACTGTACTATGGGTTTCTGATAAAACATTTACCTTTCTGCAGCAAAAGCTTAACCCAAATAAACCCGGCTAGCCTCTTACTGTAATTCAAACTCTGCCTCCAATACCAGAATCACTATACATCTTCTCTTTCCTCCCAAGCCAGGGTGGAGGATAATGCATGGTATATTGACATCATTTTCATGTATTTTGTCGTTTGTATAAATGCGAGTTATAAAGGCTATAAGAAACGGCAGTGTGATCTACAGGCAACATGATCAACCAGAAAAGTAAACTTGCTGTAGTGGAGGATCGTGCGAGAATACAAAAAAAATAAGTTTGAATACAATAATTCCCCAAGTTTTACATTTTCATTTGGTAGTGTCAGCGAGGAGTTAAGGAAGTTCTATGAAGATAATTAAAACTAAATCAACTGATGGTTTGGATTTTTGGAAGCCGAGCTTAGATTATCCCAAATAGTTTCCCAGCACATTTCTTCATTTTCAATAAATAAATCCCTATTCAAGATAGTTTAACCAATGGTTTATATGATGACTTAAGGAAATAAACAAAGTGAGGAAAGCATCCCTTTAGTTTTTCCCCCTGTGTAGTGCACATGAAGGCAAATCTGTCCCCCAGGGAACCCCATCGGCACGCACTGCAGAACGAAATCAAAGGTTAAAGAAGAAAGACGTACCTTGCAAGTCATATTGCAAATGTAAATCTTGGAATGTGCAAAGCTGTTAATCTTTGCAAATATCTGCAGAAGTGTGTATCCTGTTGTCTCTCCATTGTGGAAATAAAAAGGGGGAACCGCCTGACAAGAGTAAAATTATGAATAGGAGTATGAGAGAACCATTTGCATTGGAGTTTAATATGCTTTTCCATGTGAGAATAGCAACGTTAGACTTTTGCCAAGTATTAAACATTAAGAATTGTACTTAATTGTTAACCATTGTCAAATGTGAAAGTTAGATACATGCCAGGCTTAGTGTTTCTACAGTAGTAAGTGTACAGTGAAATTGATTTCTTAGTCAACATTTACTCATGTAACTGTTGGAGGACCGATCATTGGTTTTCTGACATTACAAGTTAATGCTCACACACACAAAAAAAATCTACAGTAACACCATTAATAACAGCTTGTTTCTAAGAGTATCACAGAATATCTGATCTCAGTAACAAATATTGCAACTAGAGTTGAAAAATACATATGAATCTAACACACACACAAAAAAAGTATTGGTCTATTTTGAGTTACTTGGTAACAGAACCTTATTTAGAGACTTCCTGTAAATAAAATAGTAGAAGCTTGATTGGAGGGCATTAATGTCTGGAGGTCGACCACGTCGGGAAGGTAATACAGTTTGCTGTATTGAAAGGACTGTCATTTTAGTTTATTTAATTTGAATAAGTGAACATCCACTGCTTCAAATGGATTTGGTGGGAAAAATTAATATGTTCATATTACAAAATGTAAGTAAATCACTGGATCAACAAGTTATAGGTAAACCAATGCATAAATGACTTCTGAAATAAACAAACACTTTACTATACAGGAGAGAGTTTCTTTCTTTTCTATAGTTGGCAGTTTGAGGGGGAGTGGGTTAATTTTTTTACACTAGAGAGATTTTTAAATGTTATTTGAACATGAAAATATGTTTGTCAAGGTGCTAATTTGTTTTCGCATTTATTTTGTAAAAAAGTGAAATGTTGATGCAAGAACTTCATAGTTACAGTAGCATTGTAAGGAAAACCTGTAGTATTTTTAGGGAAAAAAGAAATTAATAATTGAGTTTGAATTTTTTGGACAACATTATTATGATCTACAAGGGAAAATGATATTCATGTAGCCACAAAAAGTGTTTGAGAAGAAGTTAATTTCAAGTTATGCTGCCAGCATGTTTTGTCCTTTTTTTTTTGGCTCCTCAATGGAAAGCAGTGGTAATCTTTGTATGATAGGATTAGGATGACTTACTTAGAGAGGGTAACTATTACACTTTTGAAACAAAAATGTACTTTCTGTTCATACAATATTTTCTTATAGTGTTAACACTAAAATTATTTATCTCCTTGCAGACAAAATGAGGGCACAAACAGTGAAAGCTCAGTCCAATATGGCAAATAACAATCCATCACACTGAACAAATGCCTTGTTTATTATAATAAAAATCTTTCACTGACTCCTTTCACCAGCTTCTCCATTTATTCCCTGTGGTAAGAGCTAGAAGTCAGTCCACGTATTAGAAAAGTGCTGGAAACAGTGAGCCCTATTCATATGGCTGTAACTCATGGGTTCCAGTTGTTAAAGACTGCAAAATGGTTTTGATTAATTAAATAAATCCCAGTAACTTGTACTTGTTTCAGTGAATTCCGACTTTCCTTTGTTTTTGCAAACTGTAAATTATGGTAAATGTAGTAATGGAAGTTTATTATCTGCCTTCGAACTTTTAGTTGGTAGGCCACACAAAGTTTGTCCGACAGCAAAAAGCAAATGAGCCAGTATGGAATCATATTTTTAGATCCGAGGTTAAGGAGTTGAGTACTGTTTGGATAGGAGCCCACCAAACAACTCTCTCTGAAACTGCGATGGTGGCTCAGTAAATACATTCAGTGTCAGTATTAGACTGGTTTATCCATTGTCTTCCAAAGAATCAAGGCAAGTGAGATAAACTGAGATAGATAGTTGATATAGCCGACATGCTTTAGCTTAGGTATGTGTTAATCAATTATACACATGGCTTGCTGGATCCAAAGAGTTTTGCATTACAGGCATGCAAACAAGTCTCCTCATGTACAAGACAACAGAAGCATCAGTCTGCTGTTCTACTTCAAAGCAAACCTGTGCCTTAACATGTCCAATTCCAAGTTCCTGGTATAGTTATGGTGTGTACTGTAGTTTCCCACTTACTGAAATGAAACAAAACCTGTTTAAGTTATTTCTAATATAAGTGCACTGTAATGTTGTCTGTTAAGAATATACGTTCAAGGGACCGGTATATGTTTAAGGCCTATTGTTGGGCCCTGAAACCATTGCCTGTTTTGTCACCCTGCCTGCTTATGTGCACTACTCTCCAAAAAGTAATGGAACAGTGTTAGGACCCTGATTGCAGGATAGTGTACAGTATATGCAAATACATAATACTATGCAGAGAGAGATGGAGTAAGCAAGAGGGAGAAACATTAAAATGAATGGTTATATAGAGCAAAAGAGCAGGGTATTCCCAGTACTTCTGTCAGGTTGTGTTGGAACTCAGTACAGTCAGTGCAGATGCTCATGTTGGTTGTTGGGCAGGAAATGGCTTATAACAGCATTTTGAACATCTATATTCATAATGATTATAGCAATGACAGGCAGGCCTTTCTAGTCCACGGCTTGTATGGTTGAATTGAACAAATTACACCTTTATGCAGATTCTAATATAGTAAACTATTTAATTAGACCAAATATATTGAGGCCACAGGTTAGAGCATATCTTTGCTGGAATAGACCCCAAAGTACAGTAGACTACCAGAACAGGCAGGATATTGACAAAAGCATTACATTGTTATATTTGTAGAGCCGATTATGTTTTTGAAAAGATTGTGTGGTCAGACCTTAGGGTGTTGTCAATGTTTCTTTACTGGTAATTAAATATATATTCCCTTTTCTTAGGCCTTCAGGACAGCTGCAGCTGTTAATCTAGTTATTACACAGCACTAAAGTTTTTAATTCTGTGATGGTTAAGAATGAGCACCATCTACTGGTGATTTAAACACCAACCGGAAGAAATAAAATTCTACCGAGCCAAACATATGTTTATTGTACCACCTGCATTGTTTTAGACACATTGAATATTAGGGTATAGTGATGATTTTCCAGTAGTAAGAGCAGATGACTAGAAAGCAGGAGATGCTCAACCAATGACATTATATTACTGTCTTGTGAAGCTAAAAACATTAGGAACCACTATGAACTGTCATGGGTTTAAATACCAGTCAAAACTGTTAGACCATATGTCAATAACAAACACTTTAAACTGTCCCTCGTAAAAAATGACTGCTAATAAAGGTTAAACTTTTAAATAAATGTTTAGGAATATCTATAGAACAGACTTTGCACTCTTGGCTGCTGTATTTTCAAATGTGCTCAAAATATTACCCTAACAGCTACTGAATACTCTGTGTACGTAAGTCAAGTAACTGGTTATTTTTTTTGTGTTTTATAGAAAGAGATGACATTGAGGATGTGTCACTGAAGACCTGCTTGAGAGAATGAAATTGAAACATTCCACCTTTCTGCAGAGGTGAACCAACCTTCTGACAGAGAGATCCCAATACACTGTTCCATCTACAACACCACCAGCAGAAGCATTTAGAAACAGCAGCAGAATTTATTTAGTGCTTTATGGCTACGCTTAAGAAAGAGATACATGGGTTTTGGTCTGCTTTATTTAGTAGAGCATGAGCTATGCAGGTACCGCAATGAAACAAAGTCTGTGTCTTACCTGTATATCAAACATATTTCATAGTCTCTTACCTGTAATCCTTGTCATCTTTGGGACACGTGCCTTGCAAATAACAGGAACAGCAAGTTTAGCTGTTTATCTCCCATTTATATTTGAAATTGATCTGGCTACATGCAAGATTATGAAATACAGTGTTAGTTAGGAATGGAAATCTATCTTCCTAGAAGAACCTAGATGGAATTTTGACCCTTACTGTGTTTTCTGTGTTATAGTTCTAATACTGCCTCTTCTGAAAACAAATTATTTTAAGACAGACAGACTATATAAACCGAGCTTCACTTACTGACCCAACATAGGAACTTGCAGATTTAGCGCAGTTGTGCACTTTCATTATTTAAAATAACAAAAGATTAAATAAAACAGAAACAAAAACCTAGCTCCCACTGGATCACTAACTAAACTTTTCAAAAGCAAAACACTAAACTAACAAACTGGGCAGCTAAGCTGCTTACCAATAAGAAAACAATAAAAGGTTCACACAGTACCTTTTTCTCACTACACTTGTGCACACTCTCAAACAGGCTCTCCACACAATAGCCCTAAACAGTCTGGCTGCTCTCTTTAAATACCCTGCACCTGGCTCTCATTTACAATGAGAGCCAGGTGCAGGGGAATAATGAACAATCAAACAATTAAACAAACACAAATGTGCATTTGCACATTTATTTTATTTATTTATTTATTTATTTTTTAGCAAGGAGCTAAGTTAAATTAACCCTCTCCTGCTCTATATATATATATATATATATATATATATATATATATATATATATATATATATATATATATATATATATACTTTTTTTTTTTTTTTTTCAAAACAAAACACATGTACATTTCCCAAGTTATTGTGTCTGTGGCGTAGTGTCCTGGGCAAGGCTGGTCTGCACCCGTGGATTAGTAGACCCAGACACAGGAACTGCAGTTCAAGCACTTCTACAATAAACCAAAACAAACACAGGAACAAAATAAAGGGTTAAACAAAACACTACAAACAAAACTCATTCAAAGGGGTCAATATTACCCCTTTGGTCCTTCTGGGTAGGTGTGTGTTTTTCTTCCACATTTCCTTTAAATTAGCACCACCTACTGGTAGAAATTCATTAGGTATATTTTTTCTCTTAGAATAAATATGAACTGTAATAGAAGTGTTACTTGAGATTATGCCCGAGTTTTATATACATGATAGGTGTCAACCGGATATGAAATATCAACTAGGAGATGAAAAACAAACTTCCTGTGCATAGCTTTAAAACTTAGTAATAAGACACAAATGTTTAAACATCAAGCTTTATGCTGTATTAATATAATATTCAATGTGTCCCAAGAAGAGACTTACATCTAAAGCTGGTAACGAACCGATAGCACTAGATATATCTTTTACCTTGCTAGACATGTTATCTGTATGAACATAAGATCTATATATTCTTATTGATGAAAATGTGGTAACCGAATACTGACATCCAGATTAAGACCATGGGAAGCAGTTATTGTACCTTGGTTATTTCAAAATGTATTTAAAAACAAAACAAAAAAAAAAAAACCTGTCACAAAATTAACCAAAAAAATGTTAAGGTTTGATGAAACGCAGGTCACCCAGATGCGACAACAGAAATATATGGTTTTCCTTTTACATTTTCGAACAGTATCTATTGTAAACTAAGTTTAGTGTCACCCACACTGTTTTTCTTTCAATAAATGTCTCGCACACAGAATTCATATTTGGAAAGCCTTTCTACATTCTGCTCATAATCAGAATATTGGTGGCATATTTAACAACTTGTTCTTCAATATTTCAATGCATCTTCTATATGTTTATTAAGTATGAACATCATTTGAGGCCTACTAAGGTTAATAGAGGCGTGGAGGAAAGAAAGAAGGAAACGTTAATCAGCCTATACACTGCTGCAATGAGCCACATGAACCACATATTTTTAGGGCCCATTTGAAAACTCTGTCTCCCTACCTTTATTTAGCTCATTCAAGACTTAATAGCTGGAATGCTTGGGATTTTGACAAAAGTTTACTTTTATATAATTGACATATATGCATTGATAAGGAGACCACAGCGTTACCATACCAACAATGAATATGGAACAAATAGTACACAGTGATCCTGATGTTGAAGCATGTTTGTACTGCTGTATCATGGGACTAGAATGTATTACCAGTTTGCATTGGTTCGTTAAATCATGACTGCACTTTGTTGTGTGCTGTTACAATATGCAACAAGAATGCAAACAAAGAATGGAAATTAATTTTAAAGATTAGCGGATATAGATTTCAGAGATGTAAGATTTACAGTAAGCCATTGTACAAACTTGCCTTTATTACTTTAGAGAGTTAATAGACTTTTGATTTTTCTTATTGATAGCTGGGTTTTACCATATACAGCTGAACTTTTGAAGTGTTTTGAAACTGATGTTTTTTTAAATTGACTACTGCTTTTATAGGATTAGCTTTCTCGTTAGTATTTGGTTGTTTAATGTCGCTTTTACTTGATTAAAATTCTATATTTGATTTTTTGATATTCAGAGCTCCAGATACAATCCCACAGTTTGTATTTTAGCAGTTGTTAATATATCATGAAACTACTTCAGAGAACACTTCAGATAATTACATGCATTTTGACTGAGGTTTAATTTTGGAATATAATCAACTAAACTCTTATGACACTTTATCTGATCTACAGCAAATATAAACTAGTGTTCTTAAGATTAATGGATATGAATATTTTGGACCTTTGTTTCAAAATGGTTTCTTTCAGAGAAAAAAAAAAATGTAATGCAATCAGAATTAATTGTAGAAAAGACACAATTAAACAATAAACATAAACTTGTTTTATTTAAAATAATTTGTTTTGTCTTGTCTTGAGTTTGAGTTTTAGCCCCTGTATTGCATCTTTGAAACCAAAACAGCAGGAGTGCAGAGAATATTGTATTTGTGTAAGATACTAACACTATAATGATAAAGAAAATTAAAATAATGAATATCATATCCATACACATGAAGAGCTCTGTGAATTGATGTATATGAATTATCTTCCATCAAAATCATCATTAACTGAACTCTACAGATGGCAAAATGTTTCCTCATGATTATTTTAAAAGGGAAGTCAGTAACATGCATACACAGCCACAAATACAAAATGCAGTGACCATGAACAAGTAAATCACCTATAATCAATCACAATATGTACGTGGAAAAATGTAACAAAAAAAAGTCATAGCTGAAAGAGGAAATATAATCCCTTAAAAGATGCAAAAAATGATGTATGCAGGGTACAAAATGTATAAAATATGCAAATAAACGCCAGAAGAAATTATACCGGAGAACCAGAGAGAGCACACTGTGATAAGGTAAACTGAACAGGATGGAGATTGTATACATTTTCCAGTAGACATAACATGAGAACCTACTGCTTAGTAGTTTAGAAAATGTTCAAGACCATCGAAAAGGAGTCCCATTTTCTCACATGGTTTCATATACAACTGTGTTAACCGTTTCTAATTTATATCAGAGCAGTCAGCTACCAAAGTAATGTACACCACCAGAGAGCGGTTTTAGGGATGAATTGAACCCATGGTGATGCAGCTGGATAAACTCAATAAAGCACATATTTTCCAAATGGTGACAACTGACTGGATGATAAACGTGAGCATTTCATCTTTCCTGGCCACACAAACATACACACCCACACATATCCACATTATGACATTGTTCAAAAAGAACAGGAGGCCTACAGTAGATGAAAAGGTCCCTAACCCAGTTTTCAGGAAAGGGATACTGCATGCACATTTAGGAATGTCATCTGGATTATTGCAGTAGTATTAGATGCGTAAATCCCCTTTGTGATTCAGTGTTTTAGCTAATCAACTAATTTACCAAGTGTAATCTCAAGCCGTAGATTAGCACCAACCTGAATATTGCTGAAAATGTCTTTGCCTTTGTAACACATTTGAAATTCTAACGACTAATTTATAACAATTCAACACTGATCAATAAGAATTCATATTGTAAAATGGTTCTGACACAAATGCAATTTTTTTCAGAGGAATAAAACAATTGTAACAGTATAATGCTAGCAAGAAACAACTTGTGCATTTCAAATCTGTTTATGATTAGTGTCTTGCTACTTTTATACCATTTAATACCTTTCTGAAAAATGTTGTTTGTCTTGGCACTTTATTTAATTTTGGAATCTCGTTCTTTGATTGTTGTTGCATTGCAATAAGATAAAAGCAAAGAGATTTATACAGTTGTTAATCATGCCTGATATTTTGTGGATTGAACCCAATAAATCCACTCACACAATTTAGTCAAATGATACTGATACAGAATTTGACAATATTTACCTATTCCGAAGAGACAGGGAAGCAGTCTTTATTTCATTTTTCCTGCTATGATAAAGAGCTCTAATCAAGCCTGTTTTACACAGCACTTGATGTTTACATCTTTCTTAACTGCTTATATGTTTCACCCAGTAGTCCACATTTTTCTGCACAACTCATTAAGTTTCATAACACTTCCTTGGTCTTGACATCTGCATATCTTCAACTGTGGCAGGGCAGGAGCCTTGTATATGAAAAGTATGAGTATATATATACACTGAACAAAAATATGAATGTAACATGCAACAATTTCAAAGATTTTGCTGAGTTACAGTTCATATAAAGAAATCAGTCAATAGAAATAAATTAATTACGCCCTATTCTATGGATTTCACATGACTGGGAATACAGATATGCATCTGTTGGTCACAGATACCTTAAAAAAAAAGGTAGGGGCATGGATCAGAAAACCAGTCAGTATCTGGTGTGACCACCATTTGCCTCAAGCAACGCGACACATCTCCTTCGCATAGAGTTGATCAGGCTGTTGGTTGTGGTCTGTGGAATGCTGTCCCACTGCTCTTCAATAGCTGTGCGAAGTTGCTGGATATTGGCGGGAACTGGAACACGCTGTCGTACATGTTGATCCAGAGCTTCCCAAACATGCTCAATGGATGACATGTCTGGTGAGTATGCAGGCCATGGAAGAATTGGGACATTTTCAGCTTCCAGTAATTGTGTACAGGTCCTTGCGACATGGGGCCGTGCATTATCATGCTGAAACATGAGGTGATGGCGGCAGATGAATGGCACGACAATGGGCCTCAGGATCTCGTCACGGTATCTCTGTGCATTCAAATTGGCATCGATAAAATGCAATTGTGTTCGTTGTTCGTAGCTTATGCCTGCCCATATCATAACCCCACCATCACCATGTTCTGTTCACAATGCTGACATCAGCAAACCGCTCACCCACACAATGCCATACTCGCTTTCTGCCATCACTAATGCTCACTAACAGGGATGTAAACAAATTTGTGCACAAAATTTGAGAGAAATAAGCTTTTTGTGCATATGGAAAATTTCTGGGATCTTTTATTTCAGCTCATGAAACATGGGACCAACACTTTACATGTTGCATTTATATTTTTCTTCAGTGTAAAAAGGTCCCAATTATCAGGGCTGCTGCAAGGCCATAACAAGCGGCAGGATGAAGACCGTCCATGCTACCCAAAAAGCTGAAACTGACGACGACTGGGTTTAATTGTTAAAGAAGGAAACAAAACTACGACCACTGCGTGTGTAACCAGGGTTAGGGTTTTTTTACTTGTATAATAACTAAGGATTAGCTGAGGGGTTTTAGAGCCCACAGAAGTATAGCGAGGTGTAAGCAGGACCTCCATTTATTAGTGGAATAGTGCTTGCTGTGTTCATGACAACTTTTATTTGTAGTGTTTGGTACAGTGTTTTAGTTTTGCCTTTGGTACACTTTGTTGTAGGTCCTCTGTGCGCTATCATTGTTGGTAGCATCATAAATAAACCCTGCGAGCCTGTAGGGCGTGTCAACTCCAACCTCAGTCTCGATCTCCTGTCAATCAAGCAACAAACATACACACATGTCTCCCCTTTTACATCAACATTTTGTTTGTTTTGAGTGTTTGTCGTTTAAGCTAGCAAAATTTTCTGTTTCACACCAGAATTAGACATTGTGACATTATGGGTACAGGAATTATTTACATGGACTCCCTAAAACTCAGTACTTTCTCTAATCAACCTGTTATTCAATTGATATTCCTGCATTCTACTATATCTAATCATACAACTTTCCCATGGATACACACAGTCAAAAATATAAGACAGTTATGTTAGTTCAAATCTTACACAAGGTCATTCCTTAAATGGCCACTCAGTTCTGTGTCTTCTGCCGCTGAGCTAATAATTAAGTCTTTACACACATAATATATACAGTATTTATAGAGATGCATGACAGTATGACAGCAATGAAAAGCCAAGCCAGCTGAAAGAATTCTGTCTTATTTTGGAATTAAAGACTTTGCACTTGTAAGAACAGATTAAAGATGCAGGGTATAGGCTGACAATCCTCATGAAGGCTAATTAATTTGAGTAAAGTGAAGCCTTATCCTATCTTAGTGGATTTTCTGCATAGCCAGACAGCAGTATATATAACACTCCTATTGAAACTGCAAGTGCTCCTCCAGGGCAGCTTATGCCTTTCTGCTCCACAATATTATGCTTTATTATTGCACAAATACATAAGGACGTTTACTTGGACTACGAGTTGTCTTTAGTTCATAGTACATGATTTTGTTTTCCAGCAGCGAATGAGAACTCTTTGTGCTTTTCATCATGACTGAGAAAGCTACTGGGCCCCCAGTGTGCGTTCAGATCTTCTCTCTGATCATCTTGGTAATCTTTGGACTGTACTCCATCGTCAAAGGGGTTTCGTTTGGACTGTTCAATTGGTGGTATATTCTGGGAGCCTCTTGCATCATGGCGGCTGCCTTTGCCTCTTTCCGCATCTATGAGATCTGCATCCTGGAGGCAAGAAAGGAGACTTCTTCAGAACTGTAGTCCACCAGTCCTTAGGGGAATGGGGCAACAGGACTCGCTGGATGCTATGAAGCTTTGGTTGAAGATAACAATCTTGCCTGAGCAATAACAAGGATTACATTCATAAGCTTCTATTGCTACACTGATAGCAAGTGTGTAAATGTTTGGTTTCAGAAATGACGTGATGCTTCAAGGGACAAAGAAGTTTATGTCCAAGCAGCTAAACTACATTTGGAGAAGTAAGCTTGAAACAAGCTCTGTCTTATGATGAAGTTAATAAGGAAAGTGGAAAACACTGAAGAAGAGTATTTTTGTGTAGAATGAGGACAGTGAAACTAGGTCAATGTAGTCTATTATTTTTCTTTAGGTTAATCTCATTATTGAAAATGTATGCTTCAGCTTAAATGTGCATCTTAAATTTGTATAGTAAAGAAGTTCTTAAGAACCAAATTCTATACAGTGCAAATCATAAGATACATGTTGTGATTAAGACAGAATCGCTAGTCCTGTATGTCATAATCTCAGCCTTCACTTGTGCTTCTTACAGTATGGATCAGCTATGCCAGAATCCTGGGATCTGGTTTTACCCTTTTTATGTTACATTAACTTACTTCATAAACCAATTGAGTAAGTGCTAGTATGCAGCATTCATATTTAAGTTTGTGCATGTCAGAATGTGAACGTGTGAATTTATGGGCAACTGTTATAAGTGTCTTTCTGTTTGTACTTTTTGTACTGTTTGTCAAACATATAATTGCTTTATACGCAACATTGACTAATAAAATACATTTGATCCAACTGAACAGATGTCACAAAGACAGCCGAAGTGGGCGGCGTCAGAACCAGGAAAAGGAATGAATGACAGAGAGGTGTGGTTTGGTGGAGCTGAGCGAATGTTTCGCTCAGCATTTAATAAACAGAACAGAAAATAAAAAGGTTGTACAAACAAACACAGGACACGGCACCAAAACCAAATGGACTAGACAGACAAACACGGTGAGCTGCTGCTGCTGCTTCTTCTTCTTCTTCTTCTTCTTCTTCTTCTTCTTCTTCTTCTTCTTCTTCTTCTTCTTCTTCTTCTTCTTCTACCTCTGTCTCCTAGCCCGTTCTCCGAACACCGAACACCCAACCGCGAGTATGTGAAAATGTGCATCTATATATACTGTTGTGCTGGGATTCAATTACTAATTAATTATTCACTTGAATCCCAGCACGTGAATTAATAAAGTGCAATTTCCCGTGCTCACATATTATTACATTTTACTTGCACATGAAGTGCTGTGTAATCCTCGTGCCTAAATACACGTATACATTTTAAACACTCGTGTTACACAGACCCGTTTATATCCCGTGTACCAATGTCTATACACCAACATTTAAACACACCACCCGTAACACATAACAGATAATATACACAGGGGCGGGCACTTTGTCACAACAGAATATAAGGTTCAGAAAATCATCTGTTATTCTGAATCTATTTTTTCAAAAACATCAGTTCTGTGTTGGGTTTCTGTCCCCCGTCCCGCAAGACAAATGCTCAAATGCTGTTGAACTAGGAAATCATACAAACCCTAGCCAATTAAATAATTTAAAATCAAAATCCTGGGATTAAAAAAGACCTCCAGAAAAAACTAAATACATAAAGAAGGATTTCCAAACTTTAACATTGACAATACACTGACAAGACAAATATGTGGACAATGGGAATAAAACTTAAAAATCAAGGTATGCAAATTAATAAGGTCCATGTGATCCACTAGGCCTATATAATCTGTAAGGAGTTGTGTGCAACTATTCATATACAACCATGGTTTATCCTGGTGTGGGCCCAGATGGGGCACTGGTTGATCAAATCAACCCCTCAGTTCATTAAATGTTTATTATTATTATTATTATTATTATTATTATTATTATTATTATTATTATTATTATTATTATTATTATTATAAACTAAATATAAAGTAGCAATACATATAACACAATATGGCAAATAAAACTAATTAGCCACAAATTTCACACCCGGGAGTGTACTGAAATTAGCTATTTGCTTAAAAAACGAAAATATAATACTAAGAGTGAGAGGACGGCTATTTAAGTAGACTATTTTTAAATGGTTTCATTAGTGTTATCAATTATTTAGGGCCAGAAAGTGGTGCATCATCAGAATATGGTATGCACATTACACCATGATACGTGTAAGGTCAGAAAATGGTATGCTGTCAAAAAGCAGTTTGTAGTAATTTTAATGCATGGGACAGTTTATGTACCAGTTTTTTTTTTTTTTCAATACATACACTGATAGTGGTATAGCTTACAGTACAATGTGAAGCAAGAAAGCACTGAAAAGGCCACTGAGAAATTCTTGCTTTAAATATATACATTTCACAACCATTAGTTGTGTTCATAAGTTGCTACAGACCTTAACACTACGTTAAAACATTATGCAGATTTAAGCTTGTGGAATCTACATTAGTTTTAAATGTTTACATGTAATTGTGTTCCTTCATTTAAAAAGATGGATAGAATATATAATAATTGTATTAAATGAGGTGTATATGCATGCTGCCTGTGTGGACTGTATACCAAGGACTTAACATTGAATATGTTGAGTAAAGCTAGATAATAAAGTTTGGAGATAAAACAGTGTTTGTAGTATACCAATTCGCTCTATATAGCAATGCTACAATGTACATGAAAGCAGTGTTAATAATATGTAGTTGACCCTGACTGTAATGGTACAAGAGTATCATTTAGTGCGACAAAGTGCCATTCGTTTTTCATCAGGGAAGGCTAGTGGGTGTATTTCCTGACTCCCCTCACATGAGATTACGTCATAAACGTGACTGAGGCAAGTCATTGAAATTTGACACCAAATCAAATGACCCTCCTTCTTGACCTTTTCAGGATCCTTCACATTATGAAGCCTAATCAACATGTTGACCACCCATTGAACTTCACTGTAGTCCAAAATACCAAAACACTACGAAAACACCTATACAATATTTCCATTACACACATTCATAATATACACCATAAGGCCAAAGACAGTATCAGTTGTGAGGATTATAGTGCTAATATTGATGCATGAAATGCGTAACAAAAAAGAAAAATATAAAGAATATTAACCCTATTATTAAAAAACAAACTAACAAACAAAAAAATCTGTCTGGACCCCACTTGGAGAATTGCTGGGAACTACGTTACTAAGTGTGTTTCCAAGAAATAGGCTGAGGGAGACACATCATGGGAATAAAAACAACGTTTAAGTGGGTGTTTCCTTGTTGCATACCCAGGCAATTACACAGAGTACCATGTTTTAACACATACCCAAATAACACCACACCGGTTTTAAGCTGGTCAATCAGATCACCCAAAACCTGGAGGACATGAACATAAGAACATAAAAAAAGTTTACAGACGAGAGGAGGCCATTCGGCCCATCTTGTTCGTTTGGTTGTTAGTAGCTTATTGATCTCAGAATCTCATCAAGCAGCTTCTTGAAGGATCCCAGGGTGTCAGCTTCAACAACATTACTGGGAAGTTGGTTCCAGACCCTCACAATTCTCTATGTAAAAAAAGTGCCTCCTATTTTCTGTTCTGAATGCCCCTTTGTCTAATCTCCATTTGTGACCCCTGGTCCTTGTTTCTTTTTTCAGGTCGAAAAAGTCCCTTGGGTCAACATTGTCAATACCTTTCAGAATTTTGAATGCTTGAATTAGGTCGCTGCGTAGTCTTCTTTGTTCAAGACTGAATAGATTCAGTTCTTTTAGCCTGTCTGCATATAACATGCCTTTTAAACCCGGAATAATTCTGGTCGCTCTTCTTTGCACTCTTTCTAGAGCAGCAATGTCCTTTTTGTAGTGAGGTGAACAGAACTGAACACAATATTCAAGATGAAGTCTTACTAATGTATTATACTGTTTTAACATTACTTCCCTTGATTTAAATTCAACACTTTTCACAAAATATCCGAGCATCTTGTTGGCCTTTTTTATAGCTTCCCCGCATTGTCTAGATGAAGACATTTCTGAGTCAACAAAAACTCCTAGGTCTTTTTCATAGATTCCTTCTCCAATTTCAGTATCTCCCATATGATATTTATAATGCACATTTTTATTTCCTGCGCACAGTACCTTACACTTTTTTTATACATTTAATCATAAACAAACAATAACATTGCTGTAAGGGTGAACAATCGCGCAAGATACCACAAAGCAAAACTTACAATAAAATTGCCGGAGTAAAACTTTGATATGGTACATGGTATTGTATGTTCTGTGCTTGTTGCTGACAAGCTTTCACCCAACAGATAAACCGGACAAACTGATTGTTTTGTTGTGTAAATTCTACTAATCCGCTGCGGTTTTTTATTTTTATTTTATTTTTTTTATTTTAAACTCAGATATACAACGCATCGGGTACGATTGAATCATAACCGCTTGTGTGCAACCTCATTTTAAATAGGTGTTTTTACTGCGTTGTCACGTTATGTGGTTTTTGGTTCCCCCTCTAGGATAATTTTTACATTAATTTAAGATTTTCAGTACTTTGCTAGATTAGGGTGAAAATTTGAATGCCGAATACTGTACTTAACCCACTGTAAAGGCTAGCTGTATTCAGACCTGCCTTTTTTAATGAGGTGCCATTAGTGTGTCATTTATATTCAAGATGGTTAATTAGCACAATAGTTAATTAAGAAACAAGATGATTAATTCCTTACTTCTGAGATGATTGAGATTAAGTGGGACCGCAAAGGACAGCCTTGAGGCCAGACCTGCTGGGAAGTTGGTTTTTGAATGGTTTGCCTTTTTAAAAAAATACTGTCAAATCGTGTGGATTTGTTGACCTTTTTGGATTTTACTGGTTAAAAGACCTGCCTGATTTTTTACATATAATTTTGTATTAATTTCATACTTTTCATGTTTGGTAATTGTTTTTGACATTTCAAGTTTTACAGACTTCTATTCTGTCTGGGAAGACCTAAACATCTGAAATGTCACCATAAAAAAGTCTCTCATTTTGTATATATATTCCCCAATGGAAATGACAGACGGAACCCTTTGACTTTTTGAATAAAAGTGTATGAACAGGATAAATTCTGTTCGGTCAGAGTTGTTCTGGTTGTAGTGTGAACACTGCTCAGGTGTCTTTGGTCGATTTTAGTATTCATTGATATCCTCACCCATGCCAGTCTACTTTGGAAACTGCATCCATATATTCAAAAGAATAACTGCCAGAAACATTTTCAAACAGTACTTTATTGTGTATTTCTCATGTGTAGCAAATGGACCTCAAAGCTCTCCTTCACAGTGTCATTTTAAAGTCTCAACCATCATAAAAATAAATGAACCCTCTTAAATATGAATAAACTGTTGGCTATTTCTTGAATGTCACCTCCATATTTGTTTTCCCCAATTTTTGAAAAGTAGTGTAAAGCTGTAACTATTTCCCCCTACATACTATAAAAAAATAAAGCAGAAGTAGCACCATTTTACTGAGTAGGCCTACTTTAACATTTTATTTTTTCTGATAGTTAATGTTATTTTGATTAACATGTACACTGCCTTTAATTTACCAACCAAGGGAGTTACATTTTAGCTGTGTAATTATATGCAACAGCATCTTAGGAGTTTATATTTAAGGGATAATGGTATTGCTTTGGCTTGTTACAAAGTGCGTTATTTTGAATGGGACTTTACTTATTAAAAAGGAACACATTATACAGTACTACAATTGAGTTACGTACTGTTTTATCTGAAATCACTGTAGTCCATTGAAAGTTAACTGAGAGCATCAGTAAGTGTTTTTTTACAGGTGTTAATTGTGAGCTGTTTTCCACTGATGTTGTATATCCTTGTACTGTGCATATATTGAATCACTAAATTCTGAATAGTATCTGATTTATTTTATGTTTCCTCAGGGTGGTTTGAATTTTGCTTGAAGCATGTTCTGTTTTGCATATAAATTATTATTATTATTATTATTTTTTGCTGTTTGTGTTGTTATGTTAAAGAACCAGATGAGATAAAGGTCATGTTTTGTTCAATTAAATACATTTTTATCAGTTTTTACAAGGTAAGTTTCAAGGTTTTGGCGTACCTATATTAAATGCTGTGCTGCAGCAAGAGGTTTTGTTTGCAGTTGATTTTAAAATATAATGCGTAAAATTACATTAGAAACAGTTCCCACTTATTTATGTTCTGGCATTAATTTTTTAATTTTTTAATTTGTTTTACTTTTCAGAAATTGAAAATAAATAATCCACCTACACTCCCTGAACAGGATCTCGGCCTTTTGGAGCTTAATAGTATCAACAAAGCAATTGAGATGGTCAAGTGTGAGGTTGAGCAAGAGCAAAAGAAACTGTCCCACTACAAGACCCTACAAGGAAAAGGGGATGCAGATCCATACTCTGCCACAGCAACATCAGTAGAATTGAAGAAGAAAGCACTTGAAGGTGGCAATAAAAATAATGTAACATGACCCAGCCACACACACAAATTGGAGGCAGCTTCAGCCTACTTGGTCACTAGTAGTAAGTACATGCTGGATAAATCTAGACCGGCAACTGATTTGGAATATGATCCATTATCCAACTATTCTGCAGATCTGGGGAACAACAATACAAAGCAGTGTGAAGATCCAAAGAAGAGAGGGATAAAGAGAACCATGGAGGATATGTATGGAGGAAAGTCAGAACCACCTAATAAAGTAACAAGGGATTGCATGGCATGGCAGAATGAACTTAGGATCCAAGGATCTGATGAGGAGTGTGACCTTGTCATTGATATCCCACCTTTGGTAACTCATTTCAAGAAACCCAGAGCCTCTAGGAGATGGATGAATGATGAAAGCCAGCTTGAGGAATCAGATGTAGTTGCCAAAAATCTTCTGCAAAAAACATCTGTTGCGACACCAGCACTTGTGGAAATTGAGACAATGGATACAGTTGATCCTGTCGAGTGCCTCCCAGTTACACTAATGATCTCTGGGGAAGGTGAAACGCCTTAACCAGAGGAGTGAATGTAAAAGGGAATTGATTGAAGTAAAGAAGGAAGGACGTGTTTCATATTTAACTGGAAGCAAAAAGGTTATATTTTTAGAGAGATCCACGAGTCAAATGGAACAAGTTCCTGTTGCTGCCTCAAAACCATTTGAACCTCTGCGAGTTCCTGTAAGATGCCCTACATCCGACCATGCCAAGGTTAGCACCAAATTGCCACAGGAACAAACTGATCTACCCATGCTATTAAAGGAAAAGCTTAAAAAACAAAGCTGATCCAGGAATGGGAGAGCAATTGATCAAAAAGAAAGACCAGCAGAAACCGGAGAGACTCGGCACCAAAGATATGAACCAGTATCTGCCTTCTCAACAAAAGCCCTCTGTACTTGTTTCATAGGCAGCACCTTTTGTGGAGATAACTATGTCACCAGTACAACCTAAAAACCAAGACCAGCATATAACTAAGCAAAAATCAGCTTAAAAAAACATGACCCACTGTCTACCTTCAAAACAAAAACCAAACTCACTAGGTGTACCAAAACCAGATCCCCGTCAAGGAGAATTTGATTTTGCTGGGAAGACTGCATCTCCTGTGCGACCTAAAAATCAAGTGCTGCACATAGCTGAGCAAAAGTCCACTAAAAAATATGTGGCTCACAGTTAACCATCTCCACAAGAGCCAACCACTCCAGATGTGCCAAAGATGGCAGTGGTTTGTGACGTTGCTGTAAATCCATCTATGGGGCAACCCCAGAATTAAGATCGGATTGTTAAGGTGGAATCTTCTTCATCTGAATTGGATAGTTCAGATATGGAAATGTATCTATCTGAAAATGACTGAATGGAAGAATGTTACTAGATTTTTATTGAAGCCAATGAGATCAAACCAGAAGAAAAGGAAAGGAGCAGCAGACCAGTAAGTAATGTTTAGTACCACCTTCCTGGGAATGTATATCTTCTGTACTTAATTCCACAGAAGGTATTGATGGTGTTAGATGCTGGGGCTATAAGGAGATCCCTGTCTTTACGGTATAGAATTTTGTATACAGTGAAACGTAAACGAGATGAGGCAGAAACGGCAGGGCCATCAAACACCGAAATGGATCACTGTTTTGATTATTTCAGTGTCTTACAACTGCCAAAGAACAGTGTGAAACTGTTTCAAATTGTAAATGTGTGTGAAATCCAACATTCCTTTGTACAAAGCGGATCAACCAGTAGATTTTTTTTCTTTTCCAGCAAAAACATTAGGGAGGTGGTGCCATTCCAAAGTCAGACCAATTGTAGCTGGAGTACTGCTGCTCTATTTTAACAATAGCCGTCCGGATGACGAAGACTAACTCGGAGATGAACTAACATGATATATATATATATATATATATATATATATATATATATATATATATATATATATATATATATATATATATATATAAATAAAACAGGCAACTATTTGTAATATTTGAAGTAAAAAGTTTGTTTTTATTGATTTTAATGGCGCTGCTGAGCTTGTAACTTGCTTAAAATTTGAAAGTGTAACCATTATTTTATTTAGCAGACACATTTTTCCCAAAGTAACTTGCACTAATGCAAGATCAGTTACAGTTCAAGAATAATTAATTACAAACTAAAATACAACATGGACACAACAAGTGTAACAGAAACAGTAAATACTTCCTGTGTTAACTGTTAGACAATAGCACTGTTTTATGTGTCTTATCTGGCAGGGAAAACTCAATGTTTAGCCATTTTATTTAACGTGAGGATTTCTTCATATCGGAGAATTTCTTTTTTTTTTTCTTTTATTTGCGGAAAACTAGGATCTCTGCTGATGACCAAGTACTGGTTTTTATGAGATCTTGGGAGTCCTCATATTCCCATCCCCTATGCTTTTGAAGATGCAGTTGTTTGCATTTTGAGTTTTTTGACTAAGCAATGTTCCTCTTTTCAGGTGCAGGAATGTATTGAAATGGACAGACCAGATGTGGAGAAAAAACAAAGTCTCCTCCCAGGACAGAAGAAGAGAGTTGTACATGTGTCAAAGCATAATGTAATTTAATTAATTTGAGTTTTATTGAGCTGCTTTTATTGCAATGTTGCAGGCTCTATCCTGTGCTTCCAACACAAAGCAATTCCTGCTGTCCAAGTGGCCTTATTTGTACTTTATATTTTAGTTACTGCCCTGCTCACCAATGAAATGTATTTCTGTCTTGCTGAAGTTGGTGGCAGGGTAAATTAGTTCTAAAACAATGTGGTGTATTCTAGACTTTCCTAAAAAAAACAAGGGCTTGTATCTGCTGCATTTTTGGGACATAATGCAAAACCAGAACTGGATTAGTCAAAGATTGGTAGATCTCTGAAAGTAGAGCTTGAATGTAAATTGGAACTGTTGACATCCTGACCTCACTTCAAACTACCAAGTTGTATTAAGCAGTAATTTCTGCTTCTGAATATTTGTACTTGTAACTTTGGAGTATTTCTTCTCTCATCATGATGTTGTGTTTTTGGTCAGTATTGTTAAACAAAGCATTGCCATTTATGTTAAATTCCTCTTTTGTTGTATAATGTATATTTCATTTACTGTTCAGTATTGTACATTGATATAAGTGTCAGTAATTTGCTCTGCAATGCTTGTTTTTCTTAAATGGTTTTTACATATTTCATGGTGTGGATATGTCAAGACACTGCACACCTTTCACATATTCAAAGATTCTGATGTTTTGTACCCTAATGGACTATTTTGAAGAAGTGTCAATTATTTGTATGGTAATAAGTTTATGATACTTTATGATATGATATTTAGGAGATGGTGGAGGTTAGTGTACCACTTTATACAATTGGTGGTTGGGGTTGCTATATATATATATATATATTATATATATCTATATATATATATATATATATATATATATATAATTATAGAAATAATATAACTTTACGGTCTTTATAGATATTGTCGTGCAAACAATTACAGCTCCATTGCATAACTTGGAGGTAAATGACCTGACCGGTGCACAATAGTAAAAAAAAAAAAAAAAAAAAAAACAGGCCTGCTGAAGGGTGGAAACAATTATGTTAAGTAAAATAAGTTGCTTTTCCATGCAGCTGTGATATGGGCATTAAAAAGCACAGTGCTTGTGGAGCAATGTTTATTAAAATACTTTTCTGGCTCTGACTATTGTTTGAGTTTTTTCCCCCACAACAAATCATAATAAGGCACAAATTGTTGTTCCCATGAACAGTTACGTGAGAGGCAATGAATAGCGCAGACACATTAGAAGTCTATAATATGTGGAATGTATTATTCTTGCAGGTAAGATTTTTAGTCTCACTTAATAACATTAAGGGATGGGGTTTAGAAGTCAGAAACTTGAAATCAATTACAAACTATTGGTTTACTGAAATTATTATTTAATTACACTGTGTAAACAAGAACCTGTCAGTGCTATCAAAAGGATTCCTTTCATTTTAACTTCTTGCATGAGGAAGTTGCATAAGAAACATTTAAAAGATTAATATCTTCTCATGTATTGGCTTTATTGATCAGTTATAACGTGTCAGTTATATAATATATATATATATATATATTATATATATATATATATATATATATATATATAATATATATATATATACACACACATACACACACAAACTGTGTGTCAAACTGGTGCATTGCAATGCTGAACACTACTCAAAGTTCCTAACTATGCCTGCTTTAACTGCACTTTTGAAAATTTGACTCTACTGTAAATATGTAAAATGCCTGTCCCGTCTTGTTTTTGCATTTACGATAACAATGAAACAAGGAAATGTGCGAAGATATTGCATGAATGTGTACAACACACTAGATAGCAACGCTGAATAAGGTAGTTTGTTATACTCATGTAGTAGGCCATTGATAATGTCTCTGTACATATTGGCTGCAGTTTAGGGAACAAAATGACACAACTGTTATATATGAATGCATTTCCTTTGTTGTGAGGCATCACCAGTCAATTTATTAAATCACACAGCACTGATTTATAGAATCACTAAACATCTTTAAAACAATCTTTTTATTAACAATTTTTACAGTGTATCACAAAAGACTTTAGCCGTGCCTGTTCTAATGACAACATGAACTTCCTAAACCCCTACGTAAAATGAATTTCAGGCGATAAAATGGCAATACATTATGATCCATCTAAATTAAAATAATGCAACACATGCAGGTGCTGTATAAAGAAAAAAACACACAAAAAGTAACACGTTTGTATTTATGTACATTTGTTTTAGAAAAACATGTATTTTTTCAAAAGTATATGAAACGCCCCTTATGCATGAATTTAGTATTATTGGCTTTGTTTTGACGAACGCACCTCAGAGTCGTATATATATATATATATATATACACACACATACACACACAAACTGTGTGTCAAACTGGTGCATTGCAATGCTGAACACTACTCAAAGTTCCTAACTATGCCTGCTTTAACTGCACTTTTGAAAATTTGACTCTACTGTAAATATGTAAAATGCCTGTCCCGTCTTGTTTTTGCATTTACGATAACAATGAAACAAGGAAATGTGCGAAGATATTGCATGAATGTGTACAACACACTAGATAGCAACGCTGAGTAAGGTAGTTTGTTATACTCATGTAGTAGGCCATTGATAATGTCTCTGTACATATTGGCTGTAGTTTAGGGAACAAAATGACACAACTGTTATATATGAATGCATTTCCTTTGTTGTGAGGCATCACCAGTCAATTTATTAAATCACACAGCACTGATTTATAGAATCACTAAACATCTTTAAAACAATCTTTTTATTAACAATTTTTACAGTGTATCACAAAAGACTTTAGCCGTGCCTGTTCTAATGACAACATGAACTTCCTAAACCCCTACGTAAAATGAATTTCAGGCGATAAAATGGCAATACATTATGATCCATCTAAATTAAAATAATGCAACACATGCAGGTGCTGTATAAAGAAAAAAACACACAAAAAGTAACACGTTTGTATTTATGTACATTTGTTTTAGAAAAACATGTATTTTTTCAAAAGTATATGAAACGCCCCTTATGCATGAATTTAGTATTATTGGCTTTGTTTTGACGAACGCACCTCAGAGTCGTTTATTTAACATTTAGGAAAAACTGGGACAAACCTTGCACTAAAGCAAATGTTTAGTTAATCCATCTCTATACAGCAGGTACAATCTTTTCCTCCTTTTAGCTATATAGGTTGTTTTTTCATTTTACATTTAGACACAGTTGATTTAATCAACCTACGCCAGAAGGGATAAGACACAGCTAGATTTTATAGAACATTTTATAGCACTGGGAAATCACCCTGGATTGCATAAATCACCTATTCCTCACTATACTGTGATTACCCCTAAAACTAACTGGTCTATGCACCTTGTGGGAGAAAGGGGTCCCTCACTGGGACTTATATTATGCTAAGTATGGCAGGGAAATGGGATCATCTCTATACTGACTGTCCAATGCAATAATGAATACCAGTAGCCTATTTCTGCAAACTATTCATTCATGCTCTTCTAAAGTAAATTGCTTGTACAATAAGATGCAGTTAAGGACCAGTGGTAGCATTGGCTTCATCCTCTTTCTTTTAACCTGCTTCTTCTGCCAAACAGTCAATGCCTGCATAAGTGAACTTCTCATACAGAGTTGTGTTGACGTATGTCT
Source organism: Polyodon spathula (assembly GCF_017654505.1). NCBI lineage: Eukaryota > Metazoa > Chordata > Actinopteri > Acipenseriformes > Polyodontidae > Polyodon > Polyodon spathula. The sequence goes on along the minus strand of NC_054535.1, from coordinate 90,990,009 downwards.
GCAAAAAGGTAGAAAACAAAGCTGTAATTCATGAAAAAGCTTCCAGTGAAAATCTTAAAATAGCAACTCCTATTGTACGCCTGCCGTACATCTGTAGTGGAAATGGTTGCACACTCGTACAGTGGTTCTGCAATTGGTTCATACTAAAAACATTCGGACAGGCACCAGTGTTCCTAACAGGTGTGGAGACAAACAGAGTGAAGTAACCCAATGCACAGGCTTGGTACCTTGAACTGCAAGCCCAGATCTTAACCACATTACAACCATTATGTCTCAAAAGATGACAATTTAACCAGCATGTTTGATTATATCAATAGTACATTACATTGCATCCCCCTGCACTTTGTGGCAAATTTAGTGTAACTTATCTTTCTCCCAAATCATTGCAAAAAATAATCAATCTTACCTTTCTTTCTTCGAGCATTTTGTTTAGTGATACCAAGATATGTGCAAATGATGGTCTTTCATAAGGTTTCTCACGCCAGCAATGTCTCATCAGGTCATACCTTTAAATAACAAAAAAACAATCCATCACAGTAGGAATGATTGGTTCAAAAGCAACAGAATGTGAATAAAACCTGAAGCCATGGTTTGCACAGACTGTAATATGGCCAGAAAAGGTACTAGCAGCAATTGAAACAAGAAGGTCTCTCTACTGCTTTTTAAGATTTTTCTTTTTTTAAATTACATCTCTCACACTATTTAATGAGTAATGATAAAACATATTCACCAGTATTCTTGAGCCAGCAAACCAGTTTAAAACTGCATTAATAATGCCTCTAAATTCATCATGTGACTGTTTTCAATATCGTACGGTAAGTGACTGGTTATTTAGTCTTTGTGGTGTTTGTTTAATTTTTTATTTTATTATTATTATTATTATTATTATTATGACCTGGCTCACTGAATCTTTGAGTAATAAATAAATGCTTAAATAAAATGTAATTAAATTTAAAGACTCCATGTTAGAGTGCTTGGTACAACGTACACCTCATCTTCACAGTTGAGCGGCTTCTCCAGCCTGTATTTCTGTGGAAGCTTCTCATAGAGTTCAGCACAGGTCAATCCACAATAGGGCGTGCCACCTTTAATAAGACACAAGCAGCACTGGAGGTCAACAGCAACATCTAGGACAGGCAGGTCATGCAAATCAGTATCCTAAAGACAAGGCTGATCACCTTACAGAAATGGGACACCATTATAATACTAGTGTATTATCCTACCCTAAACTTGTAACCTCTGGTGCTAACTACCATACTGAAAAAATGAACAATGATCCTGATATTTTAGCATGTAGGTACCAATATGGTATCATTCTATTGCAACAGCTTACCATAGATTGGTTCATAACATTTATTGTTATGTAAAAATCTAAGAATAATACAGTGGCCCCAAAAGCCAAAAGCTGCTCTTGTGTTATCACTGTACCTTAGTACAGAATAATTGCATTATCATTGTAGTGCCACTGCATTGCACATATAGATGTATGATAAATCGAGAGAATACAATGATAAAAACAGTGCACTCAAATGTGATTGCAGCAAGTGTATGATTGTTAGTTTCACAATACCTACCTAAGCTTACAATCTCCCACAGCAGTACACCATATGACCATCTGTAAAAATACAACCACAATTTTTTTCGCTGAAAATGTCAAGTAGCACAGTCCTCTAAAACAAACATGGGGCCTTATTCAAAAAGCCTGTACTAAGTTAATCTAAATTATCACCAAAAAAAAATAAAACAATGTTCAAATAAATAAAGCAGGTGGTTAATGTAATAGTTTTTACAGTTTGCAATTTAATTGTTTCTTGACAGTTCTGTAATATCAGCAGTTTGAGTTTTGCTTTAAAAGGTGGTACAGGCTTTCTGAATATGGCCCATAGGACTCTTCTGAACTAAACTTGGGACCTTTGTTTCCAATTGACATTTCTAAGAATAAAACAGGTTGGTTGGCACTGTTGGCATATCAACATCAAATGGTATATTATAATGTATACAAAAGCACATTCCAGTTCATATATAATCCTTTATATTCATTACACTGTGCCAATAATTGTAGATCATTTTGTGCAGTAGCTTTTAATTAGGCCATGTAATCTATACTGTTTATACTTCTATTGCCTATTTTCAGATTTCTTGCAGTAAAACAAAAAATGCAGATACTCACACATCACTGTTAGTTGTATACACACTATAATTAAGGGACTCAATTGCCATCCAACGAACTGGAAGCCTCCCCTGTAAAATTACAAAAACTGAATTAAAATTACTCAGAATAAGAGACTCTTTAGTAATATTTCATGAGATTCCAAAATTATTATTATTATTATTATTATTATTATTATTATTATTATTATTATTATTATTATTATTATTAAAGTGAGGGGTACATTTTTAAAGTATGTTTTGTGTAGTATGTCATTCATTGGTTGCTAAGGGTCTGGGCCTGTACGGCAATGTGTCAGCATTAAATATACAAGATTAAAGTCATTCTCACCATTGTCTTCTTCACATACACTTCTTGGCCTCTTGATAATCCAAAGTCAGCTATCTTTGCAACAAAGTTTTCTCCCACCAAGATATTTCTGGCAGCTAAATCTCTGTGGATAAACTAAACCAAAGCTGTAATTATAAGCATGCAAAGCAATCACGATTCAATGCAGGCCCACTTGTACAGATGTATAGATTATTCTTATTTTGTGTTAATGCAGATAAAGAAACAGTAAGTGAAAAGTGCTAGGTAAAATCAGGATAATTTTCCAAAGATTCTTATGCACAATATAAGTAAAAGTATTTTGTACCAAATTGGCTGGTTAACTCCTGACTTTAGAATGACCCAATAACAACCCAATAAGTGCTCTCTGCCTTGCCTGGGAAATACTTAACTAACCCATAGCAGTAATCACCTTATAATGATGCCCACAGCTGTTGATTTTTATTGCATTACTATTGTACAGAATGCCTGCTGTCTAAGCCTGACAATGAGGCTCTCTAAAGGTCCACTTCAGAAATTTCAGCTTTCAATTCAGGTCTAATTCACATAAGCACATTTAAAGAGGGTGTGACTGCTACGTTACAAATTGGTACAAGCAGGCAAAACCCCAGGTGCTCATATGTTGTAAAAGCCTAACCATGCACTGGATCTCTTTTTTCTTTCTTGTTGTGTTCTTATCTAGATAAGTTGTTATTTTTCAGAAGAGGTATCCAATTAGAGGTAGACAGCCTAGTTCTTTTATGAACCTTGTTTGGCACTGCTTGAAAATAAGCCACTGTTATAGTGAGATTTCATATATTACAAGCCTGGGCCAAAGGCTTACAATCTGGAAAGTTTATTATGCCTTAGAAGACACTGGCAATGTGACTATAATGACCACAGGGTGATGCTTTTTCTATAATGGTGAACAAAAGAAGGGTTTATTACTGACCTGTTTCTGGCTGAGATAGTCCATGCCCCGAGCCACGTCCGCTGCAAACTGCAAGAGCTGCTGAGAGGTCAGGGTGGAGGCTGTGCTGTTTGCGATGGCAAACGCAGGGTCTGTCTCCAATACTCTGCTCTTCCGCAAGAAGTCCAACAAGTTTCCATGCAGTGCATATTCAATCGCAACATACAGATACCCTGCACCCAACAGACATGCATTACAAATATTAACAATGTCCTAATGCAATGATTCTGTTGTTTCAGTATACACAATGATTATACTGTGTTATTAAAACACACACATTTCGCTTCCTTGCTGAGTCCTTTTTAACTTGGGAAAAGGCCTCTTTTTTATCCAGGAAATAGACCTTAGTGTTTTTGTGAACATATTTGTGAATTTGTATATTTTTGGATTACTTTTATGCATTATAATATCTACAGTTCTTTTCACAAAATAGAACTATGATGTTACAGAAATCCTACCTCTGTGTTCACATGCTCCCAGTAAATTAATGATGTTGGGGTGATTTCCAAGTTTACAAAGAACTTCCAGCTCACCAGCAAAGTCTCTGTGGTCATCTTTAGAGGCATATTCTAGGAGGGGAAATAAATACTGAACAAACCCATTCCTTCTACGGTAATAATAAAGCTGTACAATGGGAATGCTATGGTGTTCGAGAAAGGGAAATGCATTGATGGACTAAATCAACATTTTTTTAAATTCATATTTAACACTAAATAATTAAAAGGCAATACCTTTCATTCTTTTGATAGCTGCATCCATTCTGTGCCCGTCCTTTTTAATGCGGGCCTTTAAGACCTGCCCGAAATTCCCCTCACCAATCACATCCTGGAATTTAATGTCATTCCACTGGAGTGTGGGGTACACAACAGGCTCGGGCTGGGACTTGGATTTCTTGGCGACCGTGAGCATCCCTGAATTGAACTGTACCACTGGCTCTTCCCTCTACAAGAGGAAAACAGGTTTCAAATAATAATATATACCTATATATAGTCAATAGGAACAACATACAACAGGAATGATGTAATTTCCATTGTGGGTATCTGAGATGATTTCTTATGAAGTTAATGTTCTTTTTGTTTATGTATTTTAAATGAGGGATCTCTAAGTCGTCGTCGTGTCACGTCTACGGATAAATAAACTATAAACTAAACGGATAACAACATAGAACGTCTGTACAGCATTGAAAAACACAATTTAAAAAAAAAAAAAAAAAACAACTGTACTGCTGAACCTCGTCTTCTTTAATAATATTACCGTCACAAGGGTATACGTTTATTATATAAAAAAAACAAACACACATCGGAAACACATATACAGAAAAAAAAAAAGTATATTTACACTAAATCTTGATCCTGTAAGTAGTACATACCACTCCATTTTGGAAAGCCTGTACCATCCTGCGCTGGAAAGTGGCTCTTTTGAGCTGCAACACTATGAAGAAGGCTATCAGAATGGTGAAGCAGGTCATTCCTGCAGACCCCAGGATAGCAATGAGCAACATGTTGCCGTCACTTTGGAAATTATACAATGACACTGGAAAAGAGTCACACCACATAAAACGATGTTAGACATGGCAAAAACTATTTCAAATTTTCAATGTAGAATGCAACTCACTTTTAGGTAACTTTAAATCAGAAAACTATTATGCCAATTGGATATGTTTTGTTTGCATTAAAGGTTAGGTTTATGATTATTTTTGTGTATTAGTATTAAAAATATGTATGGGCTGGATTAAGTAATTGTCCAGTATATAATTCTACTTTTATATTTAATCCATGTTGTTTTCAGTGTAATTTATCAATTGTAAAATATGTTTGCAAAAACACACAACAAGGCATGCCACTGTACTGAAATCCCTCAGGTTTGTTGCCTTGTACCATCAACCACTGAGCAGTGGGCTATCTAAGTAAAACTACATGCCTTTGGGTGTTATTGTGCTTTTAAAATGGCCTATAAAATATAATTTATTTGTACAACAATGCTCTCCCATTGTTTTTTATTGTGGTTAGATGTTCTGTTGCTACTCAATAATGGAATGGAAAATAAAGCTGAAAAGTTGACACCAATTAGTAACACCTGTTCTAAAACCACTTCTTACTGATGAAATGCTTCACGGAGATTATTGAACCCTGCTCTAAAAAAACCTTCCAGTGAACAACAATTTATTTCAGACAAACAAACGTAAGTAATACCAAAAAAAAACAAAAAAACGCTGTAATGTAATAGAGATAATGGCATTGCTGTTGCTTGTTCCTTGGTAATAATGGAACTACTTCATTACTTAAATATATTAGTGAGAACAGTCTATTTAGACCAGAGTTGGTTCTGTTCTACCTCACAAAATGTCAAACTTACTATGGTTATCCTGCTGTTTTCTCGTCTTTATTTCCAATCTGGGGTTTCCCTGGCTTACTCCAATGTTGTTCTTTGCCCAGATCTCGACCATGTAGTGGGTGTCAGGCTTCAGACCTCTCAGCTGAAACTGCGTGACAGCATGTTCCCAGACATTAATCTCGGTCTGCTGGCTATAGTCCTCTGCATCGCTGTTCTTATAGCGGATAATGACAGAGGAGACAGAGTTTCCCTCCTCGAGGGACCAGGAAATGATGGCTGAGGAATCTGTGATGTTACATTTCTGGATGTTGAAAGGAGGGGGTGGGAGCTCTGTCAATTCAAAACAAGGTTGTAGAAATGAGTACTGGGAAATTCAGCACCTGTAGAGGTGTCCATGTAACTTGTTACTTATCCAAATAACCATGGCGGTACGAATACTGTAACATTCTTGAGAATTACATAAAGAGAATTACAATATTTCCCTGAAATGGAATATAAAATCAGATTGTTCAATCACTGCTATTGTTAAAAAAGTGCGCAAACAACAACATGATTTAAAGCGGGTGTAATTGAACAGTATGATCAGCAAAATGGTTTTCAGAATGTAAACAATATAAAGGGCCTCTCCCAAGGCATTTACAATGGTGGACAGTAAATTGCTTCAAGAGCAAATTACCAGCTGATTAATAATCAAAATGTTCAATACATGCAAGTAGACACTAGAAATATCATTCAGAAAAATGTTTTGAGGTATTGAGCAATAAATCCATAGTATACACTTGGGCAAAGCATGGTTAAATACAAAATAACTGTGCAACAACAAAATTACAGCAGAATAACTGTATATTTAAACTAGCTGTACACTTCTATTCCTCTCAGAAAATGTTTCTTTGTCACTGGCGCTTCAAAACAGAGCCCATAGAACGGGAGACCCCAGCATTACTGTTCAGCCTTGAGGTCAGCTTCAAGATATGCAAGCCTTACCATCGCTGAAAGTCCAAGCTGACACAGGGTTGCTCCACTGGCCTACAGACTTGCACGTCACACAGACCTTACACTGGTACATCTGCTTGGGCTCCAGGTCCTTGATATCTACGCTGGAGAAGTTCCTTGGCACCTCTAGGAATATATTCTTCTCAGATCTATCGTTTAACCGACTGCATTCCACCTGGTAAACGCGCTCCTCTGGAGATCCGACCACAGGCTCCCACATAAGGCTCAGGGACGTCTGGCTGAGTGGAATCAGTTTCACCCCCGATGGCGGAGGAAGATCTGGGAAACAGCAAAAGAAAAGTTAGGAAACGAGAAGAGGCCATTCTGCCCATCAAGACTCCCTTCTTACCAAACCATTTTCCCCTGCTTGGGAGATGTAATTTAATAGGACAGAATCTAGTGGCTTAGTAAACGTTCCCAGTTTTAGTTCCATGCATGTATAACTCTGTAAAAAAGTGCTTCCTACCTTCTTTTCTAAACTTACCTTTACTCAGTCTCCCTCTTGTTTTACTCTCTGTGCTAAATTTGAACATTAAATCTGTTTTTTAAATTGCCTCACCACATTGGAACAATGCTGTACTTTTAATAATGAGTCCACAATAACTCCAAGATAATTTCTGAAGTTTTTGTTCCATATTTCTATCCCATTTGTTTTATACTTGTAACCTAGATTTATTCACCCAATATGCAAAACTTTATATTTCTTAACATTCAAATTAATTATAAGCCTCCCCAGTTATAAGGTCCAAATGCAAAGGAGATTTTAGTCAGTACCAGATGTAGTAATAGATGTATATAAATATATATAATATCTATATCTATATATATATATATAATATATAATATATATATATTATATATAGATATTGAATGGGTTAAAGTAATTTGGACAATTCGCCTGAGACCAAAATAGTCTTACACTTTTAACTTTTCAAAGCCCATTTTAAACTGTCTCTCAAGATACAATATTATGAGATCTCTGCATGTCTTTTAGTGCTAAATATAAAAACAAGCAATGTGTAAAAATAGGTTAAGTGGAGTACTGTTTTGATCTAGCTGGATAATTGGAGTTGACAGCAAGGATACGGTATTACAGAATGTTGCTTCTGAAGTGATTGTAAGAATGCATGGTATGAATTACATTTGGGAAACTGCCTTTATTATAATGAAATGGGTTATAGATCTTAATACACAGGCAAACCTTACCCAGCATGGCAGTGGAACAGCTGGCCTCAGGACCTGGGTGCCCTTGACCTCCTTCTCCTTGGCGACTCAGCTGGACACATATATTATACACTGTCATTGGGTTCAGTTTCTCAAGCTTCACTACTGGCCCATTCACTGAGAAAATAAAAATTGGTTACAGTACTTTCAGTAAAGAACGGTGGCTGGTACATTACATACTGGTAACTGAAGAAACATTACAGAGTTTTGCCACAAGAGGGAGACCAAAAAATACAAATGTAGAAATTAAGCAAAACATTAGCAATCTTGTTGTCAGAAATGTTTGTTTTATATATATATATATATATATATATATATATATATATATATATAGGTTGGTCAACCGTGGCCTGCTCTTTCCACATAGAGTATTTCAATACCCACCCATAATCAGAAAAGTCAAAAGTTCAATACAGTTTGTTGAAAAATAAATGCAATTTAGTCATGGAAATCTTCCATTCTTTCAATTTCTCATGGGTTAAGCTTTGTGAATAGGACACTGTCATGCAGTTGCACAGAAATAAATAAATACATTAAACAACAAATATTACCTTCAATGGATGACCATGACTGCGATGCCCTGGCTGATTTGTACAGAAGCTTTACAGATGTTATAGGTCCATCCCCAGTATAGGGCTCCTTGTTGATGGCTATTACCAGGTGATAAGGCCCACTGCTGTTCAAAGTTGGGGCATACAGAGGCTTTGGAGAAACTAGAAAAAAGGAAACTGTATTCACACTTCTTTGTCTCTCTAGGATATTATAGGGTATAATTCCAAATCATTTCCTTCAGTTTTTAGTACTATATGAGAAAAACAACAACAACTAAGTAATATAATTCTCTTAAGCACCCCCGACACTTGTCTGTTTCTCAATTTGTAACATTTTCCTTGACATTTTTTAAATCTGATTTTCCAGTGTAGCCACAGTGCATTGAAAATACCTTGCTAAAATCAATTGTATTAATATAAACACAGATGTCAAATAAATAAAATTGCAACAATGCACAGTACACAGGAGGCAGAAAAGCTGTGTTATAAAAGTTAAGGAGGGTATTGTAAGGAGAGTGAAATGCTGTTCTCATTCAGTAAACCAGTATATTGTTTCTCAGGGTCCCCTACCTTTCACATCCACATTAAAAGATGTTTGTGTATATCCAGAAGCAGTTTTCACCTGGCAGGACCAGGTTCCCGAGTCGCGGAGTTGTATCCTCTCCACTTTGAATAATGCAGTAGACTGGTTGCTCAAAATTTGAGTATCTGTTGGCTGGAAACAAGATCAAAACAAGTTAGAACTTCATCATTATGCATGCAACAGATTTATTTGGACTCCAAGAATATCTTTCAAATATACATAGAGAGCTAAAATGTACATTAAAGATATACATTGATAGCATATTTATTGATTTATTCCTCACTGAGGTAACAATTCTAATTCGGATCACATCAACTTTTCTCCTTAACTTAAGGAAAGGGTCAGCCAGAAAATATGGAGAGACGATTGACAACCTAAAAATATATTGCATGAAATATTATTTTCTTGTCCTCCATGTTTCCTTTCCACACACCTAGTCACAGTACGGAATACACTTCAAGGCCAGTTCCATTTAGTTACCACAATGTATCAACATTTCCAGAAGCTGGAAAGCATAGTTCAAACATACATGGAAAAAAAAATATTGTAATAACATAACCAGCTTTATAAGATTGATGATGATGAGTGTATAACATTTTCAATCTAGCTATGCAAAAACACTGGATGTTTTTTTTGTTGTTTTTTTTTTTGGGGGGGGGGGGGGTTGTTGTTTTTTTTTACCAGTTTTCCTAATGCAGCTGATACCTTCACTTACAATAGTGTCACTAGTGACCTACTTTAACAGGTGTTTTGTCAGGTTTCAGCAGCATAATCTCTCCATGGAGCAAAGGAGGATAGCTTTTTGCAGAACAGTTGAGACTGTAATGTATCCCATAATTCAGTTCAACATCCCTTAGATTACTTGTCACCTGAGGAGGCACATCTTGAGAACCTGTAACAGAAGAAATACATTATGACTATCTATTACTCAGTGTAATTTGATAAACAGAACTAGTTCACATTAAGGCTGCCCATATTTTGCCCTTAGTGAGACTAGATTTTGTTCAAAATCTGACTGAAAATAAAGTATTACAAATATATAAATGTGAAGAAGTCTGAGCATTGGGGCCATCGTCTATAACTTTAAACTCTAAATCATAGGATAGGAAGTCAAACTACAAAGAATCATAAAATAGATAAGGCATAAAATAAAATAAGACAAGCATCTGAGCAGCCTTTGTCAGTGACTTTGATGTTACAATGGCTGGCGGCCTCCTTCCCGCTGAAAATAAGCAGTTAGTACAGAGTTACCTTGCTTTACCTTCTTTCTCACAGTGTTGGCCGTGCCAGTCCTTGCAGAGGCACCCTCGGAAGCGGTCGCAAACACCACGGTCTCGACACTCACACTTGAGTTTACAGTCAGCTCCGTAATACCCAGGCAGGCAAGCTGAAAGAACAGATTGTTAATGAGAAGTTAGAGAACTGCATTATTTCCATAAAACAAAAATCCAATTACTGTCCAATGTGACAGTTATCTCTTGACATGGACATTCAGACAGATTAGAAAAACCGGACATCTTATTTAGAAAATGTGATTTTCCTGGGCTCTTCTCACTGGACCAAAACATGAACTGTGTTCAAATATATTTTAAGATGACACTGGTGGACATACTGCAATTTGTGACAAGGGTCCCTCGTCCATGCTGGTCTATTTAATACTTGCAGAAAGGATTAGTAACTTATATTGACAATTGGGCCAGGATTTCAGCAGGACTTGAACTTTAACCAAACTCTTTGCTTTGTAGAAAGTGCATTTTGTAAACACCCAAGATCTACCCATTCCTCACCTTCATTGCATCTTATTCCCTTCCAGCCAGTAGCACAAGAGCACCCGTAGGGATCTCGTAGACAGAACACGCGGGACTGACAGCTCCCACCATCACACTTTTCTTTACAGGTTCTTCCAAATCTGTTCTCACCACAAGCTGGACATAAATATATTTTAGTCAGATTACTTAATCTCTAAAGCAAACAATAATACTATTTCCACACCGCCCATGTGACGTAAAATACCCACCTCCTTAGTATAATATTACTATATTACATGGAACTATGTTAAAATTTGATGGCTGCCACATCCAAGTCAAACAGAAAGATGCATACAGGTAGAATGAGATATGTTTCCTTTGAGATATCCGATCAGTGGATACCCAAAATGGTAGGAAATATAATTGTGCAGTTGCTTGTACTACACATTTACTGCTGTTGACAGTAGCATGCATATGTGATTAACGATATGTGAGTTACTATTGCTGACATTTTTTTCTATATTACTGCTTTTCAACTCTGACTGCTCTGCTGCTGATCTGTTCATTTGATCAGACTTGTTTGTGTATTTTGTGCCACAACCCCTTGTAAATGAGGCTGATTAAACCAATCAGAATTAATGAACGTTCCACACATGTTACACTGTATTCATTTGTGAAAACAGACTTGGAAAAAACATTATTAAAATACCTGCTAACACCACCTCACGTGATTAAGCCTTTTACCTATTTCACATGTCTGTCCCATGAAGCCCGGTGCGCAGATGCAATCTCCTGTCTCGTCGTGGCAGACTCCACTGTTTATGCATATAGGGCAGTCCTTTTTACAACCAGGGCCCCACTTTCCAGCTGCACATTCTTGTAAAGGAAAAACAAAAGAGAAATTAGAACAAATCAGTGGCCAGGTGAAAATATATGAAAATACATAAACCTCTGAAGACATTTTGTACAATTTTCTTCTTAATAATGACTGATACGAGTGACCAATAATTATTATGTTTTCTTTAAAAAAAAAAAAAAAAAAAACAGACAACAGTTATTCTACTGTTTTCAATAGCTGACAAAAAACATGTGGGGTTTTAAAATTCTAGCGTTGAATTCAAATAACATTTGCTAATAAAATAGTAGTGTTACGCAAGTGAGAGAGAAATGTAAAGGCAATACGTAACGATAAGGTCATCTTTTTGGCTTGCAGGTAATAGGAGATACCAAATAAGGTCATTTCATTGTTCTTGAATGATAACATGTAGCATATTATTTTACGTTTGGAACATTTTAAAGAAACTGCATGAGCCAGTAATGTATGGTTCAGTGGGGTTGCCTTCCTATTACTGTGAGCGTAAACTTCTTTAGTTCTAGTTAGTTCTAACATTAAGTAGATAAGTGCTAATCATGGACTGTGAAGCCGTCTATTTGTATTGCAGACAGCTTTAGTATAAATTAAATTGCACTGACTTCTTACTATCAGCCTAGTGAGAGCTGAGGTGAAAATTGTTCCCCCGATGTATCTGGCAGAGTAGAGACCCGCGTCTTGCAGCTGAACGGAAGAGAGTGAATACACCAGTATCGGGTGCACCTCGTCTTTGGGCACAGAGTGAATAAATGAACCTGAAAAACACCAATGAAAACTGTCAATTTTAAAAGAAAATAGGGTTTTAGCCAGTTAATGCAAAAAATGCCTTCGACAAATGGGCGGTAATTAACAACATCCAAAGCAAGACCAATATTTAATATAGTACATGCTATTAGTAAATGTTTATTTATAATGAAATTTGTCTGTGAAGTAAGTACAGTTACACAATGAAGCTTGGTGCTGAATGGGTTCACATTAGAAACTATTGTATTGTTTGTCACAATATAAAAAGGAGGATGTGGCTCAAGTCCTAATAAAGAGTTTTTCAAGTTGAATCTCTAAGTTTCAGGTGGTGACATGGTACGCTGGCTCTTCTCCTAGGCTTTTGGCAGTAATGCTATATCGTCCCTCTGATAATCTTTTCATCACATCTAGTTGATAGGGCTCTTTATTTTAAAAGGCAGTCATAATAAGAAATCCATGATCGCCATTTCAATTATTTACTTGTGTCATTAATGGTGATGTGCACTATTAACGATGGATGCACGTGAGGAATTCTGTCTATCGTATGCTTCTGGAATCTCCATGTATTGTGACACAGTCAGAGGAGTAAACATACCTGCTGTTTGTGTATTTGTGAAATATTTTATAAGTTGAATTAATCTCAAAGAGTACTAACCTCATGATGCTTCACAAGTTCATAACCTTGTCGACTTTTGTACAAAAGCAATAGGTATGACTGGATTGTCATAAACATTTTTCATGAGTCAAAATAATCCACTTTAAATTCCAAAACAGATTATGCTCATTTAAAAAATATGACTGAAAACCCCTTTACCATTTTTATAGATGACAGCGTCCTCTGAGACTGTCTTCACACGTGAAAAAGAAATGTTGACAAGTTCACCCTTGTTGACTGTAATAGTTAATGATTCAGGACAGAAGGTAGCTGGAAAACAAAAATTAAAAAGGCAGGTCTGGAATGAGCAGAACAAACTCAAGTATTGTTGCTCTTATCATTGGTATAGACATCATGGCAATATTAAATTAAGAGGGTCAATTTGAACGATTCAAACATCTTAATACAGCCATCCTAAAATGTATACTGCAAAACTGATCATTCAAGAACCTCATTTTGCTCTATTTGTACTGTATGTAATATATATATATATATATATATATATATATATATATATATATATATATATATATATATATATTTTTAACTACATCATTTCAAATGTCATTTGCTTGTTTGTTTTTTTACAGATCATCAGAATTCGCTTCACTGTAATATGAACGTCATAAAAAAAGTGTCTGGTAAAATATGTACGAGTCTTAACTTCTAAGCAGGATTGCCAGATTTCTGACAGAAAAACAGCAACCTTGTTCTTCAAAACAAAACCAAACAAGGCCAAGAGCGAGCGCAAGCCACGTTAGAGTATGGGCGTTTATGCAAATTCCAATCCGCGACTCTCAAATTTCAACCGCGACTCTCAAAAAAACAAGCCCAATCTCATAAGTAGACTTGGGAATTCTGCTTCTAAAAGAGATTATATTGCGATCAATGGGCGTCTTTTGCTGTAGGGCGCAAGGGTGGGCAATTGCCTAATCATGGCCTAATCAGTGGATTTATTTTTCTAACACATTTTCGCCATATACATATGTTAGTATTAGTTCGGCAAATGAAAGGTTATTTTCGTGCATCATGAAAAGGGTCAAAATATACCTGCGTACAGCTACTGGGGATGATCGATTGAATGGTCTTTTGGTTATTGTGAGCTAACCCAACAAAGCAAAAACATTAGAATTTACAGGCTGGTGTTGCTAAATTTGTCTTGATGAAAGCAAGACGCGACGCTTTTTTATTTTAGTTTATTCGTACAACTCTGGTACATATTTCTACTTTAGACCTCGACAAGAATGCGATACTTATTTAGCAGTTTGTGTTCATTGGTTTATAGTTGATGTAAAGGGCCTGATGTTCAGAAGATGCATATTTTAGAGAGAAAATAAAGGTTGCAGTGCATTCAAGTTTCTTTTTTTTTGCCACCTAATTATACGTCCTTATTTTCAGCAGCGGCAGGTTCATATCTCCGTATTTGCAAAGTATTTTGCAACTTCTCCTTATGACTGATTCAACTGAAATGGCAATCGATTTTCCAGTTCCTTAACAAGGCAATTAGACACATTTCAATAGTCTGGACTTTCATTTAACTGGAAAACAGGAGGAAGTGCACATGTTGTCGTAACAATGGGGAAAAAAGAAAGGAAAACTAAATTTTTAGCCACCCAAATTGAGATTTTCCTGGATTATATTTCAGCACATCAAACTGTTCTTTTGGGCAATACATATGGTTAGTGGTAAAGACTTTACCCACTTTTAAAACACACAAGTTTTGGTGAAAACTACGACAGTAACCTTACACACTTTATTACTATAAAATGAGACTCTGGAGAACGAAATTTCCGATTTTATTATAAACCAGTGTCGTGCTTTAAGAATAGCTGCATTGCACATTCTGTATCATTTATTTTAAGAATAAGAACTACGGTATGTCGACAAAGCGTAGCACGCGACCCAATTACTGCCTGTTTTTCTCCCAAAGGTAACATTGAAAAGGAGAAAGTGCATTTACTTATAATGCCACCAGATGTTTATTAGAATTTCTATTCAACCACTGTATAGTTCATTAAAATAGACCCCAAAGATTGCATAGATTTTTTTTAGATGTTCATGGATATTGATTATACAGTCAGCGACACTTTATTGGGAGGCCTTGGGAGAATTAGAAATATCCTGAATAAGCGGCAATTAAGGAGAGGCATTTGAGACGACCTTAGTCACACTTTCCTGTTCCTAAATGAAAAGGAAAACAATGAAATCACAGCTTCTCACAAGGCGAGGCACCTGCGATGTTGACACGACAACTTTCTCTGCAACATCACCTTGAGAAACCACAGGAGACTCCAGCTCCTTCAAGAGTTCAACATGGTTTACACAATTTACGCAAGTCATAGCATAACAAATACTCAATACGTTGTGCTGTTCATCATTTGAAAATACCGTATCACAATTAAATGAAATGATGTCCAAATTAAACAACATAAATAGCATTGGGAAGAACTTTCTTCCCGAATTATATTCCATTCAAACAGAAATCCCGATTAGGTGGCGACGACTGTATAGAGGCTAAAGGTAATTTACCTGTTGTGGCATTGAAGTAGAATCATGATGATTATTTCCAACTGGTTTGGTTTGTAAGACTTTCAAAATATTACAACTGATTACAACTTGTTTATAAAGAAAGGAGAAATAATATATTACAGTATATACATTACCACTTTCTGATTCTGTTCAGTGTTGTATGAAAGAAAAATGGAAAAGAATGTTTTACCTTCATCTAGCATCTTAACTGTATATACTTTATTTGAAGAGTCTTTACTTCTTTCACCACAATAAAAGGCTCCAAAAATATCACTGCTCCTTTCCGGCCAGGTCACCTTTGATGCACAACGATGACTTTCATCTTGTCTGGCATGCTGTGACATCTGCTGATTAGGTAGAGCCAAATCTCTTCCAATGTTTGGCACATCAGGAATGCTCCACTCGCTGTTGACACACAGCAGAGATGCTTCTGAGTTGGTAGCAATTGGGTCTGGGTTTATCAGTGTGAGGTCCATTACTGCATGCGCTTTATCTGAAATCACAAAAATAAAAGTTAATATAGTAAATATGAATGAGATACAAAATAGCTTCTAAGTATCTTATCATTGATGGCACATATTATTGAGTCATGAACATTGATAGAGGCCTGGGCTTTGTGGGACTTTTGGTGGTCTGAACTTAGGATAACCACATTGCAAAGCCACTAAACAATTCACCATGATTGACACCTTTGCATAAGGTTCTAAGGCCAAGGATCGGATTGCCATGGTAACCAAGCTGATCCTCTTGTCATCTCATCAGGATGCTCAAAGTTGTGTTCTCGGCATTAACATGAACTTCATTGATAAAAAGTAAGGACACATGTTTTAATTAGTTTCTTTGTGTAATGAACTATTGTAAACATCTTCATCTTCCCTTTTTTATGATGTATCCAATCATTCTAAATAGTTCTTATTACTATTACAGTGATCATGATCTATTATTCACTAGAACATTACAATGTGGGTTTAACACATGCTCCACCTAATTCCCCGCTAAAAGATGCATTACATCATTGGTACAAACAGTCCTTCCGATCCATGCTCTAAAAATGATGCAATATTCTTAACGTTATTCCTGAATTCACTTTTATACCTTTTGTTAACAATTTTCTACTTACTACTTGACTGTCATTTAATGGTCCTAAATTAGGTAAGGAGCCAGTATTTTAGACATTTTATAAATTGTAAATGTTTTCAAATGCCATTTTTACATTTATTTGTCCACCTTTCCCTATCATTTTATGATATTCTGAGAGGCCCTTATATTTTGAAAGTTACCAAACCAAGAAAATGAAGCCTAGAGTTTCATAACTGGAACTGTGTTTGTAATAAATAACATGACAACCTACATGTAACCACTAGTTAAAGAGTAAGCAGCAGGGTTCTGAAAAATATAACATTACATGCCCGCATGTGTTGCTACAGCTGTTTAAATAACCTACCTGTCTTTTCTTTTCATTGTTACACTTAGAACTTTAAAGTGTTTCAAAGCTCTTTTCAAAATGGCTGCTCTAGTGCACTGGGGTTTGAGATCTTTCCTCTAAATCACTGCAGGTAAAAAACGATAACAAATTTTCTGTTCCGTACCATATCATGGATCATTATTGCTGTGTTACCTGTTTGACAATGTGGGCAATAGTCCTTATACTATAAGTGCACTAAAATAGCTTTGAAACAAACTTTAGAGTTATATGTGTAAAATGTTGTCAGGATGTTAACAATAAAAAGAAAAATTACAGGCACGTTTTTTTACTCTATATTTTTCAGAACCCCGCGACTTACTCTTTAAACCTATTGGTACAAACAACATACAAAAACAACCATTAAATAAAATTACATTAAAGACAGTGAAACAAACTTTTTTACTTTCAGTAAAAACTAACTGACTTGATCCTAGTGTGGGTCATTCGTGGTTTTTCATTTCATGGATGGCTAATAAATAAAGCCAAGTTAATAATGCTTCGGAGGCCATAGGTAAAGCTAACACAATATGGAGGATCTTTTGTACATATTTTTACACTATTTTACACTAAGCTTGTTTGTGTCAGCTTTGCGTGAGAAAGCACTTGTGACTGTTGACAGAATTGGGCTGCTTTCACTGGCAGGATGAGTCACACCCTAGTCATATGAAAACCAACCCAAGCCGATCAGGGTCTGTTCCTGCTCCAACTGGAAAACCACTAATACAGTGGGCCCAACTTTGAAGACAGTGCAATGCACTTTTTTTTTTTTTTTAAGGCGGATGTTAGCACATCTTTTTTCACTAGCAGGGCAAATTCACTCAATACGTGGAACAAGTCTGTTAATCTTATTCTGCAGCACATATTGTAGCCAAATGAACACATTCATGCCTTGAAGTCTACATGCACTGAACAATAATAAACATGCAAATATGTAAACTGCAATTGTCATACCTGTATATGTTACATTCAAAGCACTTCATTGAGTCCTGCACTTTAAATGACTTTTGAAATTAGTTGTCAATTTAAATGTTAGCTAGTGTAGTTTGGGGGGCGTGGACCTGTGGGCTTCTAATTTCCTGTCAATTATTACCTATTTTCTATTTAAGCCCTGATCACTTGCACCTTTGCTGTCTAGCATTTCGTTTTCCTCCTCCTCCCGTCCTCGCCCGCTCCTCTATCTTAAGTCCGGTCCTTTCTAGATGGCATTTGTCCTACTAACAGCTCCTTTCTGCTTCTTCTGCCCTATCCTTACAGCCCCAGCTCACGCCCCATGAAAAAAAAGGTAATATTGTTGAATGTTTTGTTTTGTAATTGACATCATTTACCAGTGCAAAAAAAATAAACAGGACAAGATACAGAAATAAGTTGAACTGAGCCCTTACATACTTTATCAGTTTACTGTTTACAGTCAAAATTAATTTGGTACATAATAAAATTTATCCTATTATACTACCTTTATATGCAAAATAAACACATTCATTTAAATATGTGAATTTATATCAATAACAAAGCAAAACTAACAGAAATCTTTTTTTTTTTATAAACTCTTCATCAAAATAATGGCAATTCAAAGATATTTTCCAAAACTGGATGTAGGGGTGGATAGGTTTGTGTATCTCCATCCATGTCTGTTGGTTGATGGGCTCTCCATGCATTTAAGTGCAGTAAGTCTACACCAGGGGTGTCCAATCACGGTCCTGAAGGGCCATTCCACTCCAGGTTTATCAGGTAAAATGGTATAATTAACTACTTCAGCGTCTGAATGGTTCAATTAAACAATTTAGAACAGGGTTGGAACAAAGACCAGGAGTACAAGGGTAAACTTTGGCCACTCCTGGTCTACACTATAGTCCTTCAAAATGACAACATTACAGAAGTGTACAATACAACTCAAACGAACAGGACTTTGCTCTCTGTGCATGCATCCGACATGATTTTATCACAATTGGGCCTAGTATGTGTATGTTTTGCAGTGACAAGTCAATGATTTTCTGCCAGTGGAAAATAGTGTGTGACTAAAGGTCAGTGTGTAAAAACTTAAAGGTCAACAGGGTAAAAAAAAAAGGCAATCTAGAGGTTACTGTAGTGTAGGTAGGGGTACTGCCATGACCTTTAACTTCAAACCTATGTAACCATATATTATTAGGGTGACAAAAACTTGACATGGGGAAATCAATGTCTTAAATGTGGCAACCAGATGCTGAATGAGTTCAATGATTTTCTGCAATAGAAAATCTATACTGTAAATCTGTACGACACAGACATTGCAGCTTTGTATAATGTCAACACTTCTGCTTCCTTTAAGATGATGAAACAATCAGGCAACTTTTATCTTTTTCTAGCAACTGTTGACTTTTCAAGCATGTTGCTCAAATCCACAATTTTTATTTTGTTGCTTGAGCTTTTCACATTGAGGAAAATTGAACCTAAAATAGGAGTTGCTTGGAAAAGTTGCTTTAATAAATGAATGGAGCTTCATTTTCTGCTAGTCTGTTCCATGCTTGTTCCACTAGACATCCAGTGAGTGGTTTTGAAACCCTTTCTCCCTGGCCGCTCACCAGGGTGTTAAACCAGCCAAGTGATCAGTATGGGATCCCAATGCGATTTCCCAAGACTGAAAGCTGAAATCTGTTCTGTTTGTGCCTGCTTGCTAGATAAATGTAGTTGAGAGTGGTTTGAATGTAACCTGCTATTGTTGTCATTCTGGTGCACACATTGTTCTGTTAAAGGGGATGTCTCATTCAAATTGATTAACTATTCACTTTGTTTCTATCTTGGCACACCCATCGCATTTCCAGTTTGTGTGAACGCACGCAATGTCTTGCCCTTCCCAGAATCCTACTGGAAAGGACGTTGCAGTGTGGTCGAGAGTTAACAATCTGTATCCAAAACCAGGTGTGATATTATACAACATGATGGTTTGACCTCTTTTTCAAAGTCCCTGCAGTTGTAAGATGTGAAAACACTCTGAAAATCTGATTGTGGGCTGATTTCATGAAAAGGGACCTGGTTTTGATTTATACACTTCATCTTATAAAGCCCCAATTCCCCTTTAGCTCTGCTGTTAACAATGGGTAACAAAGTTTGATATTCTTGACCTGTTCTTGGTTTCTAGAAAAGCTCCAGTCATATAAAGCACATTTTATAGCAAGAAGGTATCCCCCCCGTCACACCCCCCACCCCAAAATAAAAAAGGTGCTATTGTTTATGGTTGGGTAATAGACTGTTAGTAATAGGAACTGTTCCAACAAAACAGCAACAGCTGTTTTTTTTGTTTTTTTATAACAGCACAGATGCTTTTAGAAGTATTAAATGACTTATTTGTGTTGTGGAGCTGTCATGAATTGTAATTATGGATTGATTCATACAACATCCAAAGCATTGTTATGGGCCCCTTAGCAGTATGGGTTGTGTCACTTAACACCATAGGTTTGCGGTTACCTCATGTCAATACAGCCCCTGTCATGACTCAATGCTTCATTCACTTGCAAGCACCAGCAACACAATGTCCTGTAATTCACAACCGAACTTATAACATATTTACTTCCAGCATATTTGTCAAAACTGATGGGAACCCATAGATATTTTTTTTTTTTTAAAAAAGCAGAGTATTATTGTTGTATTAAATCTGCTATCCTTGCATCATAAGGGATATAAGGTAAACCATTTACCTTCTATACTAAGGGAGGTAGAGGTGGGGGTGTTAGATTCAACATGACATTCACCATGACTTGGGTTGATTATCACAAACTACCACACAATTTGGCACAAGTCAGTCTCTGCTTGAGAGAGGCACAGAACTAAATGGATTAAGGTGTGCTAAGATTATAAATGTAATTCTTATTTTTGTTGAATCGGTTACTGTAACAAATTAAAATATTGCATGTCATAAATAACCTATTGCTGCAATGAGGCCCACGGCTGAACGTTTTGGATGTTTTATAAATATTTTCACATGAATGCAGATCATGTACTTCCACTGTGGCTATTCATTTTTTTAATCTCCTCCATATATTGGTGGAGGGCATTGAACTTCTTAAGATGATATATGGCATGCTTGAGATCAAGCAGAGTTGTGTGGCTAAGGTATTTCAGTGTTGAGGTCAACAGCTCCCATGCTGCTATCATCAAATAATTGTTTCATGACTTCTTCCATATGCTCAGTAAGCACCATTATAGTGTTGGACAAGTGTTACATCTTTTAAAATTGCAGCTAGGCAACACATTCCTTAAAAAAAAAAAAAAAAAAGACGCCGTGCACACTATGGAAATGTTCATGTTCTGAGCTAAAAGGGACCAAATTGTTTTTTCATATTTTATATTGTTCTATAGTTGTTTAGTGGGCAGATACAGTTTTTTTATGTCTCTTAAGTCTGAGAATTGCTTACAAAGCTGCTATGATACCAGAAGATTTTAGTAAGCTGCGTAACCTGAGTTCAGTTTCTTTATTCTTTTTTTAACACTGGCATTAGAAGGGGCATACCCAATTTACATTGTGCTTTAGTTGTTTAGTGTGCAGATACATGTTTTTTGTTTTTATATTTTATAAAAACAGAAACACACTTGAAGGCAAGCAGTTGTATTAAGAAAGCCCACCTCTCTGGTGTTTGAGCACAGTTGTATTAAGAAAGCCCACCTCTCAGGTGTTTGAGCGCAGTTGTATTAAGAAAGCCCTCATCTCAAGTGTTTGAGCGCAGTTGTATTAAGAAAGCCCACCTCTCAGGTGTTTGAGCACAGTTGTATTAAGAAAGCCCACCTCTCAGGTGTTTGAGCGCAGTTGTATTAAGAAAGCCCACCTCTCAGGTGTTTGAGCACAGTTGTATTAAGAAAGCCCTCCTCTCAAGTGTTTGAGCACAGTTGTATTAAGAAAGCCCACCTCTCTGGTGTTTGAGCGCAGTTGTATTAAGAAAGCCCTCCTCTCAGGTGTTTGAGCGCAGTTGTATTAAGAAAGCCCACCTCTCAGGTGTTTGAGCGCAGTTGTATTAAGAAAGCCCTCCTCTCAGGTGTTTGAGCACAGTTGTATTAAGAAAGCCCACCTCTCAGGTGTTTGAGCACAGTTGTATTAAGAAAGCCCTCCTCTCAAGTGTTTGAGCACAGTTGTATTAAGAAAGCCCTCCTCTCAGGTGTTTGAGCGCAGTTGTATTAAGAAAGCCCACCTCTCAGGTGTTTGAGCGCAGTTGTATTAAGAAAGCCCTCCTCTCAGGTGTTTGAGAGCAGTTGTATTAAGAAAGCCCACCTCTCAGGTGTTTGAGCGCAGTTGTATTAAGAAAGCCCACCTCTCAGGTGTTTGAGCGCAGTTGTATTAAGAAAGCCCACCTCTCAGGTGTTTGAGCACAGTTGTATTAAGAAAGCCCTCCTCTCAAGTGTTTGAGCACAGTTGTTTTAAGAAAGCCCACCTCTCAGGTGTTTGAGCGCAGTTGAGCCGTGGGTTCTCATTTACACAGGCATGCTCTACCCGGGTCAGAACCTACTCAGGTCAGGACCTGGTGTGATGTGGGTTGCTACACAATTTCACACTGTTTTAATAAATCAGGGTTGACCTGGGTGACAGACACAAGTACACAATACGCATATCAGTGCCCCAGAAGCAGCTTGTTACGGACTCTTCCATCCAAGCTTCTCTGGATTGAATTGTCGTCCCAAATGTTTATTAGAGCAATTGTTTCTTCATCCCTGCTGCAATCTGGCTCATGCTGTGCCTCAATCAACAAAAATATGGCTAAACAGAATAAACAGAAATGTTCCTTGCGAAAGTGAAACCTTCACACGGGCGTGGCTGTTTGTTATTTTGTCAGCTTACAAACGGCTGTCATGCATTCAACCTGGGTCAAAACGTGTTGACTCACATCCTGCATGTAGCTAGAACCCAGGTCCGGACCCAGATAGGAGTGCCAGGGTGAAAGGTGCTTTAGTACAACTGCTTTCTATCTTTTACAGTTTTGCTTACATGTCAAACCACACACACACACACACACACACACACACACACACATACATATATATATATATATATATATATATATATATATATATATATATATATATATATATATATATATATATATATATATAGTTAGATAATCTATATAATAATCTATGTACAAAATAAATTGATAGGGTATCATCCCATCTGTCTAATGTTACAAAAATAAAATTTTGTTTGGATCGGTCGAAGTATATTATTTATCAGGTCGGTTAGTTATCAGACAACACCGGTCTGTGATTTTTCCTAAACGCAAACATCATGGATTTGCGTTTGTACAGGAGTCACTGCTTTTTTTTTTTTTTTTTTTGCTACAGTATATACACAGATTTTTACACATGGAACATCCTTATTCACTGCTGCATGCCCATACAAGTATTGTGCCCATTCATGGCCATTTTTCACATGCATGCTAGATTGCTGGACATGATTCAAACTATGAGCACAAACTATAATTTTGATCAGAATTACAATATACTGTAAACATTCATAACTATTTATAACATTTAAAAACAGCATTTTTTTTGTCTGTGTCTGTATGTTCTCCATGTTTCCTTTCCATCTAGTAAACCCAATGCATTTAATGTATAGAACATGAGCCTTGTGCAATAGCAGACAAAAGTATCGGTAACTTACGCTTATTATACCATAATTCCAAGTAACAGATTAAGGACAAGGATTTACCAAACTTTAACCACTTTTTAACAAAACAAAACCAAAATACACAATTTCTAGTAATTTAACAAATCATTTATTTAATTTATTTTTATTTGTTTATGAAATGTATTGTCACCCCTGCTTTAGTATTTTGTGTGTCCTCCTTTTGAGAGTGTGTCCTCCTTTTCAGAAGTTTATGATAATTCCTAACCACTATGTTACATCTTTGTTTTCTTCAAGCATTCCATAGTTGACTTAACATATGCCAATGCTTTTTCCGTTAACAAATATTTGAAATTGCTTAAGTGCTTTTGCTTTTTTTTTAATAATGGTTGTTTGTTAAACTACCAGAAATTGTCTGTTTTGATCTTTGTCATATTAATTTGTGGCTAATGTTCAGTAAATGCTTGTATTTAACATTTTTTCTTGAATTATCTTATATTAGTTGTAGGGTGCCAAACCCCTTGTCTGCAACTGCAAGTAGCTGTAGTATTTATTATGTTTGGTTCTTCCTTCCTCCACAATTACAATAATCCTAGGAGTTTTCAGTGTTGGGTGAGTTTTACCAGTGCTGGTGGTGCCATATTTATTTAGGAAGATATTTTTTGGGGGAAAACACAACAGTTTCTTATGACACGTGTGTATGGACCTCATTAAATTTAAGCTTTGAAGTGTAAAAAAATCTTAACTGCAAATCTACAAAGGAGAAAAAAAAAACAAAACAAAAAAACAAACTTTGCATGTAAAGTTACACCCAACATTACATTATCAGCAGTCATGGATATTTACATAATAATGAAAAATCTACAAGCCAGATGGTATCATAGGCTACTCTGTCATTCATGGACAAGGAGAAAAATAGATGAGGCAAAGGCAGATCAAATATATCTCTTCTATAAAAAATGAATTATACGTGGAATTTGGTAAAGGAAATACATGTTACTGTAAAAATGCATTCATCCTAATTTAATCTGATTTGCCCAAACTGAAAAGCAGTCCACGATGCCAAGAGGAGTTTGAACAGTTTGTCTGGATGTACTCTAAAAACTGCTTACATTTATCCATCAGTAACTGCAAATAAATAAATAAATAAATACAAATAAGTAGGTTTAGTCAATGTACCTATTTTGGGACAGTTTTCATTTGGAATGCAACCTGATGGCAATTTCAATTTACACTTTGCATTAGTAACTTTGCTTTAGAAAGGGCTGACATAATGTTAGTTTAAGATTTTTGATGAAGTGCAACAATAGACACACATATACATATGATGCACATATAGATTCCGAAAATTAAAATTAGGTTATAGTTGATGAAAATTTGTCTTTCAGCTCTGCGTTCATTATCCCTTGAGAATATTATTCATCAATTGAGAGCATGCTCACAAGACCAGCCACAGAACATTAACTAAAGAGTCACCACCTGCATTTCAAAAATGAATGGCAATGCCAATTTTATATTTCTAGTTCACCCTACAATGGAAATTGTTTAAATTACTGTAATATCATCACTATAAAAGTATTATATACACATATACAGCAGCAGAACTGCAGACAGTTTGACAGGTCAGCAGAGCCTATCCTTCGCACAAGTTCAAACATACAGTGTGAACCTATCCTTTGCACAGTAATCTTCTATAAAAGTACACTAGTTTGGAAAATGGATAAGTTGATGAATGATGACATGAATGAGATTCAGTAAACAAGGTGGTCGATGTCAGATGATCATTTCAAGATTACATACAAACTCCGTCATCTAGCAGTTCATTTGGAAGACTAAATAAAAAATGCAAAGGGCAGTTCTACTTTAAATGTAGAGCATTTCCTTTTATAAATCTCATTTTTCATTACACAAACCTGATAAATGTTACTAAAATGTCTCAACGTTAAAGATTGAATGTTTGGACAATTGAAGTTCTTTTATAAATTGACTATGCAGCAATAAATCACAGACAAACATTTGACATTGGTTTGACAAGTTACTCCCAGAA
The DNA here is from genome assembly GCF_017654505.1 of Polyodon spathula. Lineage (NCBI taxonomy): Eukaryota > Metazoa > Chordata > Actinopteri > Acipenseriformes > Polyodontidae > Polyodon > Polyodon spathula. The sequence goes on along the minus strand of NC_054535.1, from coordinate 90,964,236 downwards.
AACAATGAAAGCTGTAAAATAAAGAATTATGAAAATAGTCCTTATCAGATGGACTATTAAACTGTAAAACAAGCAATATGGCTTTCGTTGTGTTTTTACAAAAGAGGGAGGAGGTTATTTTCTTTCAAAATAGACACAGTGCTTCCCCACTTTACAAGGAATGAACGCATGGGCCTCACTACAGTGGATCACTGGTTTATGGTAGGCTCGCAACAACCTTATTAGACCATAGTGCTGCAGATTTGATCCTTGTTACCCCTTGTGCTCCTGCTGTTTTATATATATAAGGGGGGAATCCCCTATGTGGTGTCATCAGAAGTTTAATTTCATTATAGTAACTTTAAAATATAATTTCATATCCACCCATGTTACAAACAATATACAGTGTGCACCTAGAGTACTTGGAGCCAACTGAGTCCCTTACAAAGGCTGGACATTGTTCTTGAAGTTTTTCATTTATACTGGTATCTGAAAAGTAACCTAAACATGTTTAGAGTTATCTTCTTACAGTTTTAGTCTTTCCAAAACCCTTTACCCAATGCTGGTTGATGACATAATTGACCTTAGGCAAAAGAATAGTAGATTGTAGTCACAAGGTTGTTTATTTTGCATTGTGGTCTATAATGCCATGATGCTGAGTCACACATCAATCTTTATGCTTGTAGTTTACTTTGGGCTAATTATAGCTGCTATGTTGGGACTATTATTGGATTCTTTAACAACAGCCTAGAAAAATGTCATGCATACAAAACATTTTACATTTTATATATAAACATTAATCCATACACTTTACATATCTCATGAGTTGAATTAAAATGGGCCTGTTCTTGTTGTAGTGGTGCAAATTTTCTGTAAACACCTGATAAAAAGTATTATGGACAATGCTTTATGAACAAAAGACTCCTGTAGGTTAGTGTTTGTTAACAACGTGTATTGTGTATCGTTTGGGCCCTGTAGTACCGAGGGTTAGCCTTATATTACAGGCTCACAGTTACTTTTCTACTGTACTTCAGGCATTTCCTTTCTGTTTGGTTTGGTGTTTTTAATACATGTTGCAGTTACTTTATCTCCAAGTGCAGCAGTGGCATAGTGCGCCAAGCAATAATTAATGAAAGCTTCTTTGCTAAATAAATTAAATAATTGGCATGCTGCTTTATAGAAAGCTGGGTGTGGAGTACAGTAGCTAATTGGTATTTAGAAAGAGGGGTGTAATCTGATGAAGGAAGAGGGGAAGTTGTGGGGCGTTTTGGATATCTGTATTTAATGGATACAGATGACAACTGGTTAAAAAAAGAAACAAATGTACTATATTGCTTTTGCTTTTGCTTTGTTTTTTGTTGTTTTTGTTTTTTTCAATTGGCATCTGTATCCTGGACAAACCATGTATGTGGTATATCTATCATTTACATTTTGTAACATGTATCAGTAATGGTTGCTTACAGTATTAAAATGTTTATCAGCTCAATGGGCTAGAAAATGTTTACTCCAGTCCAGTAATTGTTTTTTTTTTAAAGGAGAAAAATGTGTGTTAATTAAACAAAACATCTTTCAAATCAAATTAGTTATAATGTTTCCCCAAAGGGAAAATCTATAGCTTAACTATGTGTGCATGTCAATCAAGTTAACATCCCTGCATTATAGTACTGCAACTCAACACTTGGCTTTCCTCAAACTGGCTTTCCCAGCATCTTCCCCAAAGCCATTCAACATCAACCATTTTTAAATTTTCCCGTGCTTTTCCCATGCATTTTATACAATGCATTTACCTTAGTTTACCATGATTTGCCATATCTTTTAATGCTTTACAATACCTCTCAGAGCTTTATAATGTTTACCTATGCTTTACCATACTTTCAGTATTCTTTATTGCACTTTGTCATGCTGTATATATTTTAAAAGGATTATTTTAAAAGTTGAATCCATAGGTAGTTAAAACATGGTCACACACAATTGAATGCCCTATTGGTCCCTGTTTCAAATAAATCCAATTTTTATATATTTATATGATATACAAACAAACAAGCAAACAAACAAAAAAACTACCACATTGAAATATGGATAGGATGAATTCTGAACCATGAGCAGCCACAATGTCCAGAGCCATGACCCTCTATGCACCCTAGATCCAGTAGTGCACTGGCACTGATCTATATCATTATATAATGCTGTGATCCCCGACCATCATTAGTAATCCAAAAGACAGAAAACTCATCAAGGTACAAGGATTGAGTCCAGGTTTCAATTTGTATTATTAATACAGTATAGAAGTGACGTTTACAAATCACATTGGTGTGCAGCTGAGAATTGTAAAATTTACAATAGATTAACATGCTCCAAAACTTCTCTGTCTATATTATGTATATTATACACCAGAAACCCTTCTCATTATCTAAAAAGTACCACAAAATCATAATTTTACATTAACAATGCATGTGCCCAGGATCTGTTCTTCGTTACATGTGTTTGATGATTCACTTTGGCTTGCTACCTTCTTGTGCTTAACCTGCTAACAGGGGAACTGGTACCAACCCTAATTTAAATATGGCATGCCCCTTCTCTGTAAATATTGGAAGTTCCGCAAGTGGAGTTGATGGACTTGTATTGATGTTCAGTAAGACTGATAACTTCTTATTACAATTTACTCCCCGCAGGGAAGTAGTTGATCGACTTGCGCCCTAGGGCAAGTTCTCAAAGAAATGTTTCTAAAACCACGTTTCAAGAGACATGTTTCAAGCTATGTTTATTTCAGAAACCTGAGCTGTTTATGATAAATATATTTGAGCAACACAAGCTGTTTTATAAAATTTTGACATTCTAGAAAATACAGAACTGTCTTAATCTGAAATTTTACAAATCCATGTAACAAAGTGTGGCTTAAGCCCATTTGTTGGGTTTCTTTATTGAAATCAAGGATTTTAAGATGAAATACTGCAGGACAGTTTAAAGTGTTTAAAATGTGCCGCATCCTACTTAACACCGGTGACAGGGATGGCGCAATTCAAGGTATCACTCCCGCCTATGCTTCTCACTCTACCCAGAGATCCCCCAGTTCCCTGGACAAAATGGCTGGATTCTTTCTCCAATATCTTTTGGCTTCAGAACTGGAAGACATATTGGATGCTTGTAAGTGGGCCATTCTGCTACACTGCTTAGACATTGCCACCCTGGGACCTGAAGACACATACGAAGCAGCAGTAAATGTACCCACAGCACATTTCAATGCTAGACACAGCGCTTTAGTGAATAGGTTTTGATTTCTGCAATACACACAGCAAGAGGTGAGTGCCTCAAACAGTTTAGCAGCTAATTGTAAATTTGAGACTTTATGCAACTAAATGATTTGTGATCAATTCATTGAAAAGACACACACTCCTCAAATATGTGAGCGTTTGCTGCTCTAACCAGATTCTCTTACACTTGAAAATCACATGAAATTTAGTTATTTTTACATCACGTAACCTAGCATATTTATATCTGCTCACTAATAATTGGATAGCTACATAACCAGAGCAGATCTTTGACTATCCCATTTGTTAAAATTACTTAAGACCTTCAGCTGAGGTAGAGAATGCCTTCAACTATTTTTTTCTCGTCTCCAAATGCCCATTTGATTTTGGTAATAGATTTTCTATATATATATATATATATATATATATATATATATATATATATATATATATTATTTTTTTTATCTGTGATCAACTCTTTAGTTGATTAATTGGTCCAGCTCTAATATATATTTTTAAAAAGACTTGAATCACTAAAGCACAATTTTATTTTGCATGGAGGTAAAATCCTTGTATCCAAGTGTCCCTCGTAAAGAAACTTTAGAACTTGTCAAAAAGCACTAGATAATAGACTAGATAAATCAATACCCACAGCAGAGGTGCTGAACATGATCAACGTAGTTTTAGAAAACAGTTATTTTACATTTGTTGATAAAAATTACAAACAAAATGATGGTACCACAATAGGATCTAAATTAGAAATGCATTTTGTCAGTACATACATGGGGAAATGGGAAGAATTACTTAGAAAATCAGAAAGAGAACCTTTAGAATACATTCGGTTTGTAGATGATATTTTTGGGGTTTGGACAGATGGAGAAGAATCTCTTTTCCAGTTTCATAAAATGGCAAACGAAATACACAGTAATATTAAGGTGGACCTTCGATGGACAAGAAAAGAAATAGAATTTTTAGATACCGTAGTAAAACTTGAAGAAGGTTCAATTGAGACTGACCCCTTCTATAAACCTACTGACATGCACCAGTATTTACACATGTCCTCTGCACTTCCAATACACACTAAAAGGGCAATCCCAAAGGGGCTAGGAATAAGAATACGAAGAATATGCTCTAAAGAAAGTGACTATGTAAAACAAAGACATGTATTAAAAACAAATCTTTAAAAAAGAGGATACAAAGAAAGAATTATAGAGACAGAGTTAAGAAAAGTGGATAAACTAAAAAGAGATGATCTACTAGATTATAAAAATAGAGATAAAAAGGTCAAGAGAGTCCCATTAGTAATGACGTACTCTAAACTTTTGCCCAATATTTCGAAGATAGTTTGGAAACACTTGCGTATTCTACATAATTCAGAAAAATTGAAAAAAGTGTTTCTTAAGGCTCCAGTTGTAGCATTCAAAAGAGAAGCTAATTTAGGTGATATTCTAGTTCACAGTAAACATTAAAGAATAATTGACAAAATAGGTTCTACAAATACTTGCAATAGTACATGTACAGTTTGTAAATACATGGACAAAAGTAGAAATATAATTAAACATAAGAACACCACATATTCACTAAAAACTAATGTCTACTGTGAAAATAGCAATGTTGTTTATGGAATAGCCTGTGAAAAATGTGATGAAATAAAATATGTTGGAGAGACTGAAACAACTTTATATAAAATAATTCAGAACCACCTTTCATTAATTAGAAATAAAAAAAATGAATGAACCAATAGTACAGCACTTCACCAGTCAAGGACATGACATAAATGATGTAAAGTTTGTAGTATTAGAACAGCTAAAATTAGATAATGCGACATATAGAAGAATAAAAGAAAGTAAATGGATAAATGGACTGAACACAATTATGCCAGTGGGACTTTAATTCCTTAAAGGAATAATTCCAATAAATATATAAAAGTTAAAAATAATTAAATAAAGAAAATTAATTCAAAAGTTATGCATGCTGATACGCTGGGGAGACCATATCAAGGCTGATCCTCAGAGCCATCATTGCATGATAATATAAATATAAGTTTATATAAAATAATGTTAATTAGAATTAATATAGATTTAAAGATATAAGTAAAAGTGATGTCACATATAGAACACCATTACATCATGTAAGAATAAATCATGGATTTGAATATAAACAATAACAAGTAGTTGTCATGCCGTCAAACACCTATAAATACCTCCAATGTTTTGATTCAAACACAGGCTCCCTTGAGAAAGATATGTACAACATATCGAAACGTTGGGCAGCTGGCTCTTTGAGCTAATATATATATATATATATATATATATATATATATATATATATATATATATATATATATATATATATATATATATATATGTGTGTGTGTGTGTGTATGTTAGGTGTATGTTAGGACCCCAAACCGAAATATGCCCCCAGCTAGGTTGGGTCGACCACATCGAGCAAGGGTTCATTTACATTTTTAAAACCCCCAAATATTTCCATGTTCGGGGTGGGGTTGTCTTGCGAATGACCCAATCACGATGCAGAACATTAACTTAACCCAAACCCAATCTGAAGAAGATCGTTCGGAAACACAAGCAGTCAGCAGCAACATCACACTGTGCGTCGGTATTCTAATTAAAGCTACAGTATCACATTAGCTGTGCAGTACTCAGCAGATAACAGTTAAAGTAGTACTCTATATTTCATTCGATTTGAATGGTAAATATGTTAACATGTACTGATATATTTTGCCAGTTGTTTTAAATGAAGCAGTAAGTAAAGCAGTAACAGACTTCCTGGAAGTCAAGGCAAGCAAACTGGTAACTTTCTTTAACCTAGTGTGGTACTTGGTGTATGCTTTAAATGAAAATACATGTTTGCTTTAAGATGTTTTTCTTTAAAAACTGCACATATGAGACTTGTGTAGCTAATGGAAGTAAAAAGATATTCATGACCTCCCACTGTTTACTGCATGCAACTTTACAGATTGATACTGTAACATTTAATACAATAAAGTGATTACACTGATAAAAAAGTAACTATATTTGTATAGTGAAAACAGCCCTACGATATATTACAACACGACATTGAGTAAGAGTAATAAAAGCATTGCAATCGCATAAACCAAGCAAGAAACAACAAAGTTACAGGAAAAAGCTTCTGAGTAGATTATTTTTGTTAGTGTTATTCCATTGTTATAATTGTATCCTTCCATGAAATAATGCTTTGACTTTTTACTAAATGGGGCCCATTGTGTTTATTACATTAATTAGTCTATAAAGGTATTTAAAAGGCAAGTTTCATGGGTCTATGATTAATGGGCAATACAAAATATACTGCTTAAAGAAAACAAGAGGTAGTAACACAAATGCAGACCTGTTGAGCCAAACTATAATACAGTGGTGACATTACATTTCCTTCATTAGAAGAAAACAAATTGACGGTCTAACACTTCATATCTGTCTGGATATGTTTGAATGTATTTAATTGTGCATATATCCAATTATTATGAAATTTGTTATTAACTCTATCTAGCATACATTAATGAGATCATCAGATTCCAGAGCTATATGATGGTATCTGTCTGTCCGGTGATCCATCTGTCTGTATGTCACTCTTATATGGTGACAAAACTAATGAACTGCAGCTGAATCAAAGCTAGTCGAAAGTAAATAGCTGGTTTTGGCTTCCAGTATATATCTGGTGAATTGATTACTAAATTGTGAATACAAATTCCATTGATAATTCTTGTTCTATACCATTCTGTACCTACTGTTGATTATCGCTTTGTTTTTTAATCATATTTAGAATTGACCTACTTGTTTAGTATAATGCATCTATTGATAGATACCTAACTCAGATACCTATCATTATATATATATAATTTAGTGGGTTAAAAAATTCAGACGGAACAAAATTTTACCCCAATAAATAAATTGGACCATTGCAGAGGCCCATTAATTGAGTTTAAAGGGAAAAAAAATAAAGTTGGGGTATAACAACACTTGTAGGACAGCTTGCTCAATAAAATCCTGTTTTTGAATAGGAGACCATTATCTATTCAGGGATACCAAGATAGTTACTAAGCCACGAGTCTTAGCTGGGTAAAACTTGCAGCTTATAGCTTGTCCAGTCTAAGCCAATACTTGATAATTATTACATTACCACAGGGTTTAAGACTCCTGTACAGTCTTGTTAAAACATGATTTACCTATATTTATTCAATAATGCAATTGCTAAGATGTGAAACAGTAGAGAAAATAAAGTTTTTGAAAACAATTTATTTAGTATAACAAATATGTCCCCCAACGTATTATTTTTCTTGATGGTCCAAAAACTAGCTGATTGTATGTTTGTACCACCCTACTCAAAAACATCTCACCCCAAATGTAAAATTGCAATGAAAATAAAGAGCCACTTACCTGAAACTAACATGCAACAGTAGACAAATAACGATGCCAAATAATACATTTTTCTAGGACTCGTCCATCTAGCTTGCTGATCATTACAATCCATTGCTCATTATTTTGTTTCCAAAAGTTTCTTCAGTGGTTTATCAAGACTTGGAGAGCCTGTCTGAAAAGCCTAAAGCAGCATATCCTCACAAGTCTGAAGTGGATTAAAGCAGAGCCTCTGCTGCTGTTCAGGCACAGGGAGTCAAGAGTTCCTTTTTCCTGTTTCCTTTGTACATTAGGATGGGAAAGGCAGGGTCTGAACAATTGCTTTACTTTAATTACATTCATAGGACCTGAATGCCAGCTAAAGCCACCACATAGAATACATGCCTCATTGTAAAGCTGTATCTATTCCAAACAACCTCTGGGACCAGACACCCACTGGACAGAAGTTTGTTACTAATATCAATCACTAGTTTTCCTGTAAATGTCTGTAACGTAAATGTGCAAATATATGCATGTTATTGAGTATTAGTGCAAAGGTTGTGTCCTCAGCATGTCAGGCATGAAATATACTGTACTGGTCATGAGGTCATCGGAAAAGCTGTTTAACTGCCTAGATTGTGAATTTAAAACACATGCATTTGTATCATTCAAAACTCAGTATTAGCAAAACATTCACTTTAGGCATGAAATCGCAAAATGGAGTGGTGTACCATACTTGCAAATTGTTCATAATTTGTGGTTCATAAGTGGCAATTAATGTGTTATTTTTTCCACTTTGTATGAGGTATTTGTTGGAAATCTGGTAAAACAAAAAATGTGATTACAACCATCTGCCTTCTGATTACCATTGAACTGAAAGTAATGCCACCACTTAAGAAGAACTGTGAATTGACAAGAGCTTAAATAATAGCTCTGCACAAAGAAAACTGCAGTGAAAGGAATATTGCAGAAAAACTCTAGGGATGCATTTGCAAAATACATTGTAGTGTTATGGGTAACTTAACAATTCCCAATATGGAAAAAATCTATGTTTCATATAAGATTTTGAATGACTATTATAAAATATGTGTTTCATTTAAGGCTTATATTGGCCTTATATGTGTATTGTCAAGGATTTGTAAGAACACGTGTGGTAAACATCTACATATAAGATACTTATGATACTATGACTGCCCATTTAACTGAATTAAGATATTTTTAAATGTCTTTGTTTTACTGTAAAATTTGAATACATAAACAGTTAATATATTAATTGTATATTTGCATAATTATCTCTATTTCCTTACCTCTCCTTTTCATTAGAAGCTGACACATTTTTATTTATATTTTTTAATGCTGAAGCATTTACAAAATATCGCAAAGCAGAAATGCCTAGAAAGTAGGATTTAGATCACGTTAGATTAACGCATGTATGAAATAAAAATAATAAGACAGATTTGGTAGCCAAATCATTTACCCGCCATCTGTGAGATTTACAACATACCAAAAAATTATAATAATTTTATTGGAGTAACTACGTGTCAAACATGTATAGCTGGCCAATTATAATAGTGATACAAAATGTTGTTTTAAATATCAATATGAATATTTAAAATGTAACTTTTAAAAACATATCAAATAATATCTGTGAAAAAAAACTGTGAATTATATAAGGTAAAAAGGTGAAATTCCATCACAGTCTACAGAGGATTGGATTCTCCTATCAGAAAAAAAAAAAAAAGGTATGTCACAGAACACCCCACCACCTGGATGTATGTATGTATTTATTTATTTATTTTTTTTTTATTTAGTAGTTGCCAATTGATATTTACCAATTTTTTCTCCTAACTTGAATTCGCCAATTGTATTATTTTAGGCACTGCTCACCACTACCACCCCCGCGCTAACTCAGGAGCAGCAAAGACGAACACGGGCTGTCTTCAGAAACGTGTGCTGTCAGCCAACCGCTTCTTTTCACTCTGCAGGCCAGTCATGTAGCCAACCCAGAGCTACAGCATTGGAGAATAACACAGCTCTGGGCAGCTTACAGGCACGCCTGCAGGTGCCCAGCCAGTCTATAGGGGTCGCTGGTGCATGGTGAGCTGAGGACACTCTGGCCTATCTAAGCCCTCCCTACCTGGGCGAAGCTCGGCCAATTGTACACCGCCCCTTGGGAGCCTGGACTCAGACTGGTGACCTCCAGGCTATAGGGTGCATCCTGTGCTCCACACGGAGCTTCTTTACCGGATGCACCACTCGGGAGCTCCTCCTGGATGTATTTCTACCTGTACAAAAACAAAGGTGTTTTATATATCGAGCATCAAAAGAAACGTATCACTATTATATTACACTATTGACAAAATGTTTTTGGTTTCTTTTTAATCACTCGATCATTCATCCTTGACGATGACACGCTTGAGTGACGATGACTGATGCATATGCACTTAATCACCTAATTCGTGAGACAGTTGATTGGACACTGGATATGGAGTGATTTCAGCTGTTAAACTGCAAGTTTGAATAAAAGCAATAAAGAAAATCACAGAAAAAAACAAACAAAAAAAACAATATGCCACGTCTGTCAAGAGAGCAGCGCCTTCGTGCAATTGACATGTTTGAGGCTGGATTAGGGCAGCGTACTGGGACAGGTCAGAAACAGGGAGATCAAGTGTTATAACACCTGCCCAAGATCGACAGATCATTTTGCAGCCTCTTTGTGATGTCAATTGTTAATCAGCACAATAAAAAGTCACTGCACCTGCTCTAAAACAGTTTGTCATTTTTTGATCACATCTAGTAAATTGTATCCAAATAGAAGTGATAAGTTTTAGATTTAAAGCTAACATTGCATTTATATTTTAAAAATGTAAAGACCAAAATAAGTTTAGTTTACCAACCCATCTCAGTTACATATGTGAGCAGGAGGATGATGGGAAATGAAGTTCTGAGAGGTCCATGTGGTACGTTTAAAGCCATCTTGAGGCAGGTAATGCAATTTAAAAGTTTAAAAAAATAGTCAATATATAATATATATATATATATATATATATATATATATATATATATATATATATATATATATATATATATATATATATACAACAATACACACACTTTACGTATCAAATAATATCTGTGAATTATAACTATGAAATATATGAGGGACAAAGGTAAAACTACATCACAGTCTACAGAGGATTTAGCCTACAATTCACACACAGCAACATAATTTGTGCACAATATTCTTCTGAATCTATTCCCTATAGATATTTTGCAGAAAAATAACTTGAGAGAGAGGAGCAAAGAAACTATGGAGCACAGCCACAGACCTGCATTAGATGCAACACAGATTGATACCATCTACAGTAATAATTAGTTAATTAATCATTTTTTTTAATATATTGATAAATTCAATTTTAGTCCGCTAGTTAGCATACATTCGTCCTCTCTTTTAATATTTGGTTGCAATATTGTACTAGTGGTATTGATATTTATTGACAATATATTTTGTACAATGTTACCTATTTCGGAATTGTATTTTCAAAGGCATGGACAAAAAATAAAAACATTGATTTCTACAAATATTTATGTAATATTTGGTGTATTTTTGTTATTGTTTTAATTGTGATATGTTTCAATTTTAAGGAGACACTTTGAAGAAGTGGCCTAGTAATACTCTATAGGCTGCTATTGGTTCAGCAATCAATTGCAGGTTGGCTGAACTGCAATAAAAGTAAAGAAACTTTACATTGGCTCAAAAAAGTGAGGGAGATGTGAGCACAGAATGAGTATGTGATAGTGTAGCCATGATTTAATAGGAATACAAATACTCAAATGTTTTAAGTTCTTACAGTTTATAGTTCATATTCGTGTTTTGCAATCTACGTAGGCAGTCAGGAGTTTGTGTATTCATAATGAAGTATTTCATAAATAATTTCAATCTGTTTTTGCAACAAAAAAAACAAAACAAGTATGTGTTTACAAATATACGGTAAAATGTACACCACTGTTTAACTTGACTATTTTGTATAAGCTTTTCCAACATGATTCTGTAACGTCAACTTTGTCAAGTTAGGCTGCTTGTTTTTCTTCTTGAAGATTTTTCTTTTCTTTTCTTTTCTTTTTCAACCAGTATTGGAAGAGAGGACCTTTAGGGTTTTCTAACATGCAGTATCATCTCTGAGCTCATATTTACAGTTACAGCCAAAAGTATGCATACCCTTGGCAATTATGAGAATATTTTAATTGTTGCAAATCTGATAAAAAAATTACTTAAAAACACTTAACTACTTTGAAATAAAAGCAACGTCCAGTGCAATATTTACCTGTAAGATCGCAAGAAATATGCTTTTTAGAAATATGCTGACAAAGGAATATAATGATAACAATAAGACACATGCTATATGAACATTGTGGTTAAGACAATATCAAAAAATATCAGTTGCACTGCCATATTTGAAAATAGCCAGTCCTAAGGCTGACAGCACCTAAATATATATATAAGAAGGAGGCAGAAATTGACTCACGGAACTCCTGACTCCTGTATTCTGTACTAGACTATTAACTATAGACTGGTAGAGTTTATATGTTGTTGCAATTTTGTATACCATGCCCACAATGTTTATACTGATAGTTGGTAAGAAAGTGGCCATGAACCTAATACCATGCATGATTGTATAATTTGGGGGTCTATGTTTGGTTTATTGCTGTATTTACTATTATCATATTTTTAATTGTACTTGCTTTTGTTACATATCATCTTGAGACAGAGATCCATTTAAATGGAACTGGGTTCTGGTCTGGTGACTGACATGTCCATTTAAGTATATGCTACATTTTCTGTTCAGTCTTGGATCATTCCCTGCTGGAATATAAACCTTCCACCAATGTGTTTCCTGACAATGCTGTCAGTTTATTTAGCTAAGATTATCTGATAAAGATTGTACTCTATTATATATATTTTACAGCCATACTCATGAGCACAAAATATAGAGTATTCTATTATAACAAATGTACTGTATGGCTAGGAAAGTAAGTTCAGACCTAAATAAACACCTCAACTTGGGCAATTACTTTCTATATCAAGCTCTGCATCTGCTTAGCAAGGTGGTGTAATTTAGACCAGTGCTTCCAGTCATGCTGCTTTTGGATTTATATTCCAAAACGAGAACTAGTAAATACAATACCTCAAGTCCGTAGAGTTGAATACAAAAACCTTTTTCAACATTAGAACACCTGTTGGAATGTAAGCTACTTGCTTCAGTGTCACATAGTCCTCTGCGTGTCTGTTATGTTTGTAAACCGCATTCCCATTATGTAGGATGAAAAGTATTTTCACTGATGTTGCAGATAAAACCAACTTGAAATCACAAATAAACCAATAGAAAATGCTTAATGTAATCACTGACTAATGAAAAAAACATTTCTAGTTCTTACACTGTATATATACACACACACACATTGTATACACTGTATACACTCAATACCAGGGGGTATGCACCATATCAAGTGCTGACAGACATAAAAAAAAAGAAACATCTTAGCCATGGGCAAACAGAATGTAAGTTATATACAATTACGTGTGTGTCAGACGTATTCACTGCCACGGACATGCGTGCCTGTGTATGGACAAGTTCCAGACCCCTGTTCAATACTCTTGATGAAAACGTCACACTACGCCATACACTGTATTTCTTTTGGTGCTTCAGTTAACATACAAAAGTACTATACTTCACATTTTAAGTTATTCCATCAAGTGTGGCCTGCCCTAGCTGAACAGTTTGAAAAATGCAATGATTACAGACACATAAGCAAAACCCTTGCCATACCACAACATAACCACAATGAAAACAGTGCCTGTGGAACAAATACTGCACACTGACATAGCAAATAATATTAATTTCTAATACTACTGTACACAGCCATTGCATTCTATAATGTACTACAAAGCCATTCAATTTGTTTAGTAAAACATGTAGTAAAACATTCTAAGAGTCTCAATTGTGTTCTAACAAGAAGCAATAATACTGATAAAACCAGAAAAGAAAGTCTAAAGCCATTCTAAAGATGTATAACCACTCCATCTTTCAATGCAGCATTTCCACTGGGACAACATATGGCAGTGGTGTGGGGGTCTGCCCAGTGATGTAATTGCTCTTGATAGAGAAGTAGAGACAGGAAATTTCACAGTACCAGGGAGTGAGTGCTTTTTCACTCCTCCAGTGAAAGTAAAGGTTAGTCCCATATTGTGGATTCTAAGGATCTGTTACAGCACACATGTGCTGGTGGCACACTGCCAATATGTACAGTATGCAGTGTAGAAGTGGAAATGTGCCATGTAATAGCTGCCTTGGGATTTATCACTGGTAAGTGATGCAATCCAGGGCAAAGAAACAATATAATTATTGACTTTCCATATGAGAAAACCCTAAAACCTCAATTATCTAGCTTGATCATATTTCCTTGTAAAAAGAAAAAAAGCTGATTGTATTTTTTTGATGATGTTTACAGTCAGAACCTATAGTATTGGCTGTTGCTAGTGGACTAGGTACATCCAAATGACAAAGATCTATAAGATACTTATTCTGATGACAAGACATGTCAACAAATGTAATATTTACCATGGAAATTGTATTGCCAGATTCTTATTTTTTCTATGTGTATCAGATTGTGTTGAAATAGACATGTTCATACTATTAACACCCAGATAGATCCATTTTAAAGTAACTTGGATTGCCAAATATCTTCCATATTATTTATCACGTTCTTCTTCAAAGTCACTTTACTTCACAAATTATGTAATAAGTTTCACAAACTTCACTGTCCCTCAGATGAGATCCTGTATAAAATAGCAACTTTGCATGCTGACTTCCTGTACTGAACCACTTTAAAAGACTTTCCTATCAGAATTGTGATCAAACATGTTAAAACTCAGCAGGGCAGAAACAGCAGCAGTGAATAATGCAGGAAACACATTGTACTTGAAATGATTGTATTCCTCTCTGAAAATATGCCTTTACCTTGCACTGCTTATATAGTACCTTGCTTTAAAATAGGCCACACTTGGTAAATGTGCAAAGGCCGTTATTTTTATAGATAAATACATTATTTAATGGTTTAAAATCAAGAATAATTAAACTGTTGCTCCCTGCTACTACAATAATTTGTTTCTGATCAGGTTTAGATTTGTATTCCGAAGTATTTGCACTTTCTTAAAAATGGGACTCATATTGGGATATTAAATAGATAAGCAAAAAGTGTCATCATAATGTAATCCCCTGCATAAAGTTATACTATATTTGAGTACCACAGACTAAAATCGATTTTACTTGCGCACTTCACCCTCATCATCATCATCAGCAGAATCTTCCTGGAGAATTTAGCCAAGGCATCAGAGTCATTAGCAATTATTTCTTCTTCAAGTACTGTAGGATACTTAATTCAATCAATGCTCAGTGGCTGGTGGTTTTGTGTTCCGTTCACAGGATGTCAAACCCAATAGCACAAAACCCCCTACAGCTTGCTCATCTGTTAGTTTATGGTGTATGAACAGGTTAACCCCAGACAAGATTAAAACCTGTGACCTGGTGACCCAACAGCATGTGTTCCACTAGCTGATCCACCAGCTCACTTTTAGAATGAAATAAACCAGAGGTTCACCACATTTTAACCTCTTCAGCTCCACTACTGATATGCCATACTTGTGGCCCTAACTAGCTAAGAGGACACCGAGGTTGTGTCCTCTTGTTTTTTTGCTCATTTTGTTTTCTGATGCTCATGTAAAAGTTCTACAAAAGACTTTTCTGTTGGTTTGTCATGTAACATAGATGTGGAAGTTGAATAGTAAATATCAAGCAGTCGTATAAATACTGGCAGCTATAACTTGAAAGCTAAGTTTGACGTTGGCAGAATGTCAGCTCTAGTAACAAAGCTGGTCATACAACCTCAACGTTTTCCAATTAAAGGTTCTTACACTTTACAGTAACGACAAACTCAACTTGTTATAACCCTGTTTTTGAAGAACAAGAAATACAAGCTAAAGTAAGTTCTTAATACAGACTATGTGTGTATTATATAGAGAAACACACAGTAACTGGGTACCTGTCAGGCAGCATAATGAACTAACAGTAGTGACTCTTTAAGAGATGCAACTTTCAATATCTCTATTCTATTAATGAAGATGGTTTGAATACATAGTGTAGTATTCATGAAGCATTGTCATGCTGATAAATGCTTGGACTACAATGGACTACAACTCATTTGGTTGCTGGAAGCCAAAGTATAAAACAGTATATTTATTGTTTAAAAATCAGTGAAACTTATTTAAAAGGAAACGATATTGAGCACAGGTTGATCAGTGGAAAGTACAGTTGCCAGGAAAAAAAACATTTTTAGGAAGAGCCTGATTCCTAAATGAGCAAACGGAAGGTAATATTGTTTTTATATACAGCACTAGGAAAGTTCTAACAAAGCTCAAATGTTGCTATTTCTAATGTCATGTAAGTAACTTGTTTTAAACACTTAAAATGTTGTTTGGGAGTCATAGAGGCTGACATCATATGAAATATCTTCATTGGACAACTGAAATCACCCATAGTGAGGAGGTAAAATCAGTTGGACAAAAAAATCAGTCCTAACATTATTTTGGACTGCTGTTTTGCTTTTTTATAGCTTCATATGATCACTTTTTTTTTTTGTTATTGTTCACTACCGGTTCAAAACATGAAATGGCATAGCAGCAACTTTTAAGTGCCTGGATTCACAAGCATGCAGTGCCATGAAGTGTAACTTCAGCATATCATATATTCTTTAATATGTGTTTCTGATCTACATTTTGTGTTTTGCAGTAATCTCAGGGGAGTGAAAGGAATGCAGATGTCATGCCTCTAGTTGGTCAAAAGCCCAATAAGTTTTTTTTTTTTTGGAAAGCCCCATATATTGCCTTTGGACAACTTGATGAGATTCTGGGGGTTCTTTCCAGCTGGGACCCAGATCTTATCCTGTACCCTTGGGCATGAGGGAGGGGCTCTTCCCTTGGCTGACGGAACTGAGAAAGACTGTACTCGGCTACTCACTGTTCTGATAATGCTCAGCGGAAATCAATAGCATTAAAACAATAGTGTTATCAGACAGCAAAGTTCCTGTCTCCATTTAACCCTTTCAGCTCTCTATGTTTGGATGGTGCATGGATGTTTTTATTACAGTCACCCATTCATCCTGCTAGTGTCCTTTTGTTTTTAGATGATTTGGAAATCTACCAATGTGCATAGGTTTAAGATGATATTCAAGTAAGTAATATCCTGCCATTCAGTAATTTTGTCTACTAGGACCAATTCTTATGATATATGAATTGCAGCAACCTTTTTGTGTTTAATCGTAAGCTATCGTTTTGCTAGCTTAGATGCCTGTCTCATTCTCTTACTGATTTTGTGTTTCAGGATTGCTTTCTTAAAAAAAAAAAAAACCCTATTACATAGCCTATTTTTAAATCAGTACAATACTACAAAATTCTAACTTCTGGTTGAAATAAAAAATTATAGTCCACCTGAATCGGGAACCCCTTGAACTGTTTGGAGTCCTAAGCTTTTGCTTAGTCTGCTTATGCCCAGCGCTACCCCTCTTTGTCATCCTCTGCTTTAGTCACTCTTGTTCCACTATCATTTATGGCTCCTTTTTGCCCTTTTCTATCTTCAATATTTTCAGTGTTTTCCTGAGTTCCACTCTTATGCTCTCTTTTTCTTTCCTAATGTTTCCTCGCATGTTTTTTCCATGTCTTCTTTGTTTATTGCCAAGTTTGTTCGAGTGTTGATTTCTCTGTCTCTTGTTTCAGGAATTCATATTTATTGGAAAATGCCATCTGAAAGCTGGCTTTCATTTTGGTATCAGCACCGCATTATATCTGACAGTTCTGTTTTTGTTGGTATGAAACTTTTTTAAGTTTCAATCTGAATTTAACCATAAGTAGGTGGTGGTCTGAGCTTGCCTCAGCATCTCTTTTCACTCTGACATCTAATAGTGATCTTCTAAACTTCTGGCTGATACAGATGTGATCTAATTTAGCATAACTGAGGCAGAAGTGTTAAAGGGACTAGGAGCTCTTAAAATAAACAAATCCCCTGGGCCGGATGAGATCCTCCCAGTAGTACTCAAAGAAATGAAAGAAGTAATTTACAAACTGCTAACCAAGATCATGCAGCAGTCTCTTGACACAGGGGTGGTACCGACAGACTGGAGAATTGCAAACGTAATACCGATCCACAAAAAGGGAAACAAAACTGAACCAGGTAACTACAGACCAGTAAGCCTGACTTCTATTATACGCAAACTTATGGAAACTATAATAAGATCCAAAATGGAAAATTACCTATATGGTAACAGGGTCCTGGGAGACAGTCAACATGGTTTTAGGAAAGGGAGATCGTGTCAAACTAACTTGCTTGATTTTTTGAGGATGCAACATCGATAATGGATAATTGCAAAGCATATGACATGGTTTATTTAGATTTCCAGAAAGCTTTTGACAAAGTCCGCACAAAAGATTAATTCTCAAACTGAACGCAGTTGGGATTCAAGGAAACACATGTACATGGATTACATATAACATGTAGAAAACAGAAAGTACTGATTAGAGGAAAAACCTTAGAATGGAGTGTGGTAACCAGTGGTGTACCACAGGGATCAGTATTAGGTCCTCTGCTATTCCTAATCTACATTAATGATTTAGATTCTGGTATAGTAAGCAAGCTTGTTAAATTTGCAGACGACACAAAAGTAGGAGGAGTGGCAAACACTGTTGCAGCAGCAAAGGTCATTCAAAATGATCTAGATAAGATTCAGAACTGGGCAGACACATGGCAAATGACATTTAATAGAGAAAAGTAGTAATGTACTGCATGCAGGAAATAAAAATGTACATTATAAATATCATATGGGAGATACTGAAATTGGAGAAGGAATCTATGAAAAAGACCTAGGAGTTTTTGTTGACTCAGAAATGTCTTCATCTAGACAATGTGGGGAAGCTATAAAAAAAGGCTAACAAGATGTTCGGATACATTGTGAAAAGTGTTGAATTTAAATCAAGGGAAGTAATGTTAAAACTGTACAATGCACTAGTAAGACCTCATCTTGAATATTGTGTTCAGTTCTGGTCACCTCGCTATAAAAAAAGATATTGCTGCTCTAGAAAGAGTGCAAAGAAGAGCGACCAGAATTATTCCGGGCTTAAAATGCATGTCATATGCAGACAGGCTAAAAGAATTGAATCTGTTCAGTCTTGAACAAAGAAGACTACGTGGTGACCTAATTCAAGCATTCAAAATTCTAAAAGGTATTGACAGTGTTGACCCAAGAGACTTTTTCAGCCTGAAAAAGGAAACAAGGACCAGGGGTCACAAATGGAGATTAGACAAAGGGGCATTCAGAACAGAAAATAGGAGGCACTTTTTTACACAGAGAATTGTGAGGTCTGGAATCAACTCCCCAGTAATGTTGTTGAAGCTGACACACTGGGATCCTTCAAGAAGCTGCTTGATGAGATTTTGGGATCAATAAGCTACTAACAACCAAACGAGCAAGATGGGCCGAATGGCCTCCTCTCGTTTGTAAACTTTCTTATGTTCTTATGTTCTAATGGAATTTGTGTACTATGGTCACATGATGTCCACATAGTCTTGTGTACCATTTTGTGGGGGAAGACACTTCTGCCGATGACATAGTTATTAAAAGCATATAGGCAGAGATACCAACTTCTGAAAGGAGAAAATAGTAGCATTGTGCTGTGTGTAACGAGGCAGAATTATTTTTTAAGGCTAGTGGCTGCTAGCCCCTAGAAATTAAAATGTTCTTTGGCTCTGGCGAGCAGATGACCTCATTTTTGCTGTTCAGTCTATAATACTGGTAATTGTAAACACTAAGGATTTTGAAATTAAAAAAAAAGAAAAGAAAAAAAATACTTCAACACTGATTTTAAAAATTGGAATTCCATTTATTCTGGATTTAAATATTAGTGATGTTTTAGGATCTCATAAGTGCTATCAAACCTTTTCTGAAATATTCAACCTCACAACTAAATAAAAATAACTATCAAAATAACAACACCCCAAGAAAGATTTAACACAATGTGTTTTACTTACATTTTACTACTCTGCAACAAAACACAAAATGCTGTGTAGTATCCATTAATCAATCAATTAATTAATTAATTAATTAATTAATTAATTAAAGAGTTAAAACTCAAAACACATTTGCAATGGCGAGTGTCAGATTTTGCTTATGGTGTTTCTTAGTACCTGTGTGAGTGATAGTCATGACACACACCATGCTTCAGAGGTGTCTGTCAGTCAATTTTAGATGGAGGAGAGTGACATTTTCTTTTGTTCGATTTGTGAATCCTATTTTAATAACTGATAGGCTGGGATTTTGTCATAGAAATTTGTAATAAAAATCACAGAGCAGTCACAGTAAATTTGTTCAAAATCACGGAGGATGGGGAAATGGTGTTTGATGTCACTGGGATGAACTTTTTTTTTTTTTAAATACAATATACAGTACCTACTTAAGTGATAGAGCCAGTCGATGCAGGCTCTACTGTGTGGATGATGACCACGGCTGGAGTTATGCGTCCCGAGCCATAGATGAGGTACAGCATGCATCGAGCGGGCGCTATCATTATTAGAAAACGATTTTTTTATTTTCTTTAAAAAAAAAACTTTAAAACCTATATTTACCTTGAACTTCTGGTATTTCACTGGGTAATCTTCCACTGAGGAAAATAGCCCCTAATATAATTAGAATAGAAAAATGACATACACATACAGAAAACAGGTTATTATTATTATTTGGCTAACATATTTATTTATTAGGGTCTTACTCTTTCTTATTACAATCTATCTGGACATTGCCAGATAAATTAACTGTACAATTGTTGAATAGTCCATGTAGTATAAAGTCGGACTAGAAACTTGTTGGAGATGGGAAGTCATTCAATCTGGCAGGGAGTGGATTGGCTGGTGCGGAAAGAACTGAAACAGGGCTGGCAGTTTGACTGGCTGGTTTTGAGACAGAGTGTTGTTTGGAGCCAACTGATGACAAAATTGTGTCAGTGATTTTGCATCATTAGAAAGCATTAGACCTATTTCTTCTGTGTGTGGGACTTTGTGGCAAAGTGGTGAATACGTGGAGGTGAGTGCAATGCAGAGCGGATAAATCACACAGGCAAATGATTCACAGGTGCAAGGGTGTTTATTAATAATTATAATGTCCAGAGCCTTATGGCAAAACCTGCAAACAATAACAATGAGGGAAGTGGTACAATGGCGTGTATCACTCCTGTTTGTAAAAACCCACGGGTTTGACCTGCAACGACAAATCCCATCTTTTCTCGCTCACACAAAACACAAACCCAGACACAGTTCCTACAGTACGTGAATTTAGTGCTAGTGGTGCAAAGACAGTTCCTGTAATGGAAAAGGTGACCTGTGATATCCGGGTTTACGCTGGCCTGTGGCTGCAGCTCCGGATCGTGTTTAGCATTCTTTAGTGAGAAGACAAACAACACAAGACGCACAGTGTTAGTACACAGACTGACAACACTCACGTCTTTCGGTCTCAATAATACAGGCTCCTTCTAGGTCATTTCGTATTACCATATGCAAAGGAACAGATCACTGAACCTATGTCCCCCTATTTATACCCTCGCCCATGACCCTTAAGTTAACGAGCGCATCTGCTCCTCCAATCCTCGGATGCCACGCCGTCTACCGTCCGGGTTAGTGAGCTTGGGTGCCGTAGCTCCGTCCCCTTCCTAAATGGCCGACTTCCACCTACCCTATGGAATAAATTGTCTTGCCATTTGCTTAAGGGTACTCTGTTCCTTCTTTCTAGTGCCCTCACAGGTCGGGAAGGAGATCTAACACCAAGCGTCATTTGATCTCTCACAGACTTGTAGGACCTGTCTCTGTTAAATCAAAGGTTATGACAGCTCCAGATATATTTTATAAAGATTAAAGCGCTAACATAATTTTGATTTAATCAAAGCCAGGTCTAGTTATTCTAGCAGTGATAGATATAACATTTCTATCCATTAACCTCAACACTGAAGTTAAACTCTGAGCCTTTTAGTTTGACATTTTTATGCCTGTTTTTTTTTTTTTTTTATATATATATATAGAGATCACACCTTTATATGTCAGAGCTTTTTAAACTTGCCTATTTTTCACACATTTTGGTCAAATTAAGTAATACAAAAAGACATGAGTTCATTAGCTATAAACATTTAGACTGAATAAAAAATGTTTCAATGCAGTGGTTATGCAGGATATTTTGTTGACATGGATTGTCCATACATTCAATACACTTTGTGAAATTTTGTTACACTTTTAGTGAAATGCACCTATAAATATAAAGTTACCAAGCACATGAGGAGTTTTAGGCATGTGTAAATTGTAAAGCACTATTAGGTTGCATGTATGTACAGTACTGCACAATTCATTCTTCCTGAATAAAAATCTAATATCACATTATTTTAACAAATGATCCAGGCAAAGGGGTGAGGTATCAGACTAGGAGTTCAACAATCAAATCTGCACACAGTAATTTATCATGTAAACTACACACATACATCATGTTTCTAAACATCTGCTGAACATATGATTTTTCAGTCCAGACTTTTTAAAATATTTTTTTCGTGTTTTCAGCAGGACTAAATCTATTTGATTTTCATAATGTACTGCATGGACTGTTTCATTACTGAGTTTTAAACCAGAAATTATATTTTTGTAACTCCCAATAGGAAAATATATTCAGTAAAAAGCAAAGCAAAACAGAACCATATCCACTGCTGGGCATAGAAATAGTGAGGAGAAATGTGTAATATGCTGGCAGACTGAAAGGTTTTACCAGCTTATCAAAGATATCCTTACCCAAGGAGGATAAAACCACTACTGTCATTATATGGTACTGATGCTGCACACATTTTATTAGCGACATATTTTCAGTTCAAACAAATCCACATAGAGCAGGGTCTGGGGATGGGGCCTTCCAAGTTCTATATATTCTTGTAAATGAGAGAAATTTAGTGGATGTCGTCATAACCTTCATGGGCAGCTAAACATAATATATATTAAAAAAAATTACAAAAACAAACATTGGGACAAAAGCAAAACTACAAAATGAACCATCCCATAATGTTAAGGGCACCGTTAAAAATAAATCAATAAATGAAATACTTGCTTATTACACAATTAGTAGGCTATTTTCTATGACTAATGTTGACTGTTGGCTTACTAGTCACCCAAAGAGAAAGTTAGATATAAACACTCAATCATAGATTTTGAGGCAAAACAACACAATGTCAGTGTCAGCGTTGCTGATAAAGACATTAGCCTGTGTTCTTGACTTTCAGAATAAAATATTTATTGCATAAAAAGAAAAAACAGAAAGCACACAACTAAAAACATGTTACATTTAAATTTATTTAGCTTAGATATTGCATATAGACATATGTATATGATTGAAAGAAGTATTTAGATAAAATGGAAAACGTACTTGTGGAATGTACATTCAGTTTGTCCCCTGTACACTCACTTCAATGAGAAAGCTGAAAAGTAAGTGGTTTGTGTGATGTCGTTGTATTCCACAGAGGAAGGAAGCAGCCTCTCAGTTCCTGGTGTTCTGTACGCTCTCTATGAGGATCTTGTTGTAGTCTGTCACTTGTTTAGTCACATTTTTGACCACTGGGCGGTAGTCACTTTCCATTTCCTTAGTAGCTATGACTAATGAGAGGAGTTAAGGAAATCATTTGTCAATAAGTACCATTATAATACTGTAGAGCCACAACTCTGCAGCATGAAGCCAGTGAAATGTTGTTTTATTTAATACTAGCTGAAGTACTCGGTGTTGCCTGGGGAAATTCAATATTTCAACATTTTATGCATGACAAAACTTGGGGAACGGTAGCATTATGGTTTCCTATAAGTTACCGATCTTGAGTGTCGCACAATGCGCTTGGACCCCTTTCCCTTTAACTTTTTTTTTTTTGGCTTTTGCCAATTTTGGTTCTTTTATGGGTTTCTTTAATTTGAGATACATAACTAGTGTAGTGATCCAGCAATGGGGTTACTAAATAAAGTACCCCGGAGGTCAACATTTTGGATCCAAACATAGCCCTCGACCTTCCCCTGGATGAAAAAGGAGGCCATGCAAAGTTTGGTTGCACTGGCTCCTGTGGCGTCCAAATGCGTAAAGGAACAGAGAGACAGACAAACTTTCTTTTTTATATATTAAGGTATTACAAAAATTGTTCTACTACTGTGGAATTACCAGACTACCAAGAAAACGTTTAATAAGGTAACATCTGATCAAACTTCAAACAGTAACCAAATTCTACCAAATTTATGTATTATTATTATTTTTTATGTAAGATGCAGAATTAACTATTTTCTATTCTTCAATACTCATTGGCCAACCACCTAAAGACAGTAATTATTTTGGTAAAAATTATGGAAACAACAAACGATTTACACTAAATACCCGGGTATCTCTGGATAATCGTCTCCTCTATAAAAATATTTTAATGAGCAAGACATCTCACAAGTAGAACGGTATCCCAAAATGTTCTTCTTTTTCTAGGAAAGCAGTATAGCTGGGGGTGGGGTTTACTGCTTTATAACTTCACTCAGACTGCTTGATCACTAAATACACTATGTAACACAATTTACAACGTAAATACAGTATAATCGTAACTCTCGAAAAACTACTCACTTCTAAATCTTTTGTAGTCATTTTTGTATTACTTTAGTATAAATACATGTTAATTTGGATTCATATGTTGTTTTTTTCTGACTTTATGTGAACGAAAAGACACACATTTGCCCGTTTTCCCATTGGAAATAGTGATATTTTGAAATATCACTGTCCTGGTCACAAAAGCAAAGTTTGTGGGGAATAATAGCCATTTTCTATACTTTTGAGGTATAAGCAATTAGGAAATAACACTTACTACCCAGGAACAAAAAAAAAAAAAATTGGTTACACGGTGATATCAAATAAAACACAGCAGTGTAAAGTTTAAACAGGAGCTATGCACAGCATTCACAAGGAGCAGATACACACACCTGTTAGTTTAAAAAATGTTACATACTTTTTTCTGCTCCTGTCTCCAGAACAATGGTGTGCAGTGACTCCCCTTACTGAAAAACTGGAAAGCCAATAGTCCTTTGGACCCCCAGTTTTATGCACCTATGTCGTAAGGACAAGCAGTACCCAAGATATGGCCCTCAATAACTCTGTCAATAAGGCATCAGTACAGTAAAAATGTTAATTATGGCCTACACTGACCATTTCCTAGTAGACCAAGTAAAAGAAATATGCAGGCTAAATCACCGACAGACAAGCCAGTAAAAAAAGGATACACTCCTTCATAACAAAATTGTTTTGTTCATGGTGTTGCCACTTCCTCTCCAGGTTTGTTAGCTGAAAGACAAGACAGTATTAACATGGTTCATTACTTGAAATGTAATGTCTCGAAAACAAAGAATTTTAGGAAAAATCTTTTGTACAAAAGTTTTTCTTTTGTGGATGAGGAAAAAAGTTACAAGAAATAGATGTCTGCAATTATTTATTTCAGCATTTTTTTTTTTCCAAAAAATACTAATATAAAAGTATTCATGCCATTTGATGCTTTGATAGTAATGTCTACAAAGTGCCAGAAATTTCAATATGATTATTACAGAACCTAATTCTAGAAAAGTCTAGATGGACTGTAGATGAACATTCTTTGAGTATAAAAGGGTTAGGCATAGGATGGATGATTGCTGTCATTACCAATAAGTCAATATGGGAGAAAGTAAAGAGCTATCTGAAGACCTTAGGCAGAAAATCTACTTATTGTCATAAAGTTGGAGAAGGATACAAGAAGATTTGCAAGCATTTGAGTATCCCAATTTCAACTATTGTTTCTATTATTAAGAAGTACAAGACTCATGGCACTGTCACAACGCTCCTTGTTCTTTCACCAAGAACAAGTAGAATAATTGTGAGGAAGGTTAATAACAATCCAAGATTGACTGCCAAAGATATTCAAAGTGAATTGTCTGCAAGTGGGACTGGGGTTTCCATTTCAATCACAGGTCGAGTATTGCATGGTGAAGGTCTCAATGGTCACAGGCCAAGGAAAAAGCCACTCTTAGGAAAAAGTCACAAGGACAATCGCTTAAAATTTTCAAAATGGCATTTGAATGATGGTTACGAGTTCTGGTCAAAAGTTTTGTGGAATGATGAAAATCAAATTGAGCTATTTGGCCATGGCGATAGTCGTTACGTTTGAAGAAAGTCTGGTGAGACGTACAAAGAAAAGAATACCTACTGTCAAGCAAATAATTTTTGTAACTTTTATTTTTTTTTTATTTTGTGTTATTAATTTCATCTTCTAGCAAATGTCAGGCATATTACACAGCTTCATTTTAAACCAGTGAGTGATCTAATATCAAAACATTTTTTCATATTCAGTGCTGCTGCATGAATATTTTTTAGCCAGACCTCACTTTCGAATATCTTGCATTCATTCAAATCCAATGACAGATTTAAAAAAAACAAAAAAACAAAAACAAAACTTTGTTCCAAGTTATGCAGAACTTGATCTCAGCAAAGTAATTCTCAGAATGCAGCTGTATAACACAGGTTTAAACACACTTTCTATTCTATACAGTACAATTGTTACATAAACAGAATATTCCATGGATATTCAATAGAGTGCAATGGTTATTTTACTCATGAGGACAGCCATAAAAACAGCCCATTCGCCCCTACGAGCACAGGTTATTCAGCTTATCTTCAGAATAACTGAAGTAATCAATGAATGTTCATGGTATATCCTCTATTTAAGTCATCAGTTAAAAATATCATGGGTGTTACATTGTATCATTATAGTGCAGAAAAGAAATACAAAAATCACAGAGGCTTTTAAAACTTAGAAAATAGTGCCTAATTTGTTTACAAGGCTAATGAGAGTCAGTTATTGAATGCGGAAACTGAACAGTCAAATAAATTAACACTTCTGACATTAATGCTAGTTTTCTTTCATCTACCGTATATCTTTTTTTTTTTTAAATCTCGCTACTCATTTGTATAAAATAACTGTCACTACTTCCACAGGCTGATTTCCTGTGACTGATAACAATCAGTGATATTGGAGCAAGTGCAGTGTTAAGATTATGGGAGAATATGTCTGACAAACTTTCTACTTTACACCTCAGAACATCATCAGGAAGCTAACAGGGCTATCATTTTCCTAGCAAGACAGTTTTCTGGCTTTAAAAAACAATAAAGTCAGTTCCAAAGGCATACAAATTCCAGACTGAAATGGTATAAACAGGTTATGCATTATACACAAGATGTGCAGTAAACTTGGAAAATAGTGTTCTATATAGTATACAATGGTGTTCTATATAGTACACAATGGTGTTTTTGATAGGGTACAAAAGGGTACAATGAGTTTAACCCTCTATTGCATTGCTTTAACTTATGAAAGGTCACATGTTTTATTAAGAAACAAATAAGTTAACAACAATAATTTCCTGCATGGTGATATATGGTAAACAAAACCATATTCTTCGGCTTCCCAAATAACAAAATTGGAGCTTTAAAAAAGGTTGCTCATTAACTAAGTAAAGAATGGAAATTTGACTTCAGAGCTGATTGACAATATTCTTGTTATGAATAGTCCAATCTTGTCTTTCTATGAGGGAAGATGCTATGACTTCTGACCTTTCTGTGTTTCTAAGTCAAGTATCTTTGAAATGATTAAAATGATTTTTTTCCCACATAAGTAGAAAAACTCAAGCAGAAACATTTCTCAAAGATATCCCTACCTTAATAAAGAGTGCTTGTGATCATAAAATAGGGTCAATTACCTATGAACTAACTGACTACTAAATGACTGTTAACAGAAAATGAATCAACAAGCATCATACTCCAATAGAGCGATGTGGTTGTCTGAGGCTGCCGAGTGCATAGAAACAATAAGAGATGATGTACAACCAGGCAAGATGAACCTTACCTGTGCATGAGTCTCATTCTCCTGGAGCTGTGTCTTCAAAGCTTCATGTTCAGCATTCAGTCTCTGCATTACCTTCTTAAAGGTGTCCCGTCTTTTTGTTAGCGCCACTCTGTCTTCCTGCAGTTTCTGAGAAACGAGTGTTAGAAATATTTGTATAATGCTGGAACAAGCAAGTATGATGTGTTTTGAGGCAACCGTGAATATAAAGAGCAAACAGTCTTTCCAACATTCCACAGAAAGCACACACTACTGTTGTTTCTGATTAACATACACTTTTGGCAAGAAAAAGTTTCTAGTGCATTTAGTGGATTTTGATCAGCATAGAGTTGAACAACATAAAATACTCAGTTATTCTTGGAAAGATTTTAACTTTTCAGCAGGAATGGTGCTGTTTGGTTTTAGCTCACCATCAGAAACATGACTATAGCCTATTATATTTTAAAATCTATATGTTTTTTATGAAATAACTGGGACACACAAAAAAAAAAAAAAAACGTGTACCATAGTGTAGCAGGGAGAGATCTGGGCTGCAGGAAGAGGGCGGCAGTCGTCCAACAACCGCCTGTGAGTCATGGCAGTGACACGGGGAGGTGGGAAAGTGGGTGTGTGGACTTTCCCCCTCTCTGAATGGCTGAGAGGCG
Organism: Polyodon spathula; assembly: GCF_017654505.1. Taxonomy (NCBI): domain Eukaryota; kingdom Metazoa; phylum Chordata; class Actinopteri; order Acipenseriformes; family Polyodontidae; genus Polyodon; species Polyodon spathula. The sequence continues at coordinate 90,935,939 of NC_054535.1, read as the reverse complement.
AGTCTTGGGAGATTGCTGACCCTATAAGATAATGCTCTGCTGTTTCCTCAGGTCTGCCCTTTAAACGCGCCGAGAGTGTGGAAGCGCTGGTCGAGGACCGAGAACCAGTCGGGAGAAACCGAAACCGAAACTGAGTGTGTCAGAGCGAGACAGTGAGAGCGGGGAACCCTTGGGCAGACCCCGGAGTATTGTAACGGAGCAGTCTAGTTAGCCGGCAGTGTAGGACGGTGATTCGGGTCGCATGGGTAGTGGCGACTGGGATATAGCTGTCATGTGCAGCACCTTTTCTTTGTTACTTGTTACTGTTTTATTTTCCCTGTTTCTTTATGCCTTCTGTTTTGAATTATTGTTTCGAAGCACCTGCAAGGGCGCCAGTATTGTGTACCATCGCTTGGTATGCCCGTGGTTCTGTTTACCATCGTTGGTAAATCAGACCACGGACCCACAGCGCCATCTGCGGGATAAAAGAAAAATAGCACCCTGAAATAAAACTGGGCACCTGTGAGGTGTTGCCAAATTCACCTGTCTGTCTCTTGTGTCAGTGAATTACCCACCACCCTTCCACACATAGTTATAGCCAACTGGCTATTACTAACAATATTTAAGGGTAAAGATTACCATCTTCCTGCTCAAATAATATATAATAATAATAATAATAATAATATAATAATAATAATAATAATAAATAATAATAATAGGCACAGTATATTCCAAATACAAAGATGTCAATAGTTACTCATGCTAAGTATTTTACTGAGGGCTGCATACAGTGTTAAGGTGTGCTTCCCCAGTTTTGCCACTCTAATAGGATAATATAGACTCACTATCATAGAACAACACTTTAGAAAAATTAAAAATAAATAAATAAATAAATAAATAAATACTTTATACAGACCAGTTTTGAGAATATTCTGTAATATGTTAAACTTGGCTGAACTGGGAATATAGGGTGCATGAAGTGAGTCAATTAATGTGTAAAATACGCTTAAGCTGGGAAGCCTGTAAGAAAACAATTATGATCTGGTGTCAGCTCTTTCGCTATTTGTAGTTCTTTAACTGAAATGCTTTGTCAGTAGCTTGACATCTCTAATACTTTATAGAAGCACCTGGCAGTCAGTATAAGCAGATCGTGTTCAATTAATCTCCAAAAACTCCTTATTTTTGTTATGTCTGTACAACTTAAAGCCCTGGATTAGGCTCAACATTACCAGAAACCATCAGTACAGTATCTTGTGTATAGTATCTTCACAAAACATTAAAGCATATTAAGGTGCTGTACTAAAAATAAACAACAGTTACTAGTAACACCAAGAAAGATACTTTTTTGTTGCAAAATATATCAGTCTTAATTCTCTTCATAGTCAAAACACATGCTTGCCAATAAACATAATGCTTCAAAACATGTTAGAAACAACTAACATACTGTAACTTGAATTAGGCAGAATGACCCTTAGTTAAGTTAAATTCTGTTTAGATTTTGCAGACTTTTAAAATAAGCTGTCTGGGTTTGTTGCTACATGCACAATACTAAGGGCTACAATAATATTTAACAGTGCATACATCTTCTTTTCCTGGTGTCAAACATTTCAGCAAAACATACATCCTGTTTAAGGATAAGGGAATACTACCCCTGCTCTGGAAATGTTACTTTAGGTCAACAAACATGCCAACAACCCCATCAACCGACTATTTTCTCTGGTGATATCATTTGTCACTTGGGATGGGGATAATAAACTCTATTCTATGTATGCTGTTTCTGCAAAGGACACATTGACTGATTTCCCTGTGTGGTTGCAGCAGGATTACTTTCAAAATCCTCCTGCTTGCCTACAAGGCCCTTCATCACACAGGTCCAGAGTATCTCTCCAACCTGCTGAGGTCCTCTGGCTCTGGCTTGCTTGTTATACCCAAGCAAAAGTGCACCACATTAGGAGAGTGCTCTCTTAGCTTCACGGCACCGACTCTCTGGAACTCTCTCGTGCAGCTCCCACAGTCGCTTGATTCAAATCAACTCTCAAAACCCACTTTTTTCTCTCTTGCTTTCAATGCTCTTTAAGCCTGATATCCTATTAGTGGTTGTCTAAATTGATATTTCAGGTTTTTCACACCACCTTATTTGTATGATTTTGTATGACACATACATCCACAATGTTTAGAATTCACATCCTAGCCTTGTATTTAATGTATTTTTTTTTATTATTATTATTATTTTATTTAATTTTTACTGTTTGTATTTAATGTATTATGCACTGTTCCACACTATCTTGTAAAACGCTTTGTGACGGTGGTCCACTATGAAAGGCACTATATAAAATAAGGATTGGTTGATTATGTTAATACAGCATGTGCGGTTATCTCTAGTTACCTTCTTCTTATCTTCCCCTGCTGACTTCAGTGCCTCTAGGTTACTGTAGGTAACCAATCCATCAGTCATCTGTTGAATCTTCTCTTTCAGAGTGCCTAGTTCTGCATTTATCTTGCTCTCCAACTGTTCAACTTTTTGTAGGTCCTGCTGTAGCCGCTGGCTCTCTGAAACAGTCAGCAGTATACATAACTTTACATATAATGATTTACTGAAATTCTATTAACACAATTATGTAGCAACAACAAGACAAGACATTAATTTTGTGGTAAAACGTACTGTACAAGAAAGTCAATTAGACAAAGACATATTCTATCAATATAGCTCGTAGCCAAAAACGACACTATCATAAGGGTCCATTAAAAGGTATTTTTATTTTCATTTCCTGGTTAATTTTTACATTTCAATTTATTATTATTATTATTATTATTATTATTATTATTATTATTATTATTATAATAATAATATAATAATAATAATAATAATAATAATAATAATAATAATAATAATAATAATAATAATAATTAACCAGCATAAAAAGCTGGAAACCAATATGTTTTGTAGTCATTGCAGTGCTATGGACCACCTTGATTCAATGGCATACTATACAGAGCTTAAGAGATCAACTATTCTAGCTTTTCAAAACACTATCCGCTGCACTTTATAGTTCCCACAAAACTTGTTCCCATTACCACCCCCCGCAATCATTTTACACTAAAGGCATTTTTGTTTAACATGAAAAATGCTTTGCTCCTGCAGGCGAGCGGCAGGAAGAGGATGTAGCCCAGTTCCTCTTGATATGATATGAAGTCTCTGTTAGGAGCAGACAGTGTGTACACAGCAGTAGAAGTGTGAGACTCTGCTCAGCTGACCTCTTTATCTTGGATAAAGAGCCCCGTCAGCATGTTTTGTTTATTCTCTCTAGCGTCCTTCTGGTTTTTCATTTTGTAAACTGAGGATTCCTTCACCTTCTATGAATGTCAGCTGCTTGACACTCTTAAGCAAAACTATTCTTCCTGATGTACAGAGTGCCTCTTCAGGATTTTATAATGCCAGTATCTGATAGCCGGTATTGGACGAGGAAAACCATGTGTATGGCAAAAATTAGATAATAGTTTGACTGGGAGGAGGCTAAGGTAAAATTTGACATTAATAGAAGTGATAACCTACACATTAAAATCCACATTATTAACTATTTACTAGGAAGATAAGCAACTTTTCAAAATGATTCCCACCCATACAATCATCTGAGGACTACTGCCTGACCTTGGATCTCATTAACCTCATACTACTACTACTACTACATGACTACTTTATCAGAACTATAATAAACCTGAAGGCATGCTGAGACAACCCACTTGGCTGTAGTTTGTGCCCGAAAAAGCACTTGAAGAAGAGAGTTAGCTGCCTTGAGTTAAATGACAGTGACATTTCTTATAATCCCCTTTTTGTTGGAAACAGAAAAATAGTTACACACATGCAATACCCAATTCCAAGCAGATTTTAATAATCAATTTGGAACATAAAACTTGTATCGTCTGGGACAACCATTTCTCTAAATATATTGCTAATTGTGGGAGTGGTGTTGAGTCTCTTCGTGTAGCGAATTTCCTTTGCACCTAGTTTCCTTATTGTCAGAATTGGTATGTAGCACATTCAACTGCTTAATAATTAAGGACGTTTTATTTATTTATTTATTTTTAAATTTTTTAAAAAGAAATCAAACACACAAGGTAATGAATGATTATGTTTATTTTTTTGGTTGCATATGGTTGAGTGATGTTAACCTATAGGAAAGATTGAATCTGAATGCAAACCCTTGGGGTTTTTTTAACCATGGAAATGCAGGGTAGTAAAGTTAAGGGGTATGAATTAAGAACTACTGTAATAATTTGTGGTTCCCACTGTTGGAAAACAATAATAATTAAATCACAAAAGCAAGTGGTTAGCAGTGTGTAATGTTCTTCTCAGTAATGACAGGAAGCAAAGTTTGGGCCCATAGTGATCTGAGTGGAAAAGTAATTTACTGCTAACATATGATTACATCATTAAAAACTTCTTCTCTAAATATGTATAAAAAGAATTCTGATGTTCTCTCTACCTATATGAAAACATTCATGGCAAGTTAAGGAAAATACCCTTTTTTTGGGAGCCGCACAGTCTGTGCAGAATGTGCACAGATTTCTGTGGGTGAAGTTTAGTGACAACAGACAGCAGCCCTTGAAGACAGCATATCTCTGCGATTCTGTGCAGAACTGCAGAAATCTGCGCTACAAGAACTTGACTACTGTATGCACGTCTCTGATTACAGATATAACGAGAATAGTTTTCATAGTAAGACACAGCTAAAGCACTGTGGAACAACGGTTCCACAATTTTCAAGGCTTTTCCAGGCCAATCCAAAAAAACAAACAAATGTAAGAATTTTCAAGACCTTGAATATTAACCAGTGAAAATCAACACTTTAAGGTTTCCCAAGCCCCGTACGAACCCTGTACATAATGGGAAATGATTTTAGCATAAATATTTGTCTGTCTGAACACCTCTGCAGCCAAAGGGCCGATTGCATTGTCTGTTTTTTGAGATCTGATCACTACTTCAAGCATATTGTGCTCTAAAAGACCACAGTTCTATTTATATCACTTGTTTCTTCTTAGATCAACTAGATACTTCTTTGTAGCAATACATCACTTCTAGAACGTTTGATTTAGCATTCCTCTAAAGCTATTTGATATGCTATATTTTTTACTAGGATTGTTAAAATTGTCCATATTTTAATTAAGCTACAAAAATGACTTCCATTAAAAAAAAAAAAAAAAAAAAAAAAACTGCAAATGTATACTTGCCCAGAATAGCATATAATCAAGGAAATGCTACTGGTTGCTATTTACCATGTTGATAAGACACATTTTGGGTGAATATGCATTGAGAGGCTGAACACAAAGGAAGGAAATCCTTGGCAATGACACAACAGCAAGCTAAGATTATTTGCTAACTACACCCAGTAAAAAGGAAATCGGTGAGTGAGGCAATTAGCAGGCCAGCCTCAGTCATATTACAGTTTATGTTAACTCCTATAAGCCAAATACATCTCAGATGTATGACAAAAGTTGTTAAAGTTTGCCCAACACCACCCAGATTTATTTTTTCCCCAAAAGGATTTTGAAATCAAAAGATCAAATATATTTTGTTTTATCGTCAATGAGGTATAATTAATCAGATCTTGTTATTTAATGAAAGCAGTGAAACAAAATTAGTGTTAGACTAATTGTTGCCAACATTTGTTATGTTATAACTAGGGGATTCCCTTGAACCCTTTATCAGCTACAAAGGGATAAAATGCACCCCAGCGTGTTTTAAATGAAACATTTTCATAATTCTTTGAAGACCCTGGGATGGTAGGAAAGAGGTAGTAAAAGTGTATCTTGTGTAAAATGATTAATTTAGCCCAACAGATACCTTTTTCTAGCTCTACATTTCCAACATTTGCCATTTTCTCTTAGAATGAGCATCTAATGTGTGTATAATACATTAATTTCCAGCACTGTATTTGATAACTGCATTCTATACAATATCCTGCTTATTACCTCCTGCAGTACATTATTGAAAAATATGTATATATAAAATATGTTTGACTTGTAGGATCGATGCTTAAGATGACCATCAACAGGACTTTGATAATGGTGCTACCTCAATTGGATTTCTTTGTTTTATTATTTGTGGGTTGGAGCCTTTCTATCTTTTTTTTTTTGTTCTTTTTACTGCGCACTATAGTTTTATTTTGCCAAAAAGACTGAAGCTGCTTTTTTTATACATAATGCGACTTCATACTGAACCACAGATATTTGTTGACAAATTGTTTGTTTAAGTATTTACTAGATTTTGTACATGCTGAGTTTCCATGTACAATATCATATTTATTTGTGTAGTTTAGAGTTGTGTTTGTGACATTTTAAAGGTATTAACTGTTGATAGCATGGTTTTGTTTTTTAAAAATAAATACAATATTTAAAAAATGTTTACCGTTTAAAAACAACTTGGTGTACTGTGGAAACACAGAAGATGCCACTCCAACCCCATTTATGATTTCCCTGCTGGTTTCCTACAAATGCCAACACTTTCTGAACAAACAAGCTTTCTAGATCTCACCTGAAGAGAGACCTTTGGCTGTGTTCTGGGATTTATGCATTTCTGTCTCCTTGAAATTGAGGTCCTCTTGCATGGATTTCAGTTCATGTGCCGTTACATTCGAGATCTGCCTCAAATGGTTCATATTCTGTGGGCAAAATAAATATGTTGCCTCAAGAAATGAGCAAAATACACACTTACGATACACTTCCTCTTTACTCACTAAGAGGCCCTCTCTATCTTGTAATTAACTGTATAACTATCACACTACACAGACTATTAACAGCAACAACCACAACCACCAGCTCAATTTATGGTAAAACATATCTAGCACCCAAATCAGCTGAAAGAGCTAGGGCTTACTTTCCCCCCCATTCCATTTTGGGCTTTAAATACCCCTTGAAAGTCTTAAACTAATTAGCTTGCTGTGTTACCTAGCACCCTCAGTGTAAGGACTTAGATGTAATTACAAGCTAGAATTCATTTTAAAATTACTATATTTTGACATTTTTAAATATAGCACACTTGAGTGTTTTATCTGTGATTATATGAGATGTTTGTTTGAGGAAACACATCAACTGCCTAAAGACACTAACAGCTATTTAACTATACAATACTGTATTTAGCTAACCTTAATAAATGACAACATGTGAGAAGAACCCATAAAGTCCACCGTATTGGTGTTATCTGGTTGCTATGAAAAAATAAAGCGTCAGATTATGTCCGAAAATACTTTTAAAAAGCAATGGGGTTTAGAATAAAAGGTTGTGAAGTAGCACTTACCCTGCTTGTATGTTCCAGAAGTGCAACAATGCTGGCCTCAACCTGCGCTTTGCGCTCCAGCTCTTGTGCTTTATTATCTTCATATTTTTCCAGAAAATCTTGAATTGGACATTATTCAACGACGATTATTTAGTGCTGCAGTCAACAGTATACTCATTTGTGTTTTATTAGTGCTCTGCCTTTCAGGAAAACTTAACACACGTTAGCTGTATAAATGATGTGTTATCTACAAAGTATAGAAAGAAAATCAGTTATAAATGAAGACGAGAAATAAATTAAACAATACACAACCAGGCCTACCTTTGTTCCATGTTTTTACTGTCCGTGAAGAAGTGCTTACAAGGTTTCAAAAAGGAAACTTCATTAGAAAGTTACAGCAGTCAACTGATTAGTTGTAATAGTTGTGGCAACACCATTAATTTGCCATAAATGTGCCACCACCAACCAACCACCAATGCTAGAAATAGGATTGGAGATATTTTTAGATATACTTTCACTTTTTAAAATATCAATCCTTTTTTTCAAAACTAGCAAGTATAAACTGAAAGTTTCACTTACTCTCCATCCCCTCGTCTTTTCTCTGGAGCTCTTTGTACTTCTGATGTATTCCCCCTACGGATACATAAATAATCCAAATAGCTGAATAAACTACATTATTATACAATTATACATATTATTGTCAAATCCAACTGTCTCAAACAAAGTTAATGTACAGTTCAATAAATATAACTATCATATTTTTTTTTTAATTGTTTTTATGACACAAACAAAAGAGAAAAACACTCAATATTCGAGGTAGCCATGGAACACTTACATATGTATTTTACAGGAACAGCAAGTATTTGCACAGATTGCTTCAACTGTATCTAAATACACTGGTGAGTTTATTTCATTACTTGATGCTACTTGTTCTTACCTTCTAAAGTTGTATGAAAATTAATGAATGGAAGTTGAAGTGGAAAGCAAGTAAGGAGAAATAAAAAAAGACAGGGAAATGGAATGGCAGAAAATGATAAGTATGACATTCTAAGTACCAAAAGGTTTGTTTTGCATATCGCAAATTTGTATTGGTTTGTCAGCACTGTACGATGCCAAAGCTGATGCTGAACAACAGTAAAATGGATAACTACATTACAAGGAACATAAGGACCTTTTTTTATTTTATTGTGTTACATGTTCTCATGTGATGCTACAACTGTTTACGTAAGGTGTGTATATTGTATATATATATATATATATATATATATATATATATATATATATATATATATATATATATATATATATATATATACACATACATATGTTATATGGTGAAAACTTTTTAAACTTTTAAATTGCATTCCCTGCTGCAAAGGGGTACCCATGGGCGTACCCGCATAGACCTCTCAGAACTACATTTCCCAATATCCTCTGCTCCTGGTGTATTTAATAAGAGTCCCCGGGCATAATTCGCAAAGGTTGACTTTAAACTGACCCCAAAAAATCTGGTTTTTACAATGTGGGGTTTGAAGCGCTGTTTATGGAGCGTTGCTGACTTTGTTATGACTGAGTCTTAAGTCTGTTTCATGAAACGATTTTCTGGGGGGTCTTAACTTAGACCATCGTTTCTGTCCTGGTGCAATATCTTTACTGTCTTCCACTCGAGAGAAAGCCGTTGACTGAGGTACAGACTGATAATTTTGCTAACAGAAAACAGGCAAAGAAACAGTAGTAGGACAAACGAAGAAGGGTACACAGGTTGTGGATTTGCTGTTCTTTTGTTTTACAGCTGTGGAAATTTCAAAATACATTTTTGTTAATCTAGTACTTAGAAGAAGAAAAAAACGCTACAGATGTCAAAAACAAAAACTACAGCAGAGCTGGTATTATTTTGTATGTTTCTACTTCTGCTAATGAAGTCTTCATTCCTTTCAAGCCATGATTTTGGTGCTGCTTGTTATAAATTAAACATAAATGTACAGCCCTAATTATAGTTATAATGTTAATGATATGAGCTACATTGCATTAACATATTCAATACTATAATAAAAAATAAAAAAAAAACACACCTGCAACAAAGCAGGAATTGCATTGCTTCGGTTAGCTGATGGAGATAGATCTGTATGTAAAATATTGGTTAGACTTTCAATTAACTGTCTATTAAAATGATATCGGCTTCTCAATTAAGTCTTGGTAAAAACTTACAATGGGCTTCCCCTGTCTTCAAAAACACGCTTAGGTCAACTGTTATCTGGATGATCATCAAATAAATCATCTATTATCGCTTGTCGAGCCATGGCAGAAAACAAAAAGTTGTTTCAATGGCAGATCTGGACTTAAGCCTCCTTCAGAGCACTCTTAAAGTGAAGACCTTACTTAAGATCAAAATTCCGTTGAGACGCGTTCGTGAATAAGACAAGTCCAAACTGATGACTTGTGACCAGTCTTAGACTTAAGTCAGTTTACCCCAGGTACATATATGAGAAGGAGGAGGATGGGAAGTGTAGTTCTGAGAGGTCCATGCGGGTACATGGGAAGCCATATTGAGGCAGGGAATGCAATTTAAAAGTTTAAAAAAGTGATCAAAATCTAAATAATAAAATAATAATAATAATAATAATAATAATAATAAATAATAATAATAATAATAATGTAAACAATACAGACACCTTACATAAACAGTTGTAGAAACACATGGGAACATGTAACACAATAAAATAAAAAGGTCCTTATGTGCCCTTTAAGGCAACCAGTCCTTTGAATGACTTATTATAACTTGAAATGCATCTATGTTACATAACATTGTCAGTATTGTACACATACTTCCATCCCTCATCATATGATCAATTACCCATATGTTCAATTATTCTTTGGGTGATTTCCAGAAAAAAAAGACTTTCTGTAATTATATCCAATTCAAAGGACAGGGCAATCAACAACAAAGCACTCATACACACCATACCTGTGTTGGTAGAATCAGGGTTTACAGGTTTCCCCTTAGCTGGAAATTAACCTTTAACCCTCCTTCACTAAGGAAAATGTTTGCTACCTTCCAAGCCAACATCTACAAAGGTTCAAGATAAATTCTTATCAAGACAGATAATGACAGCTTACCTTGCTGTTCCTCCATATCATTGTCTATGTGTCGCATTTCCACATTTACTTGACTAACTTTCTCTCGTATTTCTGTCAACCTAAATAAGAAAAACAATATGTTTTTATTAGTCCATGCTGAAAATACAAGTCATTGGCTAAGATGTTTAAAAATCTGCACTGCTAGGGAGTAACAGAAAAAAAAGGCACTGAAGGGTGGGTGGACAGAATTTCACACTCCAGGTAAAATGAAGACGGAAGTACACAGAAGTACGTCATGTAAACCATAAACTATCTGTAATCTTGTGCAGTACCAGAAATTGTGTTTTAAAATGAAAATACATGTTTGCTATATAATTAGTTTCTTTCAACAATGCACCTACAGTGTGATTGGACGTGCACAACAGGTAAGACGAATGGAATAATGTCATTATCTGTGTTGTTATTATTATTATTATTATATTATTATTATTATTATTTATTATTATTATTATTATTATTAATTTCTTAGCAGACACTCTTATCCAGGGTGACTTACAGTTTTTACAAAAGTATCACATTACAGGTAACAGCAGTTCTAGAATGAAATGAAATCAGTAGCAAGAGTAAATTCAAATGCGAGAAAATAATAATTACAGTAAATAATTACATTTGAGAGTGATTACTAAAAGCTAAGAGAAGTTAAACTTAAAAATATTTGGTTATAAGAGTAAATTCCATTAAGAGCAAGTAGTAAGTACAATAAATGGATACGAATGATTTCAAATAAGAGCATTTACAAAAAAAACATGAATACGGATACCTATAAGAGTAAAATCAATTACAAGACACAGAAAGTATAATTATGATTGAGAGCAGCAATAGAATACAGTAAAGTGTGGAGCAGTTAAGCGCAAGTACAAGATGATTCAAGTACTGATAGAGTTGGGTGCCATACAGTCCAGTATAGTCGAGAGTTGTAAAGTTTACAGATGCTGTCTCAACAGGTGTGTCTTGAGGAGGCGCCGAAAGGTGGTCTGGGACTGAGCAGTCCTGATATCTATGGATAGGTCATTCTCTGGAGGCGGGGGAGCAGAGGGGGGGTACAGCTAATCTACTAGTGGAAGAGGAGCGGAGGGGGCGAGAGGGGATGTAGGGAGAAATAAGTCTGAAGCCCTTTAAAATCAATGTTACTACAGAGAACTGCAGTTTAGAAAAATGTCACTTACTGTCTCTCCATGCCAGCTATTTCCTGGTTATCTTCTTTAACCTAGAGGGAAAAAGAAAAACATCTGGGGTACTTGGCAAAACAATAGTCTAATCATGGAGATATTGCTTGATTTCACACAGCTGAGATGAAACTCACACATTTGATTGACCATCCAGCACTGTACTGTAGTACCAAGAATTATTATTATTTACCACATTAGAATAACGGAACTTCTATTTGGGAGCGATTGCCAAAAAAATGAGGATTTCACGAGTCAATCTCTTTTATAAAGTATTTCAGCTTTGACACATTCAACAAATATGACCCCAACATTGTGATTTGCGGAAAACAAATTTCACACTTGTTGGTGGACTTGCATAATTATTCACAACTCCTCCTACAGAGGAAAAAAATACCTGATTAACAGAATGAGAAAGTGTTCTTTTTCTATTTCTCTTCTTTCTCTTTCGCAGACACAACTTTTTGTCAAGGCTGAATTGAGGGGAAAAATCCCTGCAACTGCCCTTGCGAAACTCGCGTCTATTGTGAACATCAGGCCCATAGTATTTCAGACCATGCTCCCTCCTGCAACAATGCCGGTTATTGAAATAATTGTTGTATTGTAGGATCACAAAACAGGAGGGAACATGACCTGTATACACTGCAACCTTTATAAGAGAAATGTTCCTTCTCCTGGCGAACACTCACCCAAGATAGTTATGTAAAGGGTGAATACAAATATCAATACAATTGGGATTATGCAAAAATATATATATATATTGCCAAGTTATGGACAATGCAGGATACAGCTCAGTTAAAGGTAAGCATTATAGGGAACATATTATGTATAATGAAAAGCTGAGAGGAAAGAGGTTAAGTATTTATATAGGCTAGTAAATGGTTACCTAGATAACCCTAAAAAGAGGTAATCAGTGTTTCTCACCTGCTTCAATAGCCTCTCCCTCTCTTCCTGGGGGGATCCCATGGCTTTATCCTCAGCAATCATCTGGCCTCGCCGCAACTCAAGCTCTTGTAGCTTTTCATGCAGCAGGACTGCCTCCTGCTTCACCTGAGAGTGGGCTATCTCCTGAAGGACAAAACAGTTGTGCTTAAACAAGGGGGTTCAGGTTAGTCTGCCTTTTCATTGCATTAGATTAACTTCAAACTGTCTTAATAACATACATTTCAGAACAGTGTAGAACCAACAATTATTATTGTTCATCACATTAGAACAACACTTACCTGCGCAACTTCTACTTGTGAGCGTTTGCCAGGTAAAGAGGATTTCACACAGTCAGTCCCCCTGGCAGAGCAAAGCTCTGCCCTTTTTAAATTGGCAGGGATGGGGTTAACTTCCCCTACCTGCCTGGGTTTATTATGTTCAGGTGGCTGGGGTTGATTAGTTGATTAGGTTGATTAACGATCAATCAGCGCCCAGCCACCTGATATAAAAGGAGGCCTCTGCTTCTCATTTGGAGAGAGGGAGCTGAGGAAGCAGGTTGGTGTTTGTTTTGTGGTTTTTGAATTTTCTAAATCCAGTGAAGGCATTGCCCAGCCTGGAAACTTTATTTTTGTAAGTTTTGTTTTTGCTTTATTTGTGTTTGAGTATCTGTTATTTTGCCCTTGTGCACTTTATTTTTGTTTATTTATAATAAAATAGTTATTTTTTTGAACTGCAGTCTGTCTCTGGGCCTCTATCCACTCGCCAGCCTGCCACATTTGGTGTCAGAAGTGGGATAGCGCCACCTAGAGGCTCAGAGCAGTATTTATTTTTTTTTTTTTTTTTTTTTTTTGGAAAAAAAAAAAAAATGGGAAAGAAGAGCAGACAGCGGCAAAGGCAGGAAAAGCAGCTGAAGAAATGTAAGCTGCTGCAGCCACCGCTGGAGGACCCGGCCAGCCTCTTCCCCTGGTGTTCCTGGTGCGGGAAGGAGGACCATCGTTGGCGGTCCTGCCCAGACGTGCCACCGGCAAACTGGTGTGGCCGGTGTGAGGAGGACGGCCACAACTGGGCAGGATGCCCCTACAACCAGGCCCAGGAAGAGGTGCCTTGTTCACCCCGGGCATCAGGGGCCACCCCACTACCTCCAGCACCACCACCTTCACCACCGTCCCAGGAGATCTGGGACTGGTTGATGCACCCTGAGGCAGACCTCGTCCACGATCTCCCCATAGTTATCAACACGCTGTGGCGTCGAGATGGGGAGAGGTGGGAACAGTGGGAGGAACAGCACCACCCGGCCTCCTTCCCAGAGATTGCCCTCATGGTGGTTAATTACCTGGCGGTAGACATGGGAGATCCACCGGTCACTCCAATAAAGAGAGGTGAGCCGCCTTCCCGAGAGCCAGAGAGGGGTGAGCCGCCTTCCCGGGAGCCAGAGAGGGGTGAGGAGCTGCCGTCGTCCCCAGAGCCAGAGAGGGGTGAGGAGCTGCCGTCGTCCCCAGAGCCAGAGAGGGGCGAGGAGCTGCCGTCGCTCCCAGAGCCAGAGAGGGGTGAGGAGCTGCCGTCGCTCCCAGAGCCAGAGAGGGGTGAGGAGCTGCCGTCGCTCCCAGAGCCAGAGAGGGAGGAGGAGCTGCCGTCGCTCCCAGAGCCAGAGAGGGGTGAGGAGCTGCCGTCGTCCCCAGAGCCAGAGAGGGGTGAGGAGCCGCCGTCGTCCCCAGAGCCAGAGAGGGGTGAGGAGCCTCCGTCGTCCCCAGAGCCAGAGAGGGGTGAGGAGCCTCCGTCGCTCCCCAGAGCCAGAGAGGGAGTGAGGAGCTGCCGTCGCTCCCAGAGCCAGAGAGGGAGGAGGATCCGCCGTCGCTCCCAGAGCCAGAGAGGAGTGAGGAGCTGCCGTCGCTCCCAGAGCCAGAGAGGGGTGAGGAGCTGCCGTCGCTCCCAGAGCCAGAGAGGGAGGAGGATCTGCCGTCGCTCCCAGAGCCAGAGAGGGAGGAGGATCTGCTGTCGCTCCCAGAGCCAGAGAGGGAGGAGGATCTGCCGTCGCTCCCAGAGCCAGAGAGGGAGGAGGATCTGCTGTCGCTCCCAGAGCCAGAGAGGGAGGAGGAGCTGCCGTCGCTCCCAGAGCCAGAGAGGGAGGAGGATCTGCTGTCGCTCCCAGAGCCAGAGAGGGAGGAGGATCTGCTGTCGCTCCCAGAGCCAGAGAGGGAGGAGGAGCCGCCGTCGCTCCCAGAGCCAGAGAGGAGTGAGGAGCTGCCGTCGCTCCCAGAGCCAGAGAGGGAGGAGGATCTGCTGTCGCTCCCAGAGCCAGAGAGGGAGGAGGATCTGCTGTCGCTCCCAGAGCCAGAGAGGAGTGAGGAGCTGCCGTCGCTCCCAGAGCCAGAGAGGGAGGAGGATCTGCTGTCGCTCCCAGAGCCAGAGAGGGAGGAGGATCTGCCGTCGCTCCCAGAGCCAGAGAGGGAGGAGGAGCCTCCGTCACTCCCAGAGCCAGAGAGGGAGGAGGATCTGCTGTCGCTCCCAGAGCCAGAGAGGGAGGAGGATCTGCCGTCGCTCCCAGAGCCAGAGAGGGGTGAGGAGCCGCCGCCGCTCTCAGAGCCCGAGAGGGAGGAGCCGCCGCCGCTCTCAGAGCCCGAGAGGGAGGAGCCGCCGCCGCTCTCAGAGCCCGAGAGGGAGGAGCCGCCGCCGCTCTCAGAGCCCGAGAGGGAGGAGCCGCCGCCGCTCTCAGAGCCCGAGAGGGAGGAGCCGCCGCCGCTCTCAGAGCCCGAGAGGGAGGAGCCGCCGCCGCTCTCAGAGCCCGAGAGGGAGGAGCCGCCGCCACTCTCAGAACCCGAGAGGGAGGAGCCACCAGAGGGAGCCGGGCCACCGCCTCCGCCTCCGCCACCAGAGGGAGCCGGGCCACCGCCTCCGGCACCAGAGGGAGCCGGGCCGCCGCCGCCGCCTCCGGCACCAGAGGGAGCCGGGCCGCCGCCTCCGCCACCAGAGGGAGCCGGGCCGCCGCCGCCGCCTCCGCCACCAGAGGGAGCCGGGCCGCCGCCGCCGCCTCCGCCACCAGAGGGAGCCGGGCCGCCGCCGCCGCCTCCGCCACCAGAGGGAGCCGGGCCGCCGCCGCCGCCTCCGCCACCAGAGGGAGCCGGGCCGCCGCCTCCGCCACCAGAGGGAGCCGGGCCGCCGCCTCCGCCACCAGAGGGAGCCGGGCGCACCGCCGCCTCCGCCACCAGAGGGAGCCGGGCCGCCGCCGCCGCCACCAGAGGGAGCCGGGCCGCCGCCGCCGCCTCCGCCACCAGAGGGAGCCGGGCCGCCGCCGCCACCAGAGGGAGCCGGGCCGCCGCCGCCGCCTCCGCCACCAGAGGGAGCCGGGCCGCCGCCTCCGCCACCAGAGGGAGCCGGGCCGCCTCCGCCACCAGCCGCCGCCTCCGCCACCAGAGGGAGCCGGGCCGCCGCCTCCGCCACCAGAGGGAGCCGGGCCGCCTCCGCCACCAGAGGGAGCCGGGCCGCCTCCGCCACCAGAGGGAGCCGGGCCGCCTCCGCCACCAGAGGGAGCCGGGCCGCCTCCGCCACCAGAGGGAGCCGGGCCCCCGCCTCCGCCACCAGAGGGAGCCGCCGCCGCCTCCGCCACCAGAGGGAGCCGGGCCGCCTCCGCCACCAGAGGGAGCCGGGCCGCCGTCGCCGCCTCCGCCACCAGAGGGAGCCGGGCCGCCGTCGCCGTGCTACCTTGGAGATTCGGGGCCCCCTCAACCAAAGAAGGCTTGGGGGCTCCGACATCAACCCCGCCCACCACCACCCACCATAACAGCCCACCCAAGGGACATAATTGGACTCTTGGGGGAAGGGGGGAGTTGGCCGATTGCGGCCGGTGTACGTTGTACATGGGGGGAGGTGTGTGGCAGAGCAAAGCTCTGCCCTTTAAATTGGCAGGGATGGGGTTAACTTCCCCTACCTGCCTGGGTTTATTATGTTCAGGTGGCTGGGGTTGATTAGTTGATTAGGTTGATTAACGATCAATCAGCGCCCAGCCACCTGATATAAAAGGAGGCCTCTGCTTCTCATTTGGAGAGAGGGAGCTGAGGAAGCAGGTTGGTGTTTGTTTTGTGGTTTTTTGAATTTTCTAAATCCAGTGAAGGCATTGCCCAGCCTGGAAACTTTATTTTTGTGAGTTTTGTTTTTGCTTTATTTGTGTTTGAGTATCTGTTATTTTGCCCTTGTGCACTTTATTTTTGTTTATTTATAATAAAATAGTTATTTTTTTTGAACTGCAGTCTGTCTCTGGGCCTCTATCCACTCGCCAGCCTGCCACAGTCCCCTTTATAAAGTGTTTTAGCTTGACACATTCAACAAATATTACCCCAACATTGTGACTTGCGGAAAACATATATGTATTTTTTTAAATTTCGCACTTGTTGATTGGAAACCACAAATCCACTATATGGACATCAGCCAGCACACTGTTGTCTCTCATCGAGAAACAGCTTTTTGTCCTTCACTGTTACCACTGACCACATCACCGGAATCTGCCAGAATCATTCTTTAAGTTATGTTGATTCAAAGTGATAGAACTATAGTATAGTAGGTACACAAACTGAATTCATCCAAATGACTAGGGAAATACATTTTCAGTGCAGCTGGTATAGTACACGCTTTTCTCGGGTCAGAATATTCAATATATTTCTGAACTGCCATTTTTTAGAATATAAAATGATTGCAGATTAGGAGTCTATCTGTTTATGTCCAGCTCTAACAGGCTTCTAGTAAGCATGATGCCTGCTGAAAAGTCGGAGCATCAACTGTGAATTGAACTTAAAATGAATACGTGCAAGTGCCAGCTTTTTCAATTTGACTTGCTGTATTTGTATTCAAAGATCAGTTCACAACTACTGGACAGGAAATACTAAACAAAGACTCCAAATGGTCCAAATGTATTTCAATAGCCACCACAACCAGCCAATCAATGCTTTTCACAGACAAAAGTAACCGGCCTGTCAGCATGACTGGAGCTCAGACAGCATCTTTCAAAAATAACAAACCGAGACACGGACAATTCAGAAATATTGCTCTACTCAGATATCTTGCACTGTCCAGATAAACTATAACCAGAACGTTTTGTGTTTTTTCCCCCCATTTACGTATGTGATCCTTTATGAGCATGAGACTATTTTCATTCCTTATCTAATAATGTGACAGGAAAATCATTTAACGTACATTGAATGAAAACTACAGTCATGGTTTAAATATTAAATATGTTTCAGTCAAGCATTAAGCCATTGCAAACATTTGTCTCAGACTATGCACACTAGAGAGTTTTATTTCTGCAATTGCTTGTCGTTTTCTTTATTACCATATTATGGTATCATTGGATAAGTGATGCTACCTTAGACACACCCGCAAGAGCACCGCATACTTGAATACCACACAGTCAGGTGAAAAATCAAACCAAATTTAGAAAGGTGAACAGATAATGCAAATCTGTGCATTACTGCACAAACTTAAGAGTAATCAAGTTACAGGAGGCAATCTCTACATGTTGTTTTCTAACAGCCCGATGCCACATGAGGAAAATAGGCTATAAGACTGTATGTTTACAATGCAACTGTATTAAACCAAATAGAGAAAAGGCAATATTATTAGTATTTACGTATTAAAAATGTTTGTGTTAAAACAGGTCCATCCACAGAAGGGGATAAAAAATACTGTCAAGGTGTAACTTTTTAATTACATTACAATTTTGTTTAACTTGTTTTACCCTCTGGTTGTTAATTAACATTATGAAGTCATACTGCTGATTGGTTTGACAACATGTGACTAGCTTATTGTCCTTATCGTAAACCCAGCAAACCCTACCTTAAACCCACTAAACCCTGTGTAATGGGTAATTTAGGAGAGGCGCATAGCTATTTTAAATGCTAAGAAATAAATATTTTTGGAAGGTTCAGCCCTTCGCACCACAAATATGCCCCCCCCCCCCCAAACATAATTCACATACAACCTGCAGTAGCTTTGCTCAGGGTTAAATAAGCATTTAGAGGATTAAGGAGGCATTCAATAAATACATTAAACTCACAGCCTCTAAAGTTTCCTTCCTTGCATTGAGTGTATCAAGCTCCTGCTGAAGAGAATCCATCACCTGTAAAATAAGTATTGCATGTAACTAAAGCAACATGATTAAATTAAAATAGAGAATTAATCTGGGTTAGTCAAATCATTGTTATACTGTATTTACACTATTTATTTTTTCAATTAATTTCCAAGAACATGGCATGTTACGCTACCACAAAGCCCAATTTCTTACGTGCCACGAAGCCGCAGTATTTGTGATCTATAGCATGTACTTGAAAAATCGATCAATCTTAAAAACACACACACACAAGCAAAGAACAAAACATTTTCATCACAATTAAAAGGGGGGCATTTATAAAGTTGTTCATGTTAATAAGTCTAATATATACATTATATATATATATGTTTTTTAAAATAATAACAATAAAAAATATCAGACCTGCAGTAGCTGTTCGTTGTTGGTCTTCATATGAACATATTTAGCCTGTTTATCAGGAGACATTTTTTTTATAATGCCGTCTGCTGTTTGTTTCTCCCGTTCAATTTCCTCCTCTATGGCTCGGATCATCTCTTCCTTTCTGAAATCAAAGAACCAAAGAGAGTAAGGTAACATAATTCAGGTTTTGTGTTACATAACAAGGCGAGTTAAACTTGTGATTCCATCTAGCTTGTCTATCTCAGTGAAAGCATGACAATGTCACATACAGATCTAAAATGTTTTTGGAAATACAGGGGTTTTTTTTGTATACAGTTTTTATTAGGATCTTTTATAACTAGCAGTCAAAATATGTAAATAAATAAATAAATAAATAAATATATATATATATATATATATATATATATATATATATATATATATATACATACATATACACACACACACACACACACACACACACACACACAAATTTCCAGTGAGGGGGATAAAATAGACAAACAACAAAACATTGAAAGCCTTGATACATTTGTAGTACACAATTTACACAGTTAAGAGAATCAATAAGTTACTTATTTATACTGAATCAACTGCTAAAATGCTTATACTGAATCAATCTTTAGGAATCACACATTTGCCATATGGATATGGTCATACTTGCCCCATTTGGAAACAGTTCAGCGGGATGCTGATCATATATATCATCACATAAGAGACATATCCCCCAACTCAACACCACACGACCGCCATAAAAATTGACATAATAAAATGTTCTACCTTTGTTTAAGTTAGCGATCAGCAGATGTGTCAGCCGCACGAAGAGCAAAGCGTGTGGTTTTCACTAACTCTACTGTGCAGAATAAATGCATTTCTTCCTATGCATCGGGACGTGTGACATTTGCCAGGAAATCGGGACTGGCCCAACCATATAGGGACCATTGACTGTATCACAGCTTAATCTGCAGGAGTTAACTGTATTAATCTTGGCCTTTTTTCCACTCTGCTCAGGGGATGACTCAGCAGGTAAAAGTTCCAGTCTTTGGCGCTGGGGCCGTTTAAAAAAAAAGCTACTATAGATTTTTAGTGTCCATCTTCATTTCTTTTTTCTTTAGTATAGTATGCTCTTCTGATGATAATAAAAAAATAACAGTTTGAAATACAGCAACTGAATGATTCTGATGTAGTTGATTTTCATTGGTTAATTTGCCTTGCTGAGAGCCTGATCCACTTTATATAGCCGAACTTTATAATCCGGCTCCAGTGAAACTGTACTTTTGTAGATTTTGGATATGCGTGTTTTATGATTATAGCACAGATCTACTAATACAATGTATACTTTTTGTCATGAGGAAGCAGTACTTAAACTTATTTGTAATGGCTGCAAAGGTACAGGATTAACAAATAGCAAAACTGTAGTCAATCTTTAGCTAAAATGAAACGGAAGACTTATGACTCAGAAAGAAAGGTCTATGTGAGGAACACAGCAAAGGTCAAGTTTTACAATCAAGGAAGAAGCAAAGCAGCAACTACATTTCTCATCTCTATTTGTTCTCAGGTAGGAGTTATTTATTTAAAAAAACAATACTCACACAGGCTTGAAACTCAAAATTAAAAACTGTACATGAAACAATACAAGATATTGTGTCTTGTATTGTTTCATGTACAATCACGTGAATACTGAACTTCCATTTCATGGTTCTTGAAAATCTTAAAAGGTGCAGGTTCAGGATAATAGCCTATTATAATTATTCATCTCATAATGCCTCTAGCCAGCCTAAACAGGAGTTATCTTGTTTTAGAATCCATAGCCAAGTAACTTATTCCGGATTACCTACGATTGAACCAAGATTCTAAAGTGCACTCATATATTTGTATTACAATTAGAATAATTGCTTTGAACGCAAGTACTAGTAATTGGAATAAAACAAAACAAAACAAAACAATTGTATTTAATCCACATACGGTTTTTAGGAGCTTCAAATATAATTGTATATTATTATTGTTATTATTATTATTATTATATTATTATTATTATTATTATTATTATTATTTTGTTTAAAAACACTAAGTTTTTGGTTTCACAAACATGTATGTTCTGCCCATTGACACTGTTGACAAATCAATTCATCCTTTACTGTACCTGTTTTTTTTTTTTTTTTTTTTAAGGAATTTGGTCAGTTATTAACAAGCTTGTTTTCTTTCAGACAAAAACTGTTCTTACAAAAATAATAGCATTTGGTGTTTCATTCCTGCATTCTCAGATAATGGGCTATGTGGATGATTAGACATTTAATAGAGAAAAGTGTAAGGTACTGCACACAGGCAATACAAATGTGCATTATAAATATCATATGGGAGATACTGAAATTAAAGAAGGAATCTATGAAAAAGACCTAGGAGTTTTGGTTGAAATCTCTTCATCTAGACAATGTGGGGAAGCTATAAAAAAGGCTAACAAGATGCTTGGATATATTGTGAAAAGTGTTGAATTTAAATCAAGGAAAGTAATGTTAAAACTGTACAATGCATTAGTAAGACCTCATCTTGAATAATGTGTTCAGTTCTGGTCACCTCGCTACAAAAATTATATTGCTGCTCTAGAAAGAGTGCAAAGAAGAGCGACCAGAATGGCCTCCTCTCGTTTGTAAACTTTCTTATGTTCTTAAATGTCTTAGGTCTGGTAGAAGCTTAGAGATCAGCAAGAGCAGGAAAATGACTTTGAAGCAACACCATTCCCTGTTAGTTATACTTGATACATGCCAACCAACATAAACATATCATTTCTACATCTAAATCGAATGTGTTTTTATTAGCAAATCTAATGATGATGGCTGCTTTCTACCTACTGCTAGTATGGACGGCATCCTTTTTTCTGGCTTCTGGATTTGCAAATGGTGAAGTAAGTCTGTGCCTTCATTAAAATATACTGTAAGTGCAAATAAGTCATTTTTTGGCTGGCATGAAATTAAATCTCTGGAAACCTATCCTGGCTTTAACTTCAGTTCTATTGAAAAAGGAAAAGGAATAACATTGAACTTAAATTTTACCAAATTACCTAATTTATTTATTTAACCAGACAGAACCCTTGAGATACACACCCTATTTACATGGGGGTCCTGGCAGGACAAGGCGACAAGAAATGACATTATAAAATCAATGGCAAGAATATACAAATCAATTTAAACATGTCCTCCACAAATCAGTTTTGTTATTTTGTGTAATAGTGTCTGGTAGAACAGGACAATCTTTGTTCAAGTACAATGCTATTGAACAGAGCTGTAGACAATCATCCAATACTTATTTTATAAGAAGGTCATTTTGTCAACTACCTATTAAATTGTGGGACAGAAAACAGCCTTATTTTTGCTGTTTAGGCTATTTGCACAAACTATATATAATGGATTTGTTACTCCACTGTTCTATTTATGTTTTTTATTTTTCAGATACGTGACTACAGTAACAGGAATCTCACTGCTATCCCGCTTGATTTACCCCTTAATACTACAAAGTTAATTTTAAGCTACAACAATATAGATATACAACCCAAAAGCATTGGAGATCTTAATAAATATACCAATTTGTCTGAACTCTATCTTAACCACAACAACATCTCAGATTTACCTGGGCACATGTTTCATAACCTCTCCAAACTGAAAGTACTTGATATTGCAAACAATATCATTAGCAGAATTGAGCCAAAAGCTTTCAAAGGCCTGGGAAGCTTGCAAGACCTTTACCTCTGCCACAACCAAATAAAATCTTTACATCCAGAGGTTTTTGCAAACTTATCCAGTCTGAAGAATTTAACGCTGTGTGGGAACAAACTCCAAACTCTTAAAGAAGGAACATTAAACCTCTTTCGTCTAAAAAGCATAAACTTACAGGACAATCCCTGGAACTGTACCTGTAAACTACTGTCACTGCAAAGAAGGGTTAAGGACACAAATGTAACACTAGGTAAGAGTCTGTTTTTCACTTTGGCCTATTCTGACCAGATCTGTTCTAGTGCTAACATCATGATTCTGAATAATAAGATGTTTATCTTTGGAAATTATTGTTATTTTTGTATTTTTTCCATTTTTGTTTTGACGTTATTATAATATTTGAATGCCATTTAATTGCCTTTTTCCATTTCCCTTACTGCTCATAAAGTAATAATGGATTTGTTCTAGGTTCTGTTGCTTCAATATTTAGTTTTTTCTTTAAATCTGCCTCTACCTGGCTTTTTCTGAGTTCAAGTATGCCTAGTATATAAGCTTGGCCAAATGTAGTTACACAGAGGCATACAATTATACCCAACACTGCCATCTATTGGCACAAATAATTGCTGATTATTCAGCAAACATATTTTAAAAGGATCTGAATAATCTGATTAACATTACATATTCTGAAACAAAAGGTATCACATGTTGCTCTTATGCCTTCTCCCGTCCTACAGTTCTATATCTACAATATCTTGAGTATATAATATGCGTTCAGATCTAGCCATCTTTGAGGGTTTAAACCCAGTTCCTAATCCTATTATTGTTGTCTTTTTCAGCAAACTACAACAAAACTACATGTGACAGCCCAACTGAACTTAAAGGCCAGTGTATCCTAACAGTGCTGATCAATGGCACTCAGTGCTCTGCTGGGTCTACCACAACAAAAGCACCACAATTCTCAACTATACAATCGAAAGGTAGCACCGCTAGAGCTAGGTCATCAGTTACCAAAGGAACCAAGGCAAAAGAACAAGGTATTGTAATAAAAAATATCAATATTCATGTGTGCAAAATCACATAACCTTTTTATTATTATTATTTTTTTTTTTTTTTTGACTGTAGACCATGGCTAATGCAATGTTGGTGGCTCAGCACGGAGCACTCTAACCTTGTTAAGTTAGAGCTTAACAAATACCCCAGCATAATGTTGAGGGGCACTGTGCTACAGGAGGTGCAGTTATTTAAACTAAGGTCATGTGTGCTGTGTTGATATTGAGATATCATTACCTTTTGAAGAAGAGCAGGGGTGTTAACCCCACTGTTACGGATACATTCTAATACAGGTCAGTAAGTCACAGTTGATCTCTCTTGCCTCAAAATACTTTACTTTTTTAAAATGAGACTGCAAATTTCTTATGTACTGAAATGATTACACCATGAGTTAATTGAACAAATACATTTCAGCAGATGAAAAGAATTTCAGATTTTAATACAGGGGAAACCTTAACAACATAAAAGGTTAAATGTTCAACTTTTAAATAATAATAATAATAATAATAATAATAATAATAATAATAATAATAATAATAATAAGCTCTGTGAGAAGACTCTCTTATTCCAGGACAGGTTGAACTGTAACTACTTAACACAGAATGAAAACATAATGTGTGTGAAAACATGGACTGCGATTTTTGACAAAATATATCAGTAGTAACTGGTGAGAGGGAAAGCACATGCTGTATGTGGCCTTAGAAATTAATGAGACAAAAGAGGATTTCCGGAATGTCCGATGCTTACTTTGAAAGATTAACATAGCACTGTATCTCGCATCAGCCCTAATGTTTCAACACTGTGGTGTTAGTCGAGTGGTCTTCGGTGTTGTTATGCAAGTAAGCAGGCTAAGGCAGGAGAATTCGGTTTCAGACACAATCATTTTAAAACAGAACAGGTAAACTATTTACATGAAGATGAACTATTTACAGGTAAAATAAATAAAAAAAAATAATAATGCCTGAATGCAGATATCAACGCTTTCTTTAGGCAGACAGAGCACCACAGCTACCCCTAGCTTATTCTCCATCTCAGAAACCAAATGAGCAAACTGAAATGCCTCCATTTATACCTATCAAGGTAACCCCACCTCGTGGCCAACTCAGGTGTATGGGTGAACCTTTAAAATCCAAGTATTTAATAATCTTAATACAATTCAAATAATTAAATAAATACCTTTACATTTCTATAATTAGCATGGTGTGTGTGTGTATATGGTGCCTTGCAATAGCATTCAGACCCTTCCTATGGTGTCCCATTTTGTGAAATTACAAAATGATGCATACACATTTTTTTAAACTTAATATTTTATTCAAAACTTGAATGCTAAAACTGAAGACTTCTAAGGGTAAGATACGTTACAGTAAATGTCAGCAAAAACTAAAGAGAAAAAAAATGAAATATGTTAATTGCATAAGTATTCAAACCCGTCAACTCAATATTTGGTGGAAGCACTTTTGGCAGCAATTACAGTCACAAGTCTTTTTGGGTAAGTCTCTACCAACTATGCACACCGGCTTGGTACAATTTGTGCCCATTCTTCTTGGGAGATTTGCTCAAGCTCTCTCAAGTTGCTTGGGGATCGCTTACAGACAGCAGTTTTCAAGTCCTTCTACAGATTCTCAAGTCAGGACTTTGACTGGGCCACTCAAGGGCATTCACTTTCTTATTCTTAAGCCACTCCAGTGTCGCTTTGGCTGTGTGCTTGGGGTCATTGTCCTGCTGAAAGGTGAACCTCCATCCCAGTCTTAGGTCTTTTGCAGACTAAAGCAGGTTTTCCTGAAGGATTTGCCTGTATTTAGCTCCATCCATTTTGCCCTCTACCCTGACAAGCTTCCCAGTCCCTGCTGATGAAAAGCATCCCCATAGCATGATGCTGCCACCACTGTGCTTCACAGTAGGGATGGTGTTACCTGGGTGATGTGCTATGTTGGGTTTGCACCAGACATAACGTTTTGCATTTAGGCCAGTTAGTTCAATTTTGGTTTCATCAGACCACAGAATCTTTTGCCACATCTTTTCAGTCTCCCACATGCATTCTTGCAAATTCCAAGCAGGATTCTACATGGCCCTTTTCAGAAATGGCTTCCTTCTTGCCACTCTTCCATACAGGCCAGATTTGTGGAGTACCTCAGCTATTGTTGACACATGGACAGTTTCTCCCATTTCAGCCATGGAACGCTGTAGGTCTTTCAGAGTTGTCACTGACCTCTTTGTAGCTTCTCTGACCAATGCCCTTCTTACCTGGCTGCTCAGTTTGGGAGGACAGCCTGCTCTAAGTATACTCTGGGTGGTCCTGTATACCTTCCACTTTTTAATGATCGACTTGACTGTGCTCCAAGGGATATTCAATGCCTTTGAAATCTTTTTATACCCCTCCCCTGATCTGTGCCTTTCCACAACTTTATGCCGGAGTTGTTTTGAAAGCTCCTTGGTCTTCAAGGTAGTATCTTTGCTTTGAATGCACTACCCAACTGTGGGACCTTACAGAGACCGGTGTATTTAATCTAAAACCACTTTTACTGCACATGGACTCCATTTAACTTATTGTGTGAATTCTGAGTAAAGTGGAAGACAGAAGCAGGAAAACAAATGATACATTTTAGATATATGTACCATTCCTAAAATGAACACTTAGTATGAAGTACAGGGGGGACAATTACAACCCACCACAAGACATACAGTTCATGGAGACATTTGCTTTCACACAAATTGTTCTTGCCTGTGTCGGTTTGTGGCCGTTGTTTCTATAGCTGCTTTTAGTAAAACTAATTTCCCTTTGGTCACAAATAAAGTTTGTTTTGTAAACAGTTACAAAGTTTGTTTCTTCTTCTTCCATCTAATTTTTTTAGATTTAGTTTCTCCAAACCAAGATTCCCAGCCTATTGGCAGCAGCTGGCATTTTCTACTGGGAGTGATAGTGGCTGTCCTCAGCACATCCATGCTCATTGTCTGCGCTGTGAAATGTCCAACACGTTATAAGATGTTCTTCAGCTACCAGCACCAGCGGCTACAGGAAGAAGATCTAGATACCTTAGAAAGCATGGGCAAATTCACAGACGATGAAGATGGTTTTATTGAGGACAGATATATTGATGCAGTGGAATGCAATGACAGCGGAGACAACTGAATAGTACTTGATAATCCCACGCAACAGGAAAGACACATGAGGTTCTTGATAAGTAAAGACGTACATGTTTTTACTCGATGTCCAGTCCATAAATGGCCACAACTTGGAGAATCACATAAATGTTCAACCTTAGCCTCTGTGTTTTAGAATAGAATCACTGTTTAAATCCCTGCATAAAGATCCTTGGCTTGTTACCTGGCTTGTTGTACACGTAGACAATGAAAGCTATGTAAGTCAACGCATCACAAAATACTTCAGTTTGATTCCTTGTAATAAAGTATGTACATTTTAAATATCACAATTAAAAACACACTCATTTAATATTTACTCTGACAGTTCCAAGATTTCATTTATTGGTATTTGAAATATTTAACATATTGTAGAAACATCAATTTCATGCAATGAGAAATGAAAATGTGGTGGTGTTATAATAAACTTTACAAACAAGCACAAAATCTTTAAAGCCATGTATCTGCCTTGCACTTACTTTTCATAAACAGATATTAAATTGTAATTCTTTAGACTGCCAGAATTGTCGTGGTTAAATTACTGTTTATATTACTTTCCAAGTCTAAAGAGGCTGCAAAAGCAGGAAAACTTATAACAGACATCACGAGGGATGCTATGTGTTTGTTTAACACAATTAAGTAAATCTAGAAATCAGTGTAATCATGTACTGCCTAAATTCACAGTGTTATTATTAGTATGTAAGATAATAATGCTTCAGTACTTACTCACGTCTCTCTGTAAAAATGACATCCATACTTTTGGCTTCTCTATCATTGTGTGCTCTCAGCTGAAAAATGAATACAGGTCTATATAAATAAGGCAAACTTAATTCATGTTTTTTGTTTTTTTCTAAATTGTTACTGCTTGTGTCCTGCTCAAATGAAATCAAAACATTAAGTTAGCAGTTTATTACTGGTATTACTATTACAATTGTGATTTAAGATGGTACGGTGTTTGAAAAAAAAGGTGCATTAACTGCATTAAAGACTTCAAAATGATATATACAAGAAAAAAATACGTACATTCCTTTACATCCTTGCCTTTGCAAACCCCACTTTCATGTTCAATTTAACACACACTTCCCTTGGCATGAACAAAGGAAAGGAAAATTAAGACAATTTAAGTTTCAAGTTATTATTGTATCATTTCTAATTTAAGCGATTTACTTACCATATTAACATCATTCATAACTTCCTCCATTTCTGTGTTGGTGTTCAATTTGTCTACTAGCTGAAAAAGTGCATATAGTATTAATACATTAGTGAAAAAACAAGAAAAGACTGATCCTTATACTCCTACACCACTAGATGGGGTAAGAAATTACTTTACAGAAGACCATGCTACAGAGATAAGTAGCTGGATTTTAAATATATTTCATATCTTAAATTTACACACAGGAGGTACAGTGTACGACCAAAGCAAGTTTTGTCCATCCCTCATTTCCAGAGTAACTTTTGTCAGACCAATGCCATGCCACTGTTCAATTAAATCTCCCAAAAGCTACCTGGACAGCCAAGTCTCACTCTTTTAAACTTTTCCAACACTGTAAATCTCTATGGAGGTTTACAGAAGTAAAAAAAAAAGTACGGTTCACTTTTTGAAATTATACTTTTTTTTGTTTTGTTTCAGCACAAACTAAAGCAAAAAAATAATTGTGTATTTTAATTACTATTTCACAGGGCAGAGCTATGGCCCCTGATAGTGTTTATTGACAGAGTTAGTAAACATATACACATGGAGAGAGGGGTTCCGCCTCTTCAAGGCCCAACATTTACTTGGTCGATAGACACAATAAACAGGAGGGGGGCCACCGTCTTTGAGGTGGCCCGACATACGAGAGGGGCACCGTCTCTGAGGTTACCCGACATACAAAGAGGCTCGCGAACCGGAAAGAAAACACGAATTAGTGTTGTTAACACAAAAGAGGTTCCAGCTCTTCCTGACTCAACATATACAGTAGGGGGGTTCCGTCGCTGAGGAGACCTGACAAACAGGAGGGGGGCCACCATCTTTGAGGTGACCCGACATACCAAGAGGGGTACCGTCTCTGAGGTTACCCGACATACGAAGAGGCTCACGAACTGGAAACAAAACATAAAGTTAGTATTTTTTAAAACATATAATGCGTGGTGTTCCACCTCTTCAAAGCCCAACATAATAGAAGGGGGGTTCTGTTGCTGAGGAGACCCGACAAACAGGAGAGGGGCCACCGTCTTTGAGGAGACCCGACAAACACGAGGGATGCCACCGCTCGAGGACCCTCACATAGAGGCATCAGACCTGAAAGAAGAATCCCAAAAGAAGCATACATGCAGATTTCTTTTAATTTTATTCCTTAGGGGGAAATCTTTGGTGGCTCAGGCAGAAAGGTTGTCCCCACTCCGGACATACTAGCAATGGACTGATGTGTGGAGGATATTTCAGATGATGAAGAACGAATATAAGTTTCAACTGCTGATGAAGTCCAGCGCCCCATATTTTTAATTAAATGCTGGTTAATGTTGGCTTTTGCAGCTGAAGTAGCTGCCTCTATTATAAATGAATGAGGAGTGTAGAATTGCGAAGGAAGACCTGCTCTGGACACCATGGTGGAAAGGTGTGTTGAAAACCAATGCCTTGATACAATGGACCAGCTTGCGTTGATAAACAAAGGGTCGGAGGATGAAATGGCCTTGCGTTCTGCAATGTACTTCAACATGGAAGTGAAGGGACACAGAGGAGAGTTGATCTTAGAAAGCTGAATACATTGTCCTTGCCGCAGTTGATCTGTTTTTGAAATGCGAAGAAATAAGATGAAATGAGAATCTGGGATGAGCTTGAGGTCACTGCAGCGGATACCGAGGGTAGGAAAGCTGGCAATAGAAGGAACTGTATATCAAGAACATCTCAAAAACCCAAAAATGCAGATAGGCAAGTGACTTTCATAGTTAAATTATCAAATGGAGAAAAACAGCCATGGCGCAGAATTGAAATCAAGTTACTGAGAATGTCTATAGAAATAGGCAGGCGAGCAGAAGAAGGAGCCGGACAGCACTTAGAAATTCCTCGTAAAAGGAGACAAACTGCTGGAATTGATAATAGAGTTGGGGAATTGATGGACATCAAACGAAATTGATGCTGAATTCCTGACAAATATAGTCTGATTGTAGCTGGTGCCAGATGTAGAGAGTCCTTTGCATGCACTATGAATGCCACGATCCAGTCCTGGTTGAATAGAGTAGGATTAATCCTGCTTTGTAAACAAAAAGTTACATAACATGCCCAACCTGTAGCGTACAAGGATCTGGTAGATGGGGCAAGTGCTGATGCCATGTAATCTTGAGCTGAATTAAGAAGTTTATTAATAGGTGGATTTAGTTGAAAATCAGCTGATTGAACTGTGGCGTTGCTGCTGGATATTGCAGAGCTGTGGGCAGCAAACTGTGGAATTTGGAAATTAGCCACCGCAGCAATTGCATGATAAGAGGGGAAGAGGAACGTCCTTTATTTATAATATGCACTGTAGTTGAATTATCACAGTAAAATAGTATTGATTTCTTAGACCAGAGATGACCCCATAGCTGGGCAGCTGCTACTATTGGGTATATCTCTAGCAGAGCTGTGGATTTTAGATGAGGAGATATGTTTTTGATTTCCTCAGGCCATGTACTGCAAAACCATTGACTGTTAAATAGACCTCCGAATCCCAGAGATGAGGCATCAGTAAATAAAGCCATAACGTGTGGAGCTGAAATGAAATCATCATAAAACATAGAGACCGTTCCAGTGCTGAATAAGCGCAGACCACATTTTAATGTCCTTCCTAGCTTCTGAGGAGATATTTATATAGGAGTCCAGATTTTTTGCTGTTGATGCCAGCGCTAGCAGTCAAGATATAAACGTCCTCCCCTGTGGAATGATACGTATTGCAAAGTTAAAATAACCCAGCAATGAAAGCAGTGCCCGTTTTTTTTTGTTTTACTGATCTGAAAATCCTCAATGAGCAAACGAATATGGTTAAGTTTAGACTCAGGCAGGCTGGCTTCAAACTTTTCTGTATCTAGAATGATTCCAAGGAATTCCAAAGAATGAAGGGGACTGATTGATTTCTCTTCTGAAAGTGGAACGCCAACTTCAGAAAATAAGCTTTTAAGATTGTAAATCGCTTCTGCTGGTGCATCTGAAGGAGGAGAAATTACTAAAAATCGTCCAGCAAGTGGAGCAAGAATGGGACATGATAGACATTAAGAAGAATCCAGCATAATGCTTCTGACAGGGTATCAAATATCTTCGGGCTGCTGTGGCAGCCGAAAGTCAATTGGGTGGCAAAATAAAACTTCCCTTCCCAGCGTATACCGAACAGGTGACGGAGAGACGGGTGGATTGGCATTACTTTAAATGCGTCTGATATATCTGCTTTTGCTAACCAGGAACCACAACCTGCTAATTTAATTGAATGTATTGCATCTGCAATAGTGATGTAATGCAGGGAAAATTGATCTTGGGGAATTAATGAGTTAAAGCTGCTGGTGCTTGACCCCCGTGGTGCTGATAAATCAATGATGAGACGCTTTTTTTTTTCTGACATTTTCCTCGTGGCAATGCCAATAGGATTAATTCTATATACTGGAAAAGGAGGAGCTAAAATGGACCAACTATAAATCCTTTTATAATTTCTTTTTCTATGAGAGGTTTTACTAATTGTGGTTCTTGAGTCACTGAATAAAGATTTTTGCTTTTGAACGAGGAAGAAGGAATTTGAGTCAGACCGGTTGAAAAACCTTTTTTTTTTTTTTTTTTTTTTTTGATTCGTGGATCAGGTAATTAATTAAATTACTGGTGGGATGATTCTGTAATTTACTTGATAATGCCAGGATGTTTATAGGAGTAAAGACTGTGAGCATTGGGGAAAGTCACTTGCGTTTTAAAGGGCAGATTGTATTAGTGTGAACGTCTCCGCAATTGCTGCACATGTGGATAAAACTGCATTGCCTATTCGAACAGAAGCCAGTATTGAAATTGTTGCAGATTTGTCTTCCTCCTGAAAATCTAATACTGCGCCCGTATTATTCTTTCCTTGTGGATTGATCGAGGGGAGCTGAAGAATGTATATGATTAGGTACTAAAGATCTGTATGAATTAGCAGCGAAACCGGGTGCTTTAGAAGTTGATGCCATTGCAGCTTTAGGGCAGAGGGATGTAAGTGAGCTGTTGAAGCACAGACCTCACATGAGTTAGCTCTTAGACCACCAAAAGTTCTGTTAAATAGATCTGGGTCAAGTTGTGCCTAATTGATGATGTGATTATCTGCTGCCAATATCGCTGCTGCTTTTGCAGAGAATGCTTTATGATACTCAAAAAACATAGTCCCTCCATATCTGACAGACAGCTCCACGATGTAGTATTCGTATGAGTCCAATTCAGCTCTGCGGTTAGGATATACCGAGCATAACACGTCACTGAATATGGAGAAAGCAAGGACAAATTCCCCTAATGTAAGGTTTTTAAGCAGTCTGGGATCTCTGGATTTTAGAGTTACTGCCGAATCTCCGCAATTAACTACTCTATGGTCCAAGAATTCCGAAGTCGTCATTAACGGTGAAACAAGATTAATGTCCTTACCTTCGAGAATGTTACGTCTGATTTGTGGAGATACAGTGTGACGTCTAGCTGCAGTTGGAGAGGAGGATCCGTATGTAAGGCAGTAGCGATTTTTTATTTTTTTTTTGTATATTGGAGGATCTGCTTCGCTGGCTGAAATTAGGGCTGGACCGGAAGAAGCTGTAGGTGGCGCTGCAGTATTTGATGCTGGAATTAATGACGGTGCTGTAGATTGTTTTCCCTGTTCCATATTAGACACCCTTTTATCTAGATCCAACAGTTGAAAACTGACCGAAGATAGAGTATCGGCAAAAGGCTGCATAAATGATTTTATCTCCTTAAATATTTGCGAATGTTGGATTTCAATGGCTGGCTGCTGGTTAGCGGTGCTAGTTGTGGGGGTGATTTGATCCTGAACAGATTGCCTGCTGTCTGTTTTAGGACGCTGAATGGCTGGGCGCTGCTGATTATGTTTTTTCGGAGGAAAGACTGGTTCTGCTGAGACTGAATTGCAATAGAGAATAAAAAGAGACTCTCTATCACTCCCTGCTGGAATTGCATTACCGTTTTTAAGGAGGGTTTTTATCAATTTATTCGTGGGCCAGTCCTTCCAAAACAATCGATTCGGAGGGGCGTCCTGAGGCCGAAGTTGCTTGGATCGGCGCAGATTCGATGTTTGAGTGGCAAGAACGGTAGGCAACATTTGAACTGGAACCCGGACGACAGCCTGATCGGGAGCCTGATCAGATGTAACTGAAATACCAGAAGGGGAGAAAGAACGGAGACTGGATGGACCCTGGAATGAAGCTGGAGGAGAATGATCTGGTAATGACAGAAAATCCTGGGAATCCTCTGAATCCGATGACGACTGCTGTAAGTACTCCATTATTGAGGTATACGAAAGTTGATGGGTCTTGAAATCGCTTAGGTTTATGCCAAAACGAAAAAACAGATAGGTAGAGGTGACTAATGTTTAAATAAGGTAGATTTATTTGATGACAGGAGATGATAGGTTGTTGGTGCCTAGCTCCGCCCCTTGAACCCCACCTATAGGTTAACATTTCAAACAGTTAAATGCAGCAATTTGTTAAACCACAGGTAACCAATAACATACAATTTGTATGCCTTCTTTTGATGTAGTGAAGCCAAAAAATACATCTGAAACTAAACACTGAAACGAGTTGGAGGTGTGCCATGTGTTGATGACACCATACCACCAGACAGCCAATGGTCTGCATAAATCAAGACAAATGGCACTACCACAAGCACCATATACTTTTAGCTCTAACTATGTGCTAAAGCAAATGCATACCATGTTGTAATCTGCCAGTTGTCCTTGCATTTCTTTTATTTCAACAGCCAAAGCTTCAGCTCTGAAATTAGAATAAAGGGTAATTGAAAACTGTATTATTACTGGTACTGCATAGTCTAATGTTTCTAATGAGTGTTTTATGGATAGTCTGATAACTTTACCAGCCATTTCCAAAAATCTAAAAGAATCTGGGGCTTACTTGAATCCTTACGAAAGATCAGTCTTGGAACAAGGTCCAACAGTTTCTGTACTTACCTCTTCTCATAGGACAGATAGACAGAATTCTCTTGATTGAATGTGTCTATTTCTTTTTGCAATTTGCTGACCTCTGTTGTAAGTTCATTTATCTTGCTCCTGTTAAGGGGTACAACATAATATAGCTTGTTACATCTGTAAATGTTACAAGTACAGGTTTAAAATGAACATTTACAAAACTATTCACTTTAAGCCTTGCATACCTAAGGAGTCCAAGAAAATAAGACTTGTCCATAATTTGTCTCTGTGGTCCTAAAATCAGAATAAAAAAAGCGAGTTACATTACATTTTGAAAACCAGATGGTGCAATACACCTTTAAAAGTTAAATAGTTATGTGATGAAAGAGAATACCTTTCATGCCAGTCTTCATGCCACTCAGTCCTTGCTGGGTAACGGGACGGTCTGCAACTTTGATCTGAGCAGAGAGGACCCCGGCCGTTCCCATTGATCCTCCACGAGTGCCTGGTCGACCTGTCCCAGGAGGCATCTGGAACAGTTCACACATACATTTAATCTTTAGATATTTGATCCATTGCAAAAAAAGAAACACCAAGTAAGCTGTACTGTATAAAATTCCTTGTAGTAATATTTAAATGCATCTCACAATCATTGGATTAATCAATCAGACAAATCAACAGCAGTCTTCTCATTTACATGTTTTCTCCTGAACTAAAATGGACTAACATTGATGTGTTTGTTTTTTTATTGTTAAAATGTACATACAGGATACCTAACAGTATATAGTAAGGTTAAGTATAAAGCATTACAAGAAAATTAACAAGATAAGGCATTATTTGTGACCAATTAAATAAATTGATCCTATATTAATGAACTGCAGCTTACCCCTGTTCCAACCCTAATTGCTGCTGTTGGGGGTCTGATAGCAGTAAGTGGTGGTCTTCCTACACCTTGTACCATACCACCTTTAGTCGTCGGGCGTCCTGATGGGGGTCTGTGACTTGCCATCTTTGACTAAAACTGTTTTGGACAGGCAAAATAATTGTTAGGGAATTCATACAGGGTCATGAACAATAAACAGATAGTGACAAAAACATAATGAGAAGAGAATAGAAAAGGGGACATACTCTATGCTCAAAAATACCGGGGGTCTTTAAGGAGCTAGTTATGCTATTTTTTTCCGTTCTGTAAACAAAATCTGTATAATAATAACGCAGGCATACAGTATTCATATTCCAAAGCCTTTCTTTGTGAATATGGAGCAGTTTTAAGCAGCTCTGTTTGAATTATTATTATTATTATTATTATTATTATTATTATTATTATTATTATTATTATTATTATTATTTATTATTTCGGTGTAAGAAAGAAGTTGCACCAAAGATACCCATTTCATTCAACAAGAATATGAGGATGCATTGACAGGAAGATGGTGTCTACTTTGTCTCACACATGTAATAACTTCTCACGAGGTTTGGAACCGAATAAGCCAATCCAACCTTTCATTACGTCTGCAAGTGTACGCAATATTTCTTCCTCTCTAGCTGCTTTATGAAACACTGGTTGTTGGATTAAATTTACTGAGAAATTGAACCGCCAACGATAATAAGTGCTTTTAATTTTTATATATATATATATATATATATATATATATATATATATATATATATATATATATATATACACACATATACACACACACACACTTTACTGCATATATCACAATATCTCTCGGATGTTTTGATAACTAGAATATATGACCACAGAACAATCGAGTACGACGTTACAGTTTGTCACTTGATCGTACAGCTAGCTACCTAACACATATTTAGCTAATTACCGTGTGCAAATTTGGAATATAAACAAACAGTGACAATTTTGAAGACACAATAGACTCAAATAATTATCATCGTTTGAAATGATTCGTTTTCAAATTATTTTATTTAAGTAATCGTTAGCCCAGCTTACGTCTCAGCAGATGTTGCCTTTTCTCACTGCGTGCGGACTCTTCCTTTGTAACCCAGCAACCAGAAAGTTACTATCGCGATAACTCAATTTTTAAATTTTCTACTCACACGGTATATCCGCACTCTCTAGCATTCCATTCAAATACTGTATGTGTAGCTTTAAGTTAAGGTTCGTTCCCATCAGCGGATAGGACCTCTGGAGTGGCGAGGGTGTGGATTCAACTGAGGGACTGCTGTGATTGGATGCATTTTCTCCGCTTTTGGAATCTTTTTAGACGCCTTGCCTTGTCTTTAAAGCTTAAATGGACCGCAGATAACGTTAATGTTGTTTGGGAGAGTTGGTTATATTAAGTTTACAGTTCTGGTCTGATAGCAGGCTTGAACTGTATGGAGATAGGTCATGTTTGGAGGCATATGAAATAACCTAAATATTTTAAACTATATAGGGCTCTACATCTAGTTGAGAATCTAGTGCCTTAAATGAAAAGTACATTTTCTAAAAGTAATCAAAGTTTTCTAAAAATTCAGTTTCTTCTTACCAAACAAATAAGTTAATATCAACATTATTAACCAAATCTGTTTTTTTAGTCTGTATGATATGTATGAATATCATCAGTCTAGTAACACTTATTAATATACATATATAATACTGGTTGACATAGAGCTGACATCAGTACTACAAAATAGGTACCATGCACTTTGAAATGGTGGAGGAAGTAAGATATGCTTTCTGATAATAAAGGCTAGAGTCATGCATGCACTGAGGGAATGACTGAAACGTTGAACATGATTGTGGGTCACTGCAGCTTTGGTGGGCAGTTGCTTTGTTACCAAAGAACCACTGGGGGCACTCTACTACTTCTTCAGCTCTCCAGGCTCTAAAGTGAATGCAGTATATCAGGTAAACATAGGCAGAGTTTCATTGCTACTACATGTGCATTATATTGTAAACAACGCAATAATGGACTTCACTGAAGGGAAATTCTTTCCAACCTACAGTTTGAATTTGTAGGAATGCTTTTATGCAACAGAGAGGAAACACTTAGTTACTGTGCCGTTCATCTTTGATCAGCTGTTTATGTCTAGAATCTACATAAAAGCTAAAGTGTTTTTTATTATGACAGAATTTGACAGAAGTCGATTGACCAGGAGGAAGGAAGTATGAGGCTAAGGGGTTGTCATAAATGTCACAATGCTTTGTAATCTCACTTTCATCTTCGAAACATGCCGCCAAACAGTTTGGGCCTCCATATAGATTTCAGCACTACTTTACCTGTGATAGCCCCCATCACTTTCACTGAACAGCACCTATAGTCTTGTTTCAGTAAAACAGTATCACTTTAACTTGGGTTTAGAAAAGGTTTTAGACACCAAGCAATTATATTTTTTAGCTAGAGTAGCCAAAGGATGTTCTCTGCATTGTCACAGCTTCCTCTAGCCCATAGGGGGAGCTATTTCCAAATATTCAGAGGTTTAAATCCATGAGTTGGTCCCTTTGCTTCAATTACATCCACTCTTGTGAGGATGTTGGAAACATTTGATTGGAGCATCTTCACTGCAAGGGCCTTGTGGAATCTTGATTCTTGGCATGTAAGGCTTATTTTATTCCCTGTTCATGCTGGAGTGTGCTAAACACATTTTACCAGTAATACACTAGGAACTGCTTTTATATACAGAGCTGATGCTGGCTAATTCAGCTTTATGTAAATTGTGGAAACACAGGGCCCCAAACCCAGTGGAACTTGTGTAAACGTGACACACATTATTTGGCAACTCTGCCAGTCAAATATCACTGCACTGTGATATAAAGGGGCTGTGTAACCTTTTTTTCACTTTTGCTGTTTAATATGGCAAGCCAAATTACGATTTAGAGATATCTCAAATGACTTTTTAAGATATCTCTAAATGATCATTTGGTTTGCAATAGTTTAGTGATACTACCCTCAAGCATCACTGCTCCTTCAAGGTGAATATGCCAGGAATGTCAAGTTTCTGGCCCTCATTGTCTGTCACATAAGCTACTCTTTGTGTTTTCACTATTAGTAGAATTGAAACAAAACATCCATAAAAATGTATGAAATGACATATCGCTTGTTAGCAGACCACGGACATCTCTCAGGTATTAAAACTTTTAAGGTTGTTCTTGAATTTTAGTGGTTTCAACACAATTTCAACTTCTTGTTTTTATTTGTTGCAATATGTGAGTGGTTGATATTAATCTTATTGAACACAGTCTTTTAAAATAACAACAAAGAAAGTTACACTTAACATGGAACAAGTTAACCCCACACATCACTGATTCAGAAAACAGTTGTGTTATCTTTCATACAAGTCTGCTACAGTACACCAGTGTGAAAGCATCAGAAAGTACTAAAGCATTGTAAAATCACAGTATAAGCATGGGAAACTGCAAAATTACTGTGGAAATTTACTATAATACTTTTTATAAGGGATCCTAACACTATCCTGAGCATTACACAATACACATTAATTACTTTCCACGTATAAGCCTTTTTAACTCTAACTTTTTTAGACTTAACGTTTGATTTCTTTTTAGAAACTTAACACTGCAGTAAATGTTTTGCGCACACACGCTTTCTATTTCAGACCCTCAATACACAAGTGCAACTCCACAGCTCATGACTTTTAATAAAACGTAGAGGTCGTAAATCCATTCGGTTTACGTGAGGGCGGATTGTTGATTAGTGCGCATGTCTCTGGAGCCCCGCCTTGTATCAGGCTGGAAACGCATCGTTTTCCTTTTATGAAAACTTGGCTCTTCTTTAAACTGTGTCGAGATATTTTTCTTTCATATTCATCTTCCTCAATATGGACCCCCAGAAAGTAAGTGACATCTTATTTCAGCGAGCATGCTCTGAATCATGATGATGTGAAACTGCAGTTTCTGTGTGTAGGATTGATACATTTTGTAACTTGCACCGTTACAGTGGAATACTGCTCTGAGCTGATGATGTGCGCAGGCTATTCATGACCTAATGGATTTTGTAACTTTTGTTCATATGATTTGATCGATGCATTAAATTATGGGTGCATTTGTTGTTGTTTTTTTGGTATACATCAGTCTACCAGAAAACACGGGCTTATATTTTATATTGTTAAGTGTTGACTGTTGCTTTGTGCCTTAAAAAAAAAAAAAAAACCCTTGCTCTTATCTAATTCATTAATAATGCTTTATGAATTAATTGGTTGAAAGATTGCACTACACAACGAAGTACCTTGTACAATTCTTAGTAAATTGCGTGATGCTAAAGTAGGCCTATTACATTTACGTGAATCGATATTTGTAAGGTGGTACTAAATTTAACTATGCATTGTTAAAAATTCTTCCAGTGTTGCAAATTGCAGCGAATTTGTATTGGGAGCGGTTAAGATGTAACCGGATACTAGTGAGCAGCATACTGTGTATCCCCATAGTCAGTAAGCTGCTTCTGTACCTTTAATTGCTTCTGCTAATAGTTCAAGTAACAACATATTATAGCAGATTACATTAGTGTCTCATGAAACTGGATTAGCAACCTGTGTTACAGTGCTTTTAAATGGGATAAGGGCGACGATCTAAGAATAGTTTAGCAGCATGGGCACATTTTTAGCAGGTCGCAAATTACAAAAACAAGCTTTATTAAAAAAAAAAGAAATACTAAACAGTCTGCAGATAGTAGCTCAGTAGTTTTGTACTTTGGGCTCCATTGTTTGCGTTCTAGGAGCGCCCAGAACACTCAGCTGTGCTTTTACTATGGACAACTTTTATAAGGGTGGTGTCTCTAAAGAAACTTGTTACAAAACTAATATTTTGACATGAATCTGTATGTTTGTACATGTTGTCAATAACTACAATCTCACGCTGTTTAATATTTATTATGTCCAGTATAGCAAAGGCGCTACCACATGCAAGTCATTGTAAAATAGCATTTCCTGTGCCCCTGACCCATCCATTTGTGCCGACTAGTTTAATTTCTAAATGCTTTAATAATTAGAAATGCAAGCCTTTTGGCAGGTGTACCAAGCCAGCAGTAAAAGACAAGAAGATTTCAGTCAGGATGCTATTGTATCTGCTAGCATGCAATAACAAACTGGAAGGTATTTATAAATAATTAGCTGCACATCCTCAACCTTAGTAGTGACAAATAAAAATAATTTTGAAATTCACATCCTCTCCTTAATGTACTGGAAAAACTACATTATTAAGTTCAGTAAGCAAATGTTGGTTACAATCTGTTTGTAAAATGTTAGCCAAGGAAAAATGAAAATGCTGTCAGTAAATCCATAGTGGATTCAGTTCAACTAGTTAAGTCATTGTAAGGTACCTGCTAAAGAATTAGGTATTAGGCACTGAGGATTCAGAAATGTAACATTTTGAGAAAAAAAAAAAAAAAAAAAAAAAATATATATATATATATATATATATATATATATATATATATATATATATATATATATATATATATATATTTCCCCTATTTTCTTACACAGTTTGATTTTAATCTTGAAAAAAAGATGAGAATTAATGCAAGGAAGTAGTAGATTTATCTGGTGGGATTAATGTCTATAAAACAGAATGCGGGAGGTGTATGTTTTATGGCTACTATTTTCATGTTGACACATCAAGACCGGACAGAGGACGAATATGTTGGAGTGTCCATCAATAATTCCAGTTCACTGTGGCTTCCTAACAGTAGTATCTGCCAGCTGTGGAGGAACTGTACAGTTCTTCTTAGATTGGCAGTGTTTTAAAATCTACACATCCTGTATATAAGACTGGGCAAACTTGTGCCACCCAGTCCAGGTCTTTGTTTCAGTTCAAACTATTACACTTCCAAGGAGGTCTCACAGTAGTTAATTACTTAATTACCTGCTAAACTGATACTCAAATTGACCACCCACGCTGTAAAGGAAGAGCTGCTTGAATCCAAGTAACCTGCTTTTGGGTGCTGTAAGAGGATTTGGGGAATGTCCCACTGTGAGCTCCACCGGTCAAATCTTATGACAGTATTTCTGTAGTGTGGGGAATGGGCAAGGCCAAACCCCATATGGGGTCTAACATGATGTTATGATAGGAAGGGCTACCATAGCAGCAGTTTGTGTATCATAAATAAGCTGTTGTGTTGATGGACAAGCTTTCAGTTTTTATATACTGTATGAAATTACTGTTTTTGGTTATTTTCCAAAGTCTTAGTCATCTTTTTTCTGTCAAAATATGTATAGTAGTAATGCGACAGTACTTGCACTCTTAAGTTGTACCTTCTTTCCTTTGCTGTCTTCCACAAAGAAATACTTGTGGTCACGGGCACATTCTTCTGGGGTTTTTGTGTATGGGCATTTTTTTTTTTTTTTACATTTAGCCACAATTTGCAGTTCTGTTTTAAATCCTCTGTATCTTAACAATAATACAGCTTAAAATCCTGCTAACAAGCCAAGTGTAGGAATGTGCTGCCACTCAATAGTTGAGGTGGGTTTAAAGTATTCAGAGTGAGTTAATGATAGATACAAGTGAGGAACTGCATTGGGAAAGGTAGTTGTGCTTTCTTTTTTGGGTAGTAGTAGTAGTTTTTTTTGTTCATTTCATGGGAAAGGGGTGGTCAGCATGAATTGAGTAACCATTTCCAGTATTTATTTTCTAGTCACCAATTGTGGCTGGTTCTGCAGGGGTTGTACTCTGTGGTTAAAGGATTGGGATGTACTTCCTGCTCATTCACATGTCTGTCCAACACTAGGGGCCCTGCCTGTATTTTGAAGCAAGTGAAAAGGAACGCTTTTTGAGAAGAATGAAACAATATCCTTAGAAGGTTACTGCTACTAAGAAAATTTGCTTTTGGCTTCAAACTTGCTTCAAATTAGGGCTCTTTCATTACTGTACAAAATAATATTGTATACGTAGAAAATACAGAAGAACTGGTAGTTGATTTCTCACTGTCTGACAATTAATAAAAGTGAATAAAGTTATATCATTTGTTGTTTTTTTTCAGCATACTGAAGATGATTAACTTTACATAACCTTAATATGACAGTTGTTTGTTTCCTAAAGCATTTATAATAAGCATAGCATAAATTAAACATAAAGCGTAGTTAATAGGTCACCTAAAAACTTTGACAGAGCATTGTCAGAAGATCTCCTGATGCCTGGTAATGACAGAGCTGTACAGTAATGCAGTGGCATAGATGTCCTCTTGTATTTGGACTGATCATTCTCATCCTGTTAGCAGAAGCAAAACAGTAGGGATTGTTTCCTGTATGAAAAGCAGAACTATCAGAAGATACTTGTTTTCAATATGTTTAGAATTGTGTTTGAAATTTAAATGTGACTTTGCTAGCCTTTTAATATTCGTAAACCTGTTTTTCTTTAAAGAACAGTTTGTTAATTCAGTAAAAGATCAATCTTTGAGTTTACGGCCCACTGTGTTTATCCGTTACTTTAATACTGTAATTATGTGGTTACAGTAAGTGACATTTTATTTTCAATTGTTGCTGAAAGTAAGCTTACAAGGTTGAAACTATAAAATGTTGGTGTCCATCTGTCAGGTCAAACTTTAGCTGCTATTTTATACATGCTATTTTTTTATATATGCTATTTTATTTTTTTTTGTGACTTTCTAACTATTCTATTTCACCAACCTGTCACTTCAGTACTTGTCATCTTTAAGAAAGACCACCACTGAATACAATTTTCTTGGTCTGTTGTTTATTCATTAGGGCTGTCTTGCTTCTACAAGAGCAGTGTGAAGTTACTGTATGTTTCCAAGACCTACAGACAGGAATATATTGTTCACAAAGAACATGAAACCTGGAGAACTCCATCAATGATCAATGTGCTTCTGAGTGAAATTATCTGACTCCTTGGTCCTGCAGGGTCCAGCTAAAAATCAATCCAGAAAGTGCTCCGTCCCAATTGTTGCCAGAAATATTTTCCAGGACATACACGTGTGTTACATCTGTAGCTAATGGTAACCTTAATGCACACCGCAATTCCACAAATAGACCCGTCCATCTTAGATGTGTTTGCATGTGGGAAAGAGATCAACACTTCCTGGCACATGATAACTCATGAAGAAGTTCTTGACATGCAATGCCCTTTGCTTCTCGCTAGAGATTTTATGTACAGTAATGCTTGATTGAGTAAAGTGATGTTGTCAAATTTTACTAGTCAGAAACAGTAGGTGTTGTGGAAAACA
This sequence comes from Polyodon spathula, assembly GCF_017654505.1. Classification (NCBI taxonomy): domain Eukaryota; kingdom Metazoa; phylum Chordata; class Actinopteri; order Acipenseriformes; family Polyodontidae; genus Polyodon; species Polyodon spathula. Next base: position 90,892,831 of record NC_054535.1, on the reverse strand, counting down.
AAAACATACGAATGTTAAATAATACAGTACAGTGTTTGTTATAGTCTACTTTTGTGAAGAACATTTTATACAGTGCATATCCAATACTCCCAGTAGTGTTGGGGTTCAGAAATCCCCTTGTTTAGGTAGGCTGATATGTTGGAAGACCATGTGCCTGTAATTTTAGCAATCGTGCTGCTAACTCTTAGATAAGTCTCACCTGTGTATGTGTAACAGGGGACTGACATGAATGCGTGTTCGACAGGAGACCCAGACTGGAAGGTTTGGATTGACACGTCCTGCAGGCACGCAGTTTATTTACCTACATACAGGAATCCCACAGTGCATCTCGGACCGTCGGAATGTCACCTTCTATCACATTAAAATGTCTTCTGCTCATTAAGTTTACTCTCAGCCAAATAAATAATTTCTCACTAAAACGACTCACTCATAAAATGACGCTTCCTTTTTTTTTTCTCAGAACACAGTTTGTCTATTCTAAAACCACAAAAAAAATATACAGTAGCTTTAGTGTTTGTCAGTGGCCTTCAGATTCCCAGAAGCTTCCACTTAGTGTCGCAGTGCTTTTTAACGCACTCAAGGCAAAAGTGACACGCTTGCTTGTTTCTTACTAGGTAGGGTGCATTCCGTTGAACAGGCCTGCTTTTGAAGTCATGCGATAGTTGTAAATTAATTTGTTGACTTTAGTCTCTGGGTGTGAAGATAAACTGTTAAATTACCTTGTAAGTGTATTCAAATAGAAAATAGCTGTGCTTCATAGGAGGACTTCAGCCCATGGATTAAGGTTAAAGGGCAGTATACAGCTACTGCAACAGAAAGACTAGACATGCATAATGAAAGTGGCTGAATGAAGGCCTATGTATTTGAAGTTTCCTGGTTTTTAATTATTTGGTCAATTTGAAGAACTTGCAGAGAATTGTCAAAATCCAGCATTTAAGTAATTTCCCCTGGTTTACAGTTGCACTAAAACTTTGAGGCCACTGAACATTAAATAGTTTTTTTTCCTTGAGTCACGATCAAAGTTTGGAGTCTGTTATATAATGAAGGACAGGGTTAACTAGTGCAATAATATACAGTAATCAATATGAAAACTAAGATTACTTGAGCTTAATGCATTATTTTGATATAGTAAGAATGGGGCCTTTTGGGGCAATAAGACACTATGCAGTGACAGAAGCAAAAATACTGTAGTCCTATGAGCTTGTCAGAATCAGATGGCAGCCCAGTTTGGAGGCAGTATTGTGGGGCTGTGTGACTTAATGTGAATCCAAACAGCTTTAACATAAGTGTTGAGGTGTCATGCAAAGGCGTATTTACAAGATGAAACTGGAAAGTTAAGTCAACCTTTATTATCTGTTACAGTACTGTTATTATGTAACATGACCTCTAATTCTAATCTGCTGTTTTGTAGGAGGCCCTACATCGGATAATCGCAACGCTGGCCAGCAAAAATGAGGAACTCCATAGTTTCATTGATACACTGAGCCACTCGCTAAGAGGCGTGCAGGTAATAAGTCCTTTGTTTTTTAGAGGTACCAGCTAGATTATAACATGCATTCTGGCAAGTCAAAACCAGATTAGCTGAATTTATGTTCAGAAGGTCACTTTTGGAACAATACCAAACTCTCTTATTTTTATAATTTCAAAAATTAAAACCTGGATGTTTAAGCACTAATGTTACTATTTTCCATAGGAAAATTCTTCGAAAGTTATATTGGACCTGGACGAGGAATTTGATAGCCTTTATTCTGCCCTAGACGAGATGAAAGCGAGCATGACAAACACAATAAAACTGGAGCAGGCCCGAAAAACGCAGGAACTCCAGGTAATATATTAAACACTTCAAATCCTTTCTGCACTTACTGTAGAGAAAAAGTTCCTGCAAATCTCTGTTGTCAAAGGTCAAAACAAAGCCACGACACACCTGCTTTAGAGTTACTGTCATCTGAAACCTTGTATTCTCTATAATGCCATGTCAACCTGGCAGGAGTTTTGTGGGAGAAAAGTCTCTTGTGATTGAAAACACTCAAAGCATCATTCAGGTACTCTACCACAGTATGAGGTATTTCAAATGGGTAACTTAGTAAATACATACATTTATAGTCTCGCCTAACAGTTCTGATATTAACAATTGTATTAAACCGACAGGCAGCACTGGCTAACCACAAAGTCAGTTAGACAGTTAACAATATTTTAATAATTGTGCCTGACAAGTACCGGTAGCTAACCAAAACAGCACTGTTTATAAACACATTGGACACACTCAAGGCAGATGTATTTCAGGCTTCCCCACCATGCAACCTCTGCCCTGGAAGGAGAATGTAATTCTGTCTCCATGCGCACTGAGTCATCAGAGATCAGTCACTGTCAATAATGCCTGACTGGGTGGTGGCTTAGTGATGGGGGGCTGTTTTGCTAGGGGTAGAGCAGAGTGCCAAACTCATTCTGTTTGAGCCAGATTGAATTGCTGGATGTGTAAAAAGACCAGTTCCCACCAAGAGCCTAGTCCAACCAACCGCTTCAGTCTTTGAACAGCATGTATTAGTAGTACAGAAATAACACTGTTGTAAATGTATTCGTAACATAACTATCTTGACTATAAGTCTTTGTTGCATCTTGAGTCTTTTTACAGTGAACATGTCTTTGTTTTAAATGGTTCGGACAAGCTATCCAGCAGTGGTGTGCTGATACTCATAATTACCTTTAAGAGGTCATTGTCGGCAGTTTATTAAATACATGAGTGTGATAAAAAAAAAAATCGCTTATAAAATATAAATCAGTTTTAGTTAATTTGATCATCACAGGTTCAATATTAAATAACACCATCAGATTGTTATTATTTGTTACTCAAGAATTGGGTGACTGAGGGATCACATTGTTTTGTGTTGAGTAACATGTTTTCTTCCATTTTAATTAATACCTGACACCATCCGTTATGGATTATATTATTCTCATGTTCAAGATATTCACTGAAGCTCAATTCTAAAACTATTCATAAATGACATTACTAACTTTATCCTGTAACACTGAGTCTATCCACTGAGACAACAAAAAGAAACAATATTTGCTGACTGTGTTCCGATTTAAAAAAAAAAAAAAAAAAAAAAAAAAAAAAGAATATCTGAGCCAGTACACCATGACTCTGCACAGTGACGTGGCAAGTTTCCAGATTTGCATCCCAGAGAATAGGCTATTGCAGTTATGAGGGGTTCCTTCCTGGATGGCTGGAGATATTTGAGCCAGTAGTGCACACTGTGCTACTGTGCCCAGTTCTGCATGCTTACTAGTTTGTGTGAAGTGCACTTATTCTTCTTAATCTGTATTTGATAGAAATGGGCTTCATGTGCAGATCCAAAGCTTAAATTTTAGATGTAAAATTATAAATATGATAGTTTTCTAGTGTAGTACCAAGTACCCTCTGAGTCACACCAAATGCGTCAGAAATGACCTCCTCGTCCATTGCCGTTTCCATATGAAAGACACACGCTGTTGGTTGCTGACCAGTCGGTTCCAAATCGACCGGGGAGAGCGGGTTTGCACCGCAGCCAGCGGGACTGTTCTCCCAGATATCAATATAATTTTTGGATTGCCACGTGTATGTTGCCAAACCATAACAGAAAAGGAAACCAACCCCAAAAAGGAATCATGACTATACTCTTAAGCCCCAGGGAACATAACATTGCTACAACTGAAAAGGAGTAGTACAGCTCATTTCCTTGTATCTTTTTCTAGAGCCAACACACCCAGAGCATCCATGCCTTGGAAAGCTCAGAAGAGTTACTGGAGTTTGCCAACAATGCCCTGGACATCAAAGACCCTGAGGGATTCACAAAGGTAGAGACAGGCTGTGCAGTAATATGGGAACAATAGAGTCTGCTGCCATTTTCTGAGGGCAGGGATCATTTTCTCTGGCAAAGCTCATCACTGCGGTCAATTACAATTATAATTGTGTAATTTGTAATTAATTACCATTACAATGTAAATTTACCATATTGATCAATTACAGTTCAATTACACATTTATTTGTCATACTTCTTTTTTCAGAATGTGAGTAATACAGCCACCAGAGCGCAGGTTTGTTTCCTGGCTGTGCGAAGCTGCTGTTTTTCACTAGGGATTCCAAGGGAGAATGGCATTGTCTGTGGATCTCCTGCGGGTTTGGGAGGCAAAATCTTCAGTTCTCCTGAGCTGTTGTGGGGAGTTGCTGCTGTGCAGTTTTAAACTAGACATTTTCTAATACTTGGGAGCAAAAAAACAAACAACAACAACAAAAAAAAAAGAACGGGGTAAATAAATAAAAATGAAAGTTTAATGGCCAGCTTTATGTTTTATTTGACTGGGGTAAACCAGTTTTATCCTTTCACAACAATCTAAGTCCACTTCCTGTGCTACAGGTAATAAGACACACCTTAGTCTTACACTTCTGCATTGAAGCACAGTGGAAACGAACTTTGTATTAGAAGTATACTGTTTAAACTGAGTAGATTTTATTACAGACTGAAATGTCATGAAAAGTACTTTATAATGTCTGTTGTTTGGAGTCCTGTATCGTCGTGTATCACAGGAAGTGAAGGAGAAAGGAAAACCTTTGCTTCCATAAAAATACAGTAATCTTTTTCTTATTTATTTTTTATTCTATAACTAGTGGATCTGAATACTTCAACTCTAAATGAATCCAAAACTTTAAAGATAATTTATTGTACTAACTGTTCATCCCCTCCAAACCAAAGGGTATGAGCTCAATCTTTCTTCTAGATGGTCTTGCTGTGCTGCTTGCTTCATCTTGTATGCTAACAATGCAGATATGTAGTATAAAGTTATCTGAAAAGCTACCATAATTGCTATGGTAGATGCAGTAATTCAGTTGTGCATGTGTTCTAACAAATAACCTTCACTTTAGGCTTAAATGTTTTCATATTTAGTCATGACTTGTATACATATCAATATACATTGAAGCCCATCATATATTATGTAATGTATCTTCAGTAACATATATTTTATTACACTTGAGACAATTATACATACATTTATTTTTTAACCAGTGCAGCTGTCACCTAGAATACAAGGGGATTAATCGTTTTGTTAAGTACTTTCAAGAACCTATTCTACAAATAATAATAAGTTTTTAAAAGAATGAGTCAACCTGTCTTGGTTTCTGGGGAAATGTGGATTTTTTAATTTTTTTTTTTTTACAAAAACAAAACATATAGAATCTAGTGGTCAAGTTCTACAAAATGCATGTGCTAATGTCCTCCATTTACTTGTGTGTCCATTGCACAGTATTCATAATGTCCTGCCACCCTTTAAAATCGTACTGTAGGAAATCTGAATGTCAAGTGAAAAAGCAGGGGAAGGGCTTATCTTGTTCCTTTTTGCAGTGCGAAACTGGTATTTAACGTGCCTCTTAGCCACATAAACCTTTGAACTAATTTGGTTTTGTCCTTGTATATATTTTAATTTAAACTAAACTCCAAAGTGAAATGTTTGACCCCATTTCAAACCCCACTAGGGTTGAAAACTTTGCACTTGCTTCTTCATGTGGCTCTTCCTTCCTGTAGGAAGGAATCTAGACCAGTCCTTGAAAATGTAATGTTTATTACACTGGATAAGAGGTCAATATTGGACTACTGGCAGGCCCAAGTCTTACTGATACTCAGGCTTCCGTTTGTTATCTTAGACTTCTCGCCAAAACATTTTGGGCTTGTCGTTTGTGTGATACTGATGAGCAAAATTTCCATGGGACTGCCTGGCTGGGATTTTACTCAGATCTGCTATACTCACAGTGAAGTATATGCTGACCATTTTAATAATGTGATTTCAACAGACCCAGCGATGTTGATCCAGCATTTGACCCAATCTGCACTATTCTGCATGATTCCCTTCATTAGGACTTGCATGGCTCCACTAACCAACCTTCTCTTCTTTTTTCCTTCACCTCTTCCACAAAGGCTGCAAAACAGATCAAGGATAGGTATGAATCTCTTTTTTTTTTCCAGGGGTTGGCCTGTTATTTTGCTTTGCAAATGATTGTATTCCTTTACAAACGCACCTTATTTTCAGTTAATTCAGGATGGCAAAGAGTGTGTACTTTTCAGTGGAATATTGCTTGTTCAATGTGCTTATAAAGTCACATAGGGGCTAAACAGCAAAAGGAATTAGTCACAGAGCAGAAATTATGTAGATATAGCTTGTTAAACACACAAACCAGATGTAATGGGCAGTGTTGTTGTGTCTTGTCTGATACACTGTCGGTATGGATTCTGACCCCTGTTGGTGAGATGAGGTGAAAAGCTCTATAAGCATTAAAGCAGGTAGGCCTGGCCCTTTGCATAGTGATGAAGATGCTTGCTTGCGCTACGTGGGCACCGATTCACGACCAGCTGCCACCTTGTTACATTGGTACCATGGTTCGTATGTCATTGGCTGCAGTCGGTCGCAGGGGTTAAAGGAGGAAGCATGTACCAGGCAGTGTTGTGAGATGCACAGCATTTTGACCATTTTGGTGAGATGAGGTGAAAAGCTCTATAATATGTTTAGTAATTTACTGAACCCAAAGTGTTATGTACAGTCGTGTTTTAAGCGATGAAGGCTCTGGGACTGAGCTGCCTTTCCTTAAATAGGGGGATACAGTCCCCCCCCCCGCACAATTATTTATTTCCCCCCAAAAAAATCTTAATTCAGTTTCAATTTGGGTTACACTATGTTTTATTAAATGTGTAGCACTGACACTGACAGCCATTCTAAAATGCATATTCCAACCCACATAGATGCAACTACAGATGTGTGTCCCTAGGCTATATGACTGATTCATTTTATTCACTATTGTTGTTTAGTCCCCAGGTGACTTTATTACTAGCTGTTACTACTACGCAGTTCTAAATTAGTCCCAGATAGGTGAAGCAACCTACTCAGTCAAACAAAAAGTGAATGGCCCGGTCTAGCTGTAACCTGAATTCCCTGGCTTCTAGTCTACAGCCATGCCAAGCTCTGGCTTGCATATTTTTGATGTAATGTTATTTGGAAACGTTGCTTACCTACAGTTCAAGACCTTTTTGCTTGTTTCTTTTTAGTTTGTGGTGTGTTTTTTGACATTTTTCCGCTTTTGACGAGTTTTATTTATATTTGCCTATGTATTTTCTTCAATACAGCCTTTTAAATTTGTTTAAAAAAACAAACACAAAATAACATTAGATTGATGTGGGTAAATGTCTACTTTCATTTGAAGGTTATGATGTACATGGGTGACACTGTTTCTACCTGTATTTCCCATGCAGTAAGCTGCATTTACATGTACACAAATTCAAATGATAATAATCAAGGGACAAGTGATACACTGGGCTAATGCTCTACCGTTTCACCTCCTGAAGGACGAAAGGGAAATTAGTTTATTGTTTTCAATTTAAACCTCAACAGACCACATCATGAAACTACCACACAGCTCAACATATGAAGCACATTTTATAGGCAATCTCAAAGAGATGCAAGTGTTTTAAATCGATACATTTTGGAGATTGGACTGCAGCCTTGCCCATTAGATAGGTCCCTCTTGTACAGTCTTGAGGCATGTTTGCAGGAGATTGTCTGGAAACAGTCCTCCCCACTGCTTGTGCTGCAACTGTTCTGTGGATAAATACTTCAGTTACTAATGCTGCTAACCCACCTGATGTCGTGTGCACAGCCATAAAATAAATACATGCATAATTAATACATTTTGAAATAACCTTTGGCTGACTGGTGACCTTTTTAAAAAAGCAAAAATAAACAGCAGCTTAAGGAAAGCCTGCCAGAAGCGCTCTCTTATGCTAAAGATACACTGTTGGTTGCAGGGTGACAATGGCTCCAGCGTTTCGCTTGACGATGAAGCCCAAAGCCACCGACTGTATGACTCATCTGATGGTCGATTTCTCTCGGGAAAGGCAAATAATTCAGTCCCTCAAGTTCCTGCCAGGTAAGAGAAACCTCTTTTATAATTGCACATGCTAATACCAGACAAGGGTAAAAGACTTCAAATAAAATGTAAGTGTCCGATACTTTTTGTATGAATATTTACTTGCTCTTTGCTTTTAAGCAAAGTTACCTTTTTGTTTCAGGAACATTCTTGTATCAAATATGGTATCCTAACTATTGCAGTGCTTAGAATAACAACATGTATGTATTTACAAGCCAAAAAGCAGACTTCAGAATTAAACAAAACTAATCCGAACTAGAACTGCCAGGCAGTTTTAAGGCTTCCAAGCCCCAGTACCAGTACCAAACACTTAAGCAATTACTGGAAGAAGCGGGTTTAGTTAAAAAAAAAAAAAAAAAAAAAAAAAAAAATGCATCAAGTAGCCATTTTGGTTTCAGGTCAACACCATTTTTTTAAAAGTCAGTTGAATTGCTACCGTGTCAAGGATGATGCTTGTGGAGTTTGGAGTTAGTCAAGTAAATTGTTTGTCAACTGACGCAGGTTTAAATTTCAAATGTAAACGTATAACTGGTGGCCATCTTGTTTTATAAAATATCACCATTTTCACATATTTGTATCCCATTGTTACTGGGACGATAACTACCAACTTTGGAGTTTGTTGGTCAAACGGTGTTCAAATACCAGCATTTTGCTGTTAAGGGCGGGTTTCGTTAAAGTTTGTGGCAGCCATTTCGACATTAAAATTCATTGCAGAAAATTCTGCTTCGCAAACTTGATGCGGGTTTGGATGCCGATGATATATGCCAATTGTCAGATCAATCGCTTTACAGGTTCCTAAGAAGAAGATTTCGAAAGGTTTTATCGAAAAATGCTTCATGGTACCAATTGCAAGGACACAGCAGCAAAAATTTCATCAGACAGCCAATTTTATCCAGCTTGTTACCTGCCAAGTCAGAACCTGATCAGTCACACAGCTTCGAAGCAGCAGCAGTTTAAAGTTTTGGGAAGAAAAAAAAAAAAATCTTATCAGTAACAATAGGCTTCCCAGCCTTTGGCTGGGAAGCCTAACTAAAGCTTAACATTTTTTTCAAGGTGCCCTACTTTGTATTTTGTTTCTGAATTCATTGCGGCAACACCCTTTCTTTGAGCTGGACAAAGCACAAGCCTGCTGTTTGTTTATATTTTCAAGATTTATGTCAGCAACATATGTTCATTGCCAGCTTTTTTTTTTTCCCCCCTCCTTCTCTAGGCAGCCCATTTTGGCTTTTGTGTTGCAAAAGGAAAACATGTCGATCTATTCTGTTTTTTTTTTTCTATTTTAAATTAATGTTCTTTTAAAAAATGTTTTTCAGTGGATTTTATGACTTTTTAATCCTGGTTACAGGTGTAATCATGCAGAAAGCATTTTTTGTTGGTTTATTTAGCATTACAGCAAATGTCACAGTGCATAACATTCCAACAATAAATTTGCGGTTTGTGAGCCAAAAGGTTCTGAGCCCTTAGGCACATTGTATTCAGGAGCTCAGAATAACCGTAGTCCACTTGACATTGTGATATTCTTCCGGAAATTCGAGGTGACATGTTTTTAAAGACCAATTCCTGTAAATAGATGGGGATTTCTTCAGGACATGTATGTTTTTGTTAACAAATCCGTCAGACTTACATCTCACTTGGACCTTCATTTTGTGGCGTTTACATACAACACTGTTATGCTTACCCATCTCAAGTCCCCACAATTTGCCATGAAGATCTTTTCAAGGAAAATTTTATTGTTAAAATAAAAAATATTGGCATGAGAACAAAACAAGGGTGAAATTTAAATATTAGAACAATGAAGATGATAAGTAGAGCCCTACCAAATTTATGGTCAATTTTCATAAATTTCATGTTCATAACATTTTAAATCTTAAATTTCAAGGTTTAAGCTATGTAAATCTTAAATTTCACTGTGGTGTGACAAAGTATAACCATAAAAACTGTGAAATATAAAAATTAAATCTTAAAATTAACAAAAGCATGTGATGCACAAAGTAGAAATGCTGAAAAATAATGAAACTGAAATCCAGAGGATCGCTCTGTGATTGTTGTGTTTCTGTTATTGTTATTTAAAAAACTCTTCTGGTTTTAAATGTCATTTATATGTAACAGTAACTCAAAAACTATTCTGAAATGCTGAGGTCAGGTCACACTCTTTAATTAAGCCAAGGGTTGAATGTGAGCATGGAGCATCGTGCAACAGTTTTTTAACTTCATTCCCTGTCTCTGCGGTGTAAAAGACACAGCTTTCTCTGCATCCACAGTTTGATGGAATTAACAGACAGCACTCAGCTAGCCTTTCGAGCAAACACAGACAAAGAGTGTTTGTAGCCGGGCAATATATTCAGAGGCTAAAAAATATAAACGTAAAGCCTCTTCCACTGCAGTAATGATTGCAGCACTTTTTAATTTATTTTGGACACTCAATTTAAAATCCAAGTCAAATTAGACTTGCCTAAAGGTGCTACCAGTTGAAATCCATAGGTCATACTAAACCTGCCCCAGATGTTTGTATCTACCAGTCAGTGAGTAGAGCCCAGTTATTGGGTGCTGTCAAGTGTCAATCAATAAATCTGGTGTAGTTCATGATCAGCTTTTTTTTTTTTTTAAATATATAAAGTAAAACAAGCTAATAATCGCATAAAGAACCTGTAATGGTACATATAACTTCATTGGATTTTAGTGCAGTGTGAAAGTGCACAATACAGACCAGACTGCACGGTGCAGAATGAATTTCATGGTCTGTGTCCCTTTTGAGGTATTCTTTGACTGGAGTTTCTTGCTGTTCCAGAATCTGCAAGCCATGTTTGGTTACCTAGCAACTGTGCAAACAAAACAGGGATAGAAATTCAATCTCCTGGCATAAAGCGGGAAATGTAAAGATGCACTAAAGTATTGACACCCTACGCTTATTCAAGGTAACAGTTTAAAGTCAAGCATAAAATAGACTTCAACTGCAAAAAGCAAAATACACAATTTTTAATAATTTAACAAATGATTGTTATCAAACTTATTTCTTTTAAAGTAGTCATTCATGACAAAAGTATTGGAACTCCTGCTTTTAGTATTTCATGTGTCCTTCTTTTATTTTGATTACAGCTTTCAGATGTTTCTCATAATTCTTAACGAGTATTTTAGATCTTGTTGCTGAAATCTGGGACAATTCTATCTTGCATATTTCCTTCAGCTCAGACAGATTGGATACAAAATGCTTGGCTGCAGCTTACTTCAGATCAGTCCAAACCATTTCTATTGGATTGAGATCTGCTGACTGCAAAGGCCATTCCAGAACTTCTATCATAATTTTCTTCAAGAACTCCAGAGTTGACTTAGCCATACGCTTTGGGTCCTTGTTGTTTTGGAAGAAAATCAATCAATCAATCAATCAATCTTTATTTATATAGAGCCTTTCATAGTGGACCACCATCACAAATCGCTTTACAAGATGCAGTAACAACAAGAAAATCCATAATACTTTAAATACAGTGGAAAGTGCATAATACATGATAGTAGCATAATACTTGAAATAGTAGCAGCAACAGAGCAGCTAATAGCAGATATCAGGCTTAAAGAGCATGGAAGGCAAGAGAGAACAGGTGGGTCTTGAGAGTTGATTTAAAGTGAGCGATGGTGGGAGCATCACGCACCAAAGCTGGGAGAGAGTTCCAAAGAGTCCGAGCCATGAAGCTAAACAAACGTTCTCCAAGTGTGGTGCACTTTTACTTGGGGATAACAAGCAGGCCAGAGTCACAGGACCTCAGCTTGTGGGCAGTGGGTCAGCAGGTTGAGGAGGTACTCGGGACCTGTGTGATGAAGGACATTGAAGGTGAGTAGGAGAGTTTTGAAAATAATCCTGAACTTTACAGGTAGCCAGTGCAGCTGGGCAAGACGGGGGGGGGGTGATATGATCATGTTTTTTACATCTGGTAAGGATCCTGGCAGCGGCATTCTGGACTAGCTGCAGTCGGTTTATGGTGCGTGCTGGGAGACCATCATCTAGAGAGTTGCAGTAGTTGAGTCGAGAAGAGACAAATGCATGACAAAGTATCTCCATATCTGGGAGGGAAAGATAGGGACAGATTTTGGAGATGTTTTGAAGATGGTAGAAGGAAGATTTGACCATGGAGGAGATGTGGGCATCAAAGAAGAGGTTGATGTCAAGAAGTACACCAAGGCTTTTTACTGTGGGGGAAGGCAGCAGCAGCCAGTTTCCTAGTTCAGATTTGCTGGTGTTCAGCTGAAGAAAATTGGCAGACATCCAGGCTTGAATGCAAGCCGAGAGCCGGACCATGGTAAAGGGGTGGCCAGGGTCAAGTTTTAGGTAAAGCTGGGTGTCGTCAGCATAGGAATGAAACAAGAGGCTGTGTTGGCAGATGAGGTGACCCAAAGGAAGCATGTAGATATTGAAGAGAAGGGGCCCAAGAACAGATTCTTGGGGGACACCACAAGTGACTGGGTTTGCAACACCACTGTGTCTAGCATAGAAAACAGACAGTATGCGTCCGGATAGGTAAGGGGAAATCCAGGAGAGACAGGTTCCAGAGATTCCAACATACTTCTGAAGGCAGATTGTTGTCTGTGAGATGTTTCATCAGCTGATTGGCTATAGCCCTTTCAAGAGTTTTTGAGAGAAAAGGGAGATTGGAGATTGGACGGAAATTAGATAAGTCGGCTGGGTCAAGGGAGGGTTTTTTGAGTACTGGCGTAACTCGGGCAAGCTTAAGGGCTGCAGGAACCAAGCCAGAGTCCAGGACAGGTTGAGAGTGTGCATAATGGAGGGAGCAAGATCAGAAGCAGAGAGACGGACAGGGTTAGTCAGCCATGGGTCCAGGGGGCATGTGGCAGTAGTTGATTTCAGCAGTAAGCCAGAAACATCAACAATGGAGAGAGGAGAGGGCAGGAGGGCAACCGGAGGAGCGTCAAAGTGGTCAGGTAGTAGACTGGGTTTGTGATGGGCGAGCTTAGAATAGATGTCGATTTTGTTCTGGAAGAAAGAGGAGAAATCATGACAGATAAGAGAGGAGGATGGACGGGAGTTGGATTTGTTGGTGGCTGGATGTAGGATTTGGTTAATGGTCTTAGAGAGAACATTGGGTTTTACGTGTCCCACAGTTATGATTTTAGGGAAGTATTTCACCGTATAAACTATCTGCTAATCAACCTACGAGCAGATGGTGTATTTGTACTTTGATACAGGCTGAATTAATCCACTGTTCAATCACTAAATGTCCCTAAACTGCTAAAACACCCCCATGTCATGATCAAACCATCTCCATGTTTAACTGTAGGTACAATGTTTTCTTCATTAAAGGCTTTCTCTTTTTTTCTCCAAACATACTGTGGTCCATTTGTGGGGAAATGTTATATTTTAGTCTCTGGACCAGAGAATTGTGTTGAAAAATGCTTCAGATTCCAGTTCATATTTCTTCATATTGTATATATTTTCTTTAAAATTGGTTTGCAGAGAGGACTGTGTGCATACATTTCTTCTGTGTTCAGGTGCCTTTTTATAGTTCTTTCTCGCAACATTATGCATGATACTTCTAAATCTTTCTTTTAAGTCGTTGGCTGTTAATCTTATTTTTTTTTTGAGCTGCTCGGATGATTTTCATACCTGTTTTACCTGTAATTTTCTTTGGATGTCCACTCCTTTCAAGCGTTTCAGTTGAATTTGTTTGGTGGTACTTGATTATTGCTCTGATTGTGGATTGTGGTATTCCATATTTCTTAGATGCTGGTCTGTAGCTATTTCTTTTATTGTTTTCTAAAAGTGCTTTTCTCAAACATGAATCCCTGCATTGTCTTGACCATCTGCCATGTTGCCAAAACATTCATCTTCAACAGATGTTGGAAATACAGTAATAAGTACTTTTTGTTTTTTATAGATAGTTTTTTGGTATTTTGTATTTTGAAATGAAACTATTTATTTAAATAAAAACTTTTGAAAGTATTTTTTATTTGAAAATAAATCATTTAAGCTTAGAAAATCAAATGGGTCATGTTTTTAAATTAGTTTTATAAGTTGTTGTGAAAGAGCATTCAGTTCACTACCTCCTGTTTCTCTTCTTTCCAACTTTGTCCTTCATGTTGTTGGGTTTGGTCCAGTCTTTCGCTTTTTCAATTGAACCTGTTAACCTCGTATTGGTGACACATCCTGTGGATTCTCATTGTACAAATGACAGTGCCGTCATACTGCAGAGAAAAAACAGTATGGAATGAATTCCCCTCATCTGCTGATCTCATCCACAGATCTAATACAGAAAGCAGCATCCTCCTCAAGGCCCTTACCATACCTCTCCAATACTGATGAAATAAAGAGCCTGTTCTAGGTGCCTTTCCTTGTATATTTGTTTTCTAACTATCAACAGTAGCCTGGGGCGACTTGTCTAATGGACTGATTAAATTCTGCCTGCACTTCTAGATTTAGAAAAGGAGCTGTGCAGTTTCAGTAAATGGACTGTAGTGCTGAACAGTCATCTAAAGTCACTTGGTTTAAAGGGACTTGCACAGACTGTTATTGGTGAAGGGAGGGAGGGAGGGCACAAGTGGCTGGGTCATTAGAGGAGTGGGTTTTAGCACAAGCCATCTGTTCCAGAGCAGTTCAAGACACACCAATCATTTGTACAGCATACCGCTCTAATGCTGTACGTCAGCAGAAATGTGTTAAGTCATTGTTGTCAACATCCTCCACAGTGAGTATTTTTAAGCTCATTGTTGGTATTTTGTTATTGAATGTTGAAGTCCAGTTTTGCTGGTAGTTTAATAATAATGGCTAATATACACCCAAGTACATAATGATGCTGTAATTCTATCAAGTGTTTCTGGTGCCATATAAATCATGAGTGCTTACTATCTGAAAAGACCATTCTACTGAACTCACTGTTTATGAATATGTGCGAGGCCTTACTAATGCACTCGAAGAAAGGTGTTCTAGTTTTTTTTTTTTTTTTTTTTTTTTTTTAATGAAAGGAAATTAAGTATTTTTTGGTAAATGTTTGAAGAAACATATTTCCACCTGGATGAGGCTTGTTTTAAATACTGTATATTAACATTCTTCTGTAGTGTCCAATTTGAAGTTAGAATCAAATTAGGGTAGGCTTGAATCTTCTCATACCAACCAATGAAGTGTAATTTCATGTATTTCATTTTTACTTCTTATAGTTTGGAAATTGTCATCCCTGCAAATGTTGAGTCGCCTGTGAGTGGTGCTTAAATGTTCTTTTCAATCTGGGTTGGCTGACACCTCATCAACGAACACGTGAAGTATTTTGACAGGTCTTTGGATTTAAAAAACAAAAAACAAAACAAAAAAACAACAACGTTCATAGCCATATTGTTTTCATTCTTAACTTTAGGTCTTCATTTCAAGTCAGTTAGAGTGCTTGGTAGATTTTATCCAACCAAAAAAAAAAAAAAAAAGTTTTGTCTCTTGTCCAAAGCAGTCATAGTAGACCTGTGTAGGCCCACAACGTGTTCCAATTTAGCAGTGTCCTTTGTTGTCTGTAATTTCTAATTAATGCAGCTGTTTTGAGACCCATGTGGAAAACTTAAATAGTAAAATGTGGTCCATCTTGTGTCCCTGAAGGCTAGTGTTTGCTCCAGCTGTGATGCTCCCAGGCATCTCTGTTTTTCTCTTTCAGGCCACATGCTAATTATGAGAGATGGTACATTGTCATGGTAATTGAGACATCTGTCACTGGAAACTTGACATTTTTATGGGTCAGGATACTCCCCAGCAGTTTGAGTTTTGTATATTTTAAAGTGCAGCAAAATAAAGTGTACCTTAATATTTAGAACACCTAGTAAATCTTGTCACGCAGCAAAACTGGACATTCTTATTCCTGAGGGTGAACAAAGTGATGGAGTTTTATAGGGGCAGGAATATACATTTAGATGCTATTTATCTGTACACTGCTATCTATGGTATCTTTTTGTCATAATGAAATCACTAATCATTTATATTCTCATCGTTTACACATTTGTTGTTTTTGAATATCTGTTTCCAGCATTTCCAAGCCAGAAGGGTTTTAGCTTCCAGCCAGAGTACTGCTAGTTGTGTTCTGTCAGGTATGAATCAGAACATGCTAGATTTGTTGTCACAGGAATTGATTATTGGTCAAACGTTATTACTATGGGAGCATGTCATTCATACTGTACAGACATGAGTATCTTGAACACAAAAATACAGAAGCTCTAATGATTTTCCATGTTTTATTTAAACATGATAGAACGTGTCTGGGAGCAAAAACCTGCTGATGTGGAACAGTTGTGAAATGCATGGGCAGTGAGATGGGGAGACTATGAATCTTAGTATTGTAAAACTTCAAATAATTGCTGGGTCTTAAATAATCGCCAGATATCTGTCATTGCCATTGAAGATGAGGAGAAGCTTGAGCGTAATGACCTCCTAATAAGTGACAGCGATGAAAGTGACTCTAAGGGTTAATAAATAATAATAATAGAAAACATAATTTATGATAGGCCTACATGTAATGCGTATTTCTTTAATGCTGTTATTACGTTAAAAGTTTTGATAATTTTAAGCATGCTGAAGTAGGCCAGATACAAACCTCTTGGTGTACTTTAACATGTTTTATTATGTTAATGTACAACTTTGAGATTAAACAATACATTATTTTTGATGTTATTATTATGCTGTGTTCTGATATCTACAATCTTTTAGTGGATTTACCCTATTATTATTAGTAGTCGTAGTATTAACAATGGTAGATCTAAAACCATTTTTGAATACAAATTCGTACTTCAGCTTGATCATTTTAGGAATTTATTAGCGTAATAAATTTGATGTTTATTATTATTATAATAATAATAATAATAATAATAATAATAATAATAATAATAATAATAATAATAATAAAGAGATTGGTTTTGAATTATTTTTTATAAATGAAGGAAGTTACTCGATTGTCTGGGAGTCATTTTTTTGTAACCTGCAATGCGTTCCTAGGAATGAAAATGCTGAGTCACCTAATGATCTCAACGAAGTCCTTTTGCTAAGCTGCAAAGACTTATGGATGGTCACCTGGTGAAGGAAATTGAATTGAATTTGATAATGATTGCTTAAATGAACGTGTATCCCTTTTTTAGTTCCAAGTGCTCCAGAAGTACACGTTTCAGACTGTCTGGTTGCTGACAACTCGGTAACAGTAGCGTGGAGAATGCCAGAGGACTCTAAGATTGAAAACTACATACTGGAATACAGGAAGACCAACTATGATGGGCTTCCCAGGATAAAAGATGAGCGCTGCTGGGAGATTGTTGATAACATCAAGGCCACTGAATATTCGTTGACAGGTAATATGAGCTTTGCTGTGTAGATACTCCTGTGTAAAAACTGTCCATGACTGACCGATACAAATACACCCAACATTCCAGAGTAGTCCTCTACACACACAGTTTACATCACAAGCAGTCATCATAGCTAGCTGTAGATGTGCATTCTTTTGGTTGAAATGTGTGGTTCTTACTGCTATTTTAGTTAGAGAGAAAGTTAGCGCATTCAAAATAATTTAAACATTAAAAATCAAGCAACATGACTTCCACGAATCAAAACTATTAAATCTGAAAACACTTCCTCATTTAAAAAATAACTGAGCTGGTCAAAGTAGATAGTTAGTATGATGTTTGCATCCTTTTCAGTGATATAGTCTTCAGTGAAATGTACAATTGGTTTTTCAGGCTTAAAGTTTGACTCCAAATACATGAACTTTAGAGTGAGAGCTTGTAACAAAGCAGCTGCAGGGGATTACTCCAATCCAGTTACACTCGAAACTAGAGGTGGGTGAAGTCTTCTTAAAATGTATATTCTAAAACCAAACAAGCCCTGTCCTCTTTTGGGAGTTGAATATGGGAATGTTCTCCGTAGTTGTTACCCTTGTTCACGGTACCAGGTTGTTATTAAAGGGCCGCTGATGTATTTAACTGACAGTAATTGATCAGTTTATTTTTGTGTATTGGTTTATCAACTATAATATATGTAGAAATTAAGCTTTAGGTTCAACTGTATAAAAAAACAAAACAAAAAAAGTGTCATTAAAACTAATTAAATTGGTGAGTAACAGTGTTATGTATTTTTGTCCTGACCTTGAACAGCCTTTAACTTTAGTTTTGATTCAACGTCGTCACACCAGAACCTGAAAGTAGAAGATGGCTGTGTGGAGTGGGATTCTGCAGGGGGCAAAGGGCAAGAGAGCAAAAGCAAGGGCAAAGAGAACAAGGGCAGGTGAGGATTATTGTCTTTTAAGCAGTATCTTGAATCTAGTGGTTGGGTTATAAAGCTTCACATCTGGTGGTGGATGGTTTTATTACAGACTAGATCATTGGCGAAATAAAGTCCTTTTTCATCTGAAGACAGTTTGAGGGCCATGGCAATGGTCAATGTTTTTTTTTTAAAGGTTTGTTGTCCATAAAACACAATGCACAGCACAGAAACTTGCTGGCAGTCTCTTAACCAGTTAAGGACCAATGCAAGTTTACATTTTGGTATTGCTAGGCTGCAATAAAGATGCCACTCCAAAAAGCCAGGAGGCAGTTGCATAAAACACTGCAAGTATTAAGTTTAAGTATAAAGATCAATTTTCCCTTATCTAGGTGTGGCCATGTGAAAGTGATGCTGGTGCATTCAAGTGTGTTGGTTTGGGGAATATTGGTTTGTCAGGGAAGGGGTTAAATTTCTCCAAGTGAATACATGATTAAATGATTATTTAGGCTCCAGCCACGTGTGTATAAAATAGGTGTGCACAGGTGGTAATATAGAGTTATTGGATTAATGCTGGTGATAAGAGATGGAGGTTTGCTTTTTGTTTTGGCCCTTGTGCCGTTTATTTTGTTAATGTGTTTTGTTTAAGGATTATGTCCTTATTATTTTTGTTTCATTGATTTATTAAAGAGCGCATTGGCCCATTTTAAACTTAGAGCTTTCTGTGCCTGAGGCTCTGTCTCTGCCATTACCCTGGGCTAGGAGGCTGCCGCGCCACACTAGGGTATTGACTTAAATGTGTTAAGATGCTTTCTGAATCATCCGTAAACTAAAAAAAATACTTGAGGGGAACACTAAGGTGGAATTTTAACGTGAGGTGTTTAGGCAATTGGCTACTGGTCTTCAAAAGGAGACCAAGAATCGGGGACAAAGCTGAAACTGCTATCTCTTTTTCATAAAGTGCCAATTAACAGGCAGTGTTGAGACACCCTTACTGCCCAATAGTCTTGGACGAAAACATTTTTAAACACCTGCCACAGTCTGTATGTCTGCCATGGGCAGCCAGGACAGCACTGATCTAATTCCAATAGACATCACAAATTAAACTTGTGCATATAGTTTTTAAGGTTAAAAAACAACTTTACGTGAAGTTCAGTTATGTATTATCCTGTCTTAACCAGACCTGTACATTTGAAGCTGTCTGTTAAAGAAAGGTTTTGTCTTATTTGGTCTAATAATGTACATTGTTTGTGGAACAAGAGGCCTCATCGT
Organism: Polyodon spathula; assembly: GCF_017654505.1. NCBI lineage: Eukaryota > Metazoa > Chordata > Actinopteri > Acipenseriformes > Polyodontidae > Polyodon > Polyodon spathula. The sequence continues at coordinate 90,873,395 of NC_054535.1, read as the reverse complement.
TTATTCCCATCGAGTTATCTACCTCTTCTTTACAGGAGGTAAAGTGGCTAGTCACTTCTATTGGCAGAAAAAGGGAAAGTTGCCAGGATCACTTTCAGTTTGTGGATCAAACATTTCTTTCTCTACTGATATGCAATACTCTTTTGTTTCATTCAAGCTGTGGACATCTAACCTGTTTCTTTTGTACAGCTTTCATCACTAAATTGCAAAAAGGAGTCCCACAGTTAGATTCAGGGGCGCTGCATAATAAAATAGACATGGTAGTCCAGTGCAGGGGTTGGCACCATGTTGTAGTGACTGACATTTAACAAAAAAAAAAACAGAAACAAACAAACAAAACAGAAGTTCTATACAATTCGGTGTGTGTGTGTGTGTGTATATTAGACGTATTCACTGCCACGGACACTGATAACTTACCACGGAAGTGCGTGTCCGTTTACTGACAAGTTAACGACCCCTGGATTAGTCACTCGCATTTTTGTTTTTGTATTGACTGACACGAATACATCCTAAAAAAAAAAAAAAAAAAAAAAAATTGTTCTGGTTCCATTAATCTATTAATTGTAGCCTGAATTTACAGTTTTTGCCTAGCTCACTGACTATTCTGATAGGACTCTACCAATTAGCTGGGCCAGTAATGAATGTTATTTTGAGAAAATTGAAAACAAAAAGTGTGTCCGGGTGTGAAATGCCCTTTTTAATTTTATACTAAAATTGAACTTTTATTGTTTACATTCCCCAAAGATAGTTTCAAGTACAGGGATACAGTAATGTCGTAGGTGGTTATAGAAGACATCCTCATCATCCTATCCTACTGTTACAAGGCACTAGCGGCAATGTATATTACTTTCTGGGCAATGTAATGAAGTGCTAGACCATTAAAATGCTTGTTAATCCATTGCTTATTTTTTTGTTTTGTTTTGTGTTCACTGACAGCAGCCATGTTACCATTCTGAAGAACACTTCAAGGTGATCCTGTGACTCAAGCTGTAGGATTTAGCTTAGCTGACCACATTTGCAAGCTGCTGTGAACTGTAGCTTGTAACAATAGCAACAATCTTTAACACACTTTAAAACTCAGTTTTACCCAGCCTGTGATACGTGCAGAGTTTTATTTCCAGGGTAGCAGCATTTGGTTTAGCTGCTTCAAGTGAAAGCTTAGTAAAATAATTTTGTTTCCTGACACATTCTGAAAACCTGTTTCAGAGAAACATGAGTACGTTTTAAAAAATACATATGTTGAGTATTCTGTGAATTAATTCCTTTAAAAATACAAAAGGCTTAATTAAAATGGCTGGTTAAAAAGGTTTGATCTGCAGTGAAAATGATATATGATGTGGTCATTTATAGATGGCATGTAGTATACTGAAAAAAAAAAAAACATGTTGAAAAGCACTTGGAGAATTGGAATTTGGTTGGCTAAAATTCCATGTCTATCCAACTCCATATGCTAAATGTATAGTTTAAATATTTTATTATTTCGTCTGTGTGGCAAAATACAGCAGCATCATCTATAAATGGCCATATGCATTACAAATAACTTAGCTTCCCTCCTATTTAGTTTTCCTTCTTTCCTTATTTTTTTGTTCTTGCAAAAGAAAACAGTTGGGGTTAAAGTTGCTGTTAATAACTTTTTTAATTGCTTATTTTTTTTCATGCTTGCAAAAATGTTTTTGTTGGTGAGTAATTTTTTAATTATTGATTTATTTACTTTTGCCTGTATACTCTGCTTGGAATGCCTTGAATATTTGATGTAACACAGCATGACTCAAACAGGAGCAGAATAGACCCAGATCACTAAAACTTACATACCTAATTCTAGCTTAATTGGCATCAATTGGCAACATTATAAGCACCTGCTAACACCACTGTTAAAATAAAATACAATATAATACACCATTTTCTTGTGAATTTATACTTTATATATGCACACTCTCTTGGTGCTAACTCCTTAACAGATAAATTGGGTCTTTAGCTTAAAAGCTCCTGCATGTCAAATCTGTCAGTCATTGACTGGCACAAGCTTGTAACTAAGAGCTGCAGGTAGTCTGCTGTCTGCAAGCCTCAGTAAGCAACCGAGTCCATGGGGGTGGCTTTAAATCATACAAGTAACCAATCGCCATATCGGTCCTATTTATAAAAAAAAACAACACAGCTACCTAGAATTAAATGGTGGAAACTTTGTAGTAAATCTCTCAAGGGGTTTACGAGAAGCATAAGTATGTAACTGGAGGAGCATCTTTTTGATACAAACTGATTAGAATATTTCGCAGTTTTAAAGGTAGGGATGTATACATGTACAGCCTATAATCAGATATATGTTGCTCACTGTTTCAGGTTAAGGTGATAGTTACAAGACTGAATTATGAAGGCATGTACTTTGCATTTGCTTTTTTTTTCTCCCCCCCCCCCCCCCCCCCCATGCCTTTGACATATGTGTGTGTGGTTAATCAGTAATTGAGTTGAATACATGAGTGCAGGTTATTTCATTCCATTCCATGCAGTACCATTTACTACCCAGCTGTTCCTTGCCAATGTGAGGCATGCACCAAATGGGCGCCCTGGAAAAAGAGTTCACACCCACCACATCAGTACAGCTGACATTGTGGAACTACTGCTGCAGCTCTGATACAGAGGAGAGAGCTTAGCAATGCTGTGAGGAGGAATGGTGTACATTGTATAAAGAAACTGACGGAGTTTCCATGAAAGCTGAAGCTTTTTGGCTCCTAAGCCATACAGATTTAGATCACAGTCGTTCTACATTGTTCCACCTTTTGCATCCTTTTGCATTCTTTACAATAAAGAGGCCTGCCCATGTGTCTTTATATGTACACCAGTACCAAACCTGGAAATGTGTCGGACCCAAATCTAGTTACAACAATAAAGAGCATAAAACTCCAAGCCAATACCAACATCAAATATTCATTACACTACGTTACACAATGCATTGGATATTTTTAACTCAAGAGCAGGACTGTAGTTTAATGTTGGCTGTTGCCCTGTTCATACCATGTCACTGTTCAGTTTCTAATTAATATATTTATCCAGCAGTTTGTGCTGAACTTTTCTTTTGATGTTTCTAGAAGTGGCACTCCATCTCCCAAACGGACATCCGTCTCCTCAAGGCCACCGTCAGTAAGAGGAAGCAGAGACCGTTTTACAGGGGAATCCTACACAGTGCTGGGTAGGCATTGGAAAACATTTCAGAAGAATCCTTTTCAACAGACCTGTGATGTGCCAGGGAAACACAAAGCCACACTCACGTGTGTTGGATGTGTGATCATGACTAAACTGCAATGGTGGAGAAAATGTTTTTATCACATGCCAGTAAAATTTAGTAGTTAAGATTTGCCACATGATTTGCTTCATAGCATTTCAGTCCATATGCTGTTCAATTGCAGTACCCATACTCATAAGGATGTTGTAAACAGTAGATCAGAGCATATCTATTGCAAAGGCCTGGTGGAAGTTTTGATTCCTGGCTGTATGCTTTTAAAGCTAGAACAACACTGATCGTGTTGACATAATAAATTGCTCATTTGCTGTTCCAAGGTCAGAACGTTGTCTGTTCTGGACACAAACTGTTGGCGCACTAAAGGAATTTAAGATTCATAGCTTCTCCTGTGGGGCACAAAGGAGGTTGTGACAATGTGGCTAGTGTACCTACAGTACAATACTCCACTTCTCTGAGACTACAGGTACAGGTTTCGTCATCCATTAATGATTTGTCACTTTAACCAACCTGTTTGAGGTAATATAATATCCTTTGTGCTTGTTACAAGTGAGACAGCTTATGAAAGACAAGAAGTGAAAGAGCGATGAAGAATGCTTTTCCTTTGTCTATATTGAGCTAACCGAAGCCGTATTGCCTTTGCGTTTTCAGGTGACACATGCATTGACAATGGGCAGCATTACTGGGAGGTGAAGGCCCAAAAGGACTGCAAATCCTACAGCCTGGGTGTGGCCTTCAGAAACCTGGGGAAATTTGACCAGCTGGGCAAGACGAGCACAAGTTGGTGCATCCACGTCAATAACTGGCTGCAGGCCACCTTCGCAGCCAAGCACAACAACAAAGCCAAGACCCTGGATATGCCAGTCCCTGACAGGATAGGTGTCTACTGTGACTTTGATGGAGGTAATGCTCTTCCGCTTTTTTTGAGTAAATTCATACTTGGTTGGATAAGGACAAAATCTAGGGATTTTTTTTTTTTTTTAAATCTGCTTTTTTATAACAATTTTTCCAATGACATAATATGAAGCCATAAAAAGATATCAAATTACAGACACTTTATGCATATTGTCAGCCAGATTTAAAATATATTTGTTCGCAGTTTATACTTACGGATATTGTTTTGTTTTTTTACCATATACATTAACAAGCTTACTCCAAAGTTACTTTGAATTGTTAAACAGCACAACAATATATCTCAATACTGTTCCTAATTACCTCCTGCCATGAAAACTATTGAAATAATTTAAAATAAAACAAAAAAAAAAAACAGCAGCATTAGTCTGTTTTGAGGATTATCTGGCTTAAAAAATTCACATTTTTAAAGAGCAGTGTAAATGTATTTTTTTGTTCTGACTAGGGACTGAGAGGGAGTTTTTTGTGTTTTATATAATAATGTAACATTTTGTATAGCTCAATTTGTTTCATTTTTTCTTTAGGTCAACTCTTATTTTACAATGCAGACACCAAGCAGTTGCTGCACACATTCAAAACAAAGTTCACCCAGCCAATTCTTCCAGCTTTCATGGCAAGTATTTGTTTACCCTTTGGTTTCTAAACCCCGGGGCACCCCTTTGTAGCTAAAACCAGAAACAAATAGTGGTAGCCTCAATGAAACACCAGCACACATTTCATAGTGAGATTTCAGTCCTTGGATCTTAAGATAGTATGTGGACCCTTGAGTGGGATCTGGTTTGAAAGAGACCAGGGGAGAGGTACATCGTTTTCTGGTGGCCTATTAACCCAATATGCAGTGGAGCTGCTTGAGGATGATTGTCAAACTAGAGGTAAAAATACAAGAACCTGGTCTTTTTCTCACTCGGTTATCAATTGTTAACTGTTTATCAGACATCTTTTAATGAGTGAGAGGGGAGCACCTAACTGCAAGGGCATGTATAGGTACAATGTATGTGTTTTTTACTTCTAGAATTGCATGCACTTCTGTAATTAGTGTCATACTGAATGATGGCTGGACCTGTGGATGTCCTTGCAGGTCCCCTTTTATATTAACAGTAGTAATTGGGTGTGTGTTTCTTGCAGGTCTGGTGTGGAGGGCTGACATTGTTTACAGGACTCCAGGTCCCCAGTGCAGTGAAATGCTTCCAAAAAACAGAGAACGGCATGAACGGCTCGGCCAACAGTCTCAACAGTGTAGCGCATTAGCAACCAGCAAGAGGATTCTGCCTTTCTTTATGCACGGTGCGCTTTCTATCGGCCAGAAAGCAAACCTGAAACCTGGATCGACACACGGAGCGGTCAGACTGCTGCTGTAAAGGCCTGGTTGCCTTAGCTGTTTAAATACTGAATTTCCTTGAGTAATAAGAGTTTGTTTACTTTCCCTTGGAATTTTCTTGATGCTAGAGGTTTAGTCAGTGAATAGCTGGATGAAAGATTTGTGAGATTTAATTATTTTTTTTTATTAATATTTTTTGTCTTTTACTTCCTTTTCGGTTGCAGATCAATTCACCCGAATGAATAGCTTCAAACGACTTTACATGTTCTGTTGCTCCAGTATTGATTTTTATCATTCCCTGTTTTAACTCATTTTAAATCTGCCGTTGAAAGCTTTAGTGCCTTCTCTTTGTCACATGATACTTGAACGTTTGCTTTGTTGGCTCCACCTACACTATATTCTGCATTGAAGAATATAGCTTAACCCTTTGCGGTCCATTTATTCAGCACCTGTCAGGCGCGTCAGGTCCAATTTATTTTCACACGCGCTGTTTATTTTACACACGCTGTTAAAATTTTATTCAAAGTAAAACAGGTTTAAGATGCACTGCATATCAACAGTACACTCAGTACTGCATCTCCAGCTCTGCCCCACCCCTTGTTCGCTGTATTTATCACGTACCTCTTCATAGTTGTGCATACTGATAAATCATCTCCTGATCACTCATTTTATCACCACACTCATCAATAATGCGATTATTTTATTACTATAACATCTCAGAAGGCTTGGCAAATGTCCGTGAGATTCTTTGAGCGTCAGATGTGGAAGCAGCCATCTTGTTTGTTTATGTCTGTGTTATGACTGGTGAAGGGACTGTGTATTGCTCAGATCTGCCCCTTTTTTTCGGCTCCTATCGGTCTCACTCGGCCATTGAAAGGTATTCTCTGCTTTTTCCGGAGAAAAAAAACACTAGAGACCTGTGCTTGATGTCTTTTTGATGATGTTGGATAGGGTCAGACATCGGACCAGAAAGGGAAAATCGTAATGTCGGACCTGGTCCGATGTAGGACCACATAGGGTTAAAGGTCAAAGTATTGCATGAATTTCCTAGAATGAGGAATATCAGGCAATGTGTGGGCCATTAACAATCATCAGCTGTAGAGGAATTGAATAAAAATTGATATTGAAGCTACAGAACTAATAAGTAAAGAATAGAAAGCACATTCAAAGGATCTGAAGATTTCGTTCCTTGCATATTAATGATATTGTGCACTATGGAATTTGTAGTTTAATGCAGTTAGGCGATGGTGGTCAATCAGTGTTGGCAGCAGTCAAAAATTGATAAATTCTAGTGTTATTTTTTATAAGTGCGACACATGCTTAAAACTACTTCGGTACATTTTATGCACTCTTTTATCGTGATGTTTTTGAAATACCTCTGCCTCATTTTTGTTGGTAGGAAGAATGAAATGAATGAATGAAAGTTCAGCTTATACTGATGCTCCTCTGTGGCTTAGCTTGGCACCAATACCTCAAGTTCTGGTGGTCCTTTTACCAGTTGCCCTTGAAAAAGTTACTCACCCTCCACTTAAACATAATCTCCCATGATAAGAATGGGTAAACTTGCTGCTTTATCATTTTACAAAATCATCCCCCTGTGCTAATGGTTTGTTACACTAGTATACAGTACTTTACAGAATTTCTGACAGTGATATTCCCACACACAGATATGGTAAAGACAAAACTACTAATGTAAGCTCCTTGTGCACAGTTGTGCTGAATTCTAGTTGTTGGAGTTTTTGTTAATGCTGGCTCATCACAATGTGGTGGTACTCTCTTCAGCTGACTTGCATCTCATTCAAGGGGCGTCTTAAACTCGGTCATAGCACGTCTTTCCCCTGACAAAGCTTTGCATACAGCTTCTATATACACCATTCTATATAACCAAGATATGTTAGTCACGGACTCGACCTTGCAAGAAGCAAACCCATGAGCCTATAAATTCAGGGATGATTCAGAGACATGCTTTAGAACTCTAATCTGTTTGTGTTCTGAGCTGCTGCTGATGTGATCACACAGACCCCAATGGCAAATAGCCCTTATTGGGTAACGGAGAAATCTGACGTGGCACCCTGATGTCAGCTGCTCTTTGCTGACTTAGGAACAAGGCCAAGCAGAGAAGAGCTGCTGTGTCAAGTCAGTCCTGGCCTTATCTGCCCCCTGGTGTTTATTCAGAAGAACTACATGGAAAAGAAGACCTAAACATTAATGGATGATGGGACAAAACATATATTTCAAAATAGTAAATCACAAGGTGGATTGGGATATTTCCCATTTCTTAATCCATGTAGGTTTACAAAGTAAAAGTACAAAGATGGGACAGCACAAGGGTATACGTAAAGAATGTACACAGGAATTGACCAGGATTGTAAGAGTAAATGAACAAAAAAAACCTTCACTTGTTAAATCACCAGGTGTTTAATATACATCCGTTGATCTTGTATTCAGCAGTGATTTGCATTTCTTCATAGCTCACCTTTCTGTTAAGCTATTTTCCCTTTTGAATCTGCTACGTCAATACCACCCAATTTAACTGTTCAGCAGTTGCTTGGTAAGATAGACACCCGCAGCTCTGAACAGGTTTTGTTTTATTTATTTTTAATGTGTGTTTTAATGTGATTCGTTCAAAGTGAATACTGTATTTAAATCCTGGTTTAAATAATAAACTGGGCAGTTTGACCTCTGCAGGCATTTTATTTACAGGGGTGTGTTGAATTGCAGTTGGTTGTGAACGCTAGGAATCAAAAGGTTAAAGGTGTAATAACCAAAGTCAAAATAAACATTCAAAAAAAAAAAAAACATTACTTACCTCGCACAGCATTCTCACAAGCCCTTTTTTTGACAGTTCTTTATTTTCAGAGACTTTATTTTTAATGTGTTTTTCAGGTGAAACTTGCTTTCCTTTCCTCGTTCACTTCCTGTGTTACAGGTAATAGCACCCCACCTGACCCCAGAAGTGTCCTTTGGGCATGAAAGTGTAAGCCTTAGAAAAGAAGGAGGAGGGGGGAAGTCACATTACCGGTACGGGACATGATGAGAATGGTTGGACATCTGTTGCTTTAAATTCAGTCTCATTATCCTGAACTATCCAAACTGTAATTACTGTAGTTATTTGTTTGATCCCTGCCCTCCCATGATTTAAAATGTATATTTCTAACACAGGGTGCTGCTGTACAAGAGCTTTTAAGCCAATTGAAGGGGAATAGTAATCCAGTGAGTCCAGATGTTTTAAAGGATTAACCCTGTACAGAGAGCTTCTTAAATAAAAAAAAAAAACAAATAATTTGAGATCTGAAATACTTGTAAATGTACAGTAAATATATGCTGTGCATACACACTATACACACTTACAAACATGTACATGAAGTAAAAAAAAAAAGTATTCTGTAATAGTTGTTTTGTGTTATTTCTGTTTATTGTAACGAAATTGAATTTTTTAATACCACTGACTGATGTTGAACCACCACAAGCTGAGATGGGAGATCTCTTAACTCCTCCTCATCAGTTCAAATCAGCTGTTAAACGGGACCCTTGATTACACACACTGTTTAGTGGAATATGCTATATACAGATGTAGGATGACAGGGATAATGGAGGTTTAAGTATGTTTCACGTATACAGTATCCAGAGAACAATTATCCAATTGTGATGCAACTTGGTAAGGGTAATGTGGTTTATTTCTTAAAAACAAAACAAAAAAAAAACCCTCAATCAGGATTTTTCTGATATAAATACTCAACCTCTCATATTTGAATCAATATAGGATGCTTTAAGGAACACACAAATCTGCTGATCTGTAGTGTTTACTGTCTGTTTGTGCAGAGTGCAGCAACACATTTTTCCCACAAGGGGGAAGACTTGCACCTTCTGTTTCAGATGCATCTTTAAGGCAAGTAGTAAAAATTGAGAGAATGAAAAATGCGTTATATATGTCTAATATTCCAAATAAAATATGCATTTTTTGAAATTCTTAACCAAATTTTTAGTCGACAAAAAAATGCAATAAAATGTGTTAAGGGGACTTAATCTGAAATTTAGGAATTATTGTAAATGTATTTGAAGTGTATTTTGTCATGCTCCATCCACTTTGGTTTTGTTCCATGCATCGCTTGTGAGAGGTATCAGATTTACACACAGCGTCCCAATGGTGCGACCCATTCCTGACACATACACTGAACTTGTCAGCTATTAACACAGGTATAAAGAATGAAGTACATTAGTTTGGTAATTTGCATATGTCTTGTGACCTAATTTACACATTGGCTATTAATCCTGGCTGTAGATGGTTGGAATTAATGTCTTGTCATTCTGTATGTTGTGCATACTGCAGAAAATGGCACTAACTAATGTGTCATTAAAAGTTCCAAAACTAGAATACACATTTGTTGTTCACCCAGTTGATTTTAAAAACATACAAAGCACTGGTCTGCTGACCGATTATATTTATTAATAACAATCATTTGACTCATTTTTACTTCTACTGTCTTTTCTTGAATCAAAGTTCTGTAACTGGCTTTACTGGCTGAAGCCATCAGCCATTTTACCAGTTCAGGTCCCTTTCAAGGAAACAGTGGACTGTAATGTATCTTTCCTATAGTTTCAGTACAGCAAGATGGCACAGCAGTAAAGAAATGTAGCATTAAACACTAATGATTTCACAGACCAAGCTCAGCACTAACCTTGGACTACCTAATGTTACCTTAGTTAAGGTAGTCCAACATTAGTTCTAACAGCCGTCAAGCATAAACTCTGAGGTAAAAATAAAAGAAACCATGCCAGGTAGACAAACAACACTGGCAGCCAATAGATGTGTGTTCATGATGTATAGGGAGATGGGATGAACCTATATCCTACCTGAATAAAACAGCTTGATTTTATAGGGCTTTTTACAGTAGCAAGGCACCCCGTGGATTGTATCACTTATTTGTTGTGGTAATCTAGCTTTAACCACGGTTGGATGATGTGTGCAAAAATCATGCTGTTTTATTGGATTATAAATCAAATGGGCCCTCAATTTCTTACAGATTTACTGATGTGGAGTTCTGATTGGTGAGGGGATTTCTCTGTCCAGCAAAGATATGATAAGGGACTCTCCAACATGGAGGAGAGTGACGTTCTATAGTGTAGTAGAGGCGTTTCATAGTGGATTATAAATGAAATGTGCAGAGTGATAAAATAAGCATTAAAAATGGTACTGGAGCTACTGTAATAAATTAAAACAATCTTTAATATCTTAGGAAGTAAACCTTAAAGTCTTCAATTCTATTATGTATTCTGTAATTGACCTCCATCAATATTCTTGGTAGTGTGTTATTGCTTTTCAGTAAATTGAAAACCTGAATGCATACCCAGTATAGCACACATCAGAGATACTGACACATAAAGCAATAAACTGTGTCAGTATAAATGTAGATCTTCAACTGCAGGTTTAAATGTGCAGAAATAACAAATTCCATTACACACAAGAGAAATGCATGCCTTGATGATATTGACCCAAATGACAAAAATACATGAAGTGGAATTTCACAGCTTTTTTTATTTTATTTTTATGACAGGTCTTGACTGGAATATAAACAGGCAGTTTCCCATGCATGAAATCACTCTGCTGCACAAGCTATGAGTAGGGAATGTAATCTACCAAACATAACATATCAGCTTTCCACAAAAAGTATTATTATTATTATTATTATTATTACTATTATTATTATTATTATTAGTGGTAGTAGTAATAATAATAATTCCATTCATGCTTAAGGGCCTCACTGTGGTGATGGATGTAAAATGGACCAGAAAGAACTCTCCAAGATGCTATGACATATTAGGGGGCCATGTTCCAAATGAGGTGCAAACATCTACTTCAGGGTCAATAGTGCATATCAAGTTACCTGCCACTACGCAGAGATCCCATGAACCTTCGGAGTCACTAAATGGGCAACAGTAATGACAAGCTTAGCAATAACAAGCATATTTACACCAGATTTACAGTGCGCCTTTAACTTTATAAATGAAGTCACATACAAAATTAATTCCATTTTAAAGTGTAGTTGTTATCTTGCCTAGATCTACTAATACAGACAAAACACACAGGGAGTTACTGCTGTACCCTTTTCAGCAGCACCCCGTGTCTCAGCACCTTCTCACCAAACCGTAGGGTCTTGCCACGTGGTCTACCTGAGTTTGTCATGTGACATGAGTCAGCCGCTTCCTTTCGGAGCAGACACTGTGTTTGAGTGTTTCGTGGATGCTATGGGAATTCTATTTGGTTTTCAAGAAACTGCACAGTACGCGTTGCGACAGTAAGAATATGCATCTCTATTTATTCGTTTCGGCCCCCTCCCTCAGCTGACGTGTATCAATCACATTTCATGCACAAGTTGACGTATTGTGGAGGGTTTTCATTTCTTTAGCTCATTGTGTACTGAATTGTTTTCTGTTAGTATGCCGTTCCAGACATTATCGTCTCTCAGTCATACTGTAGTACAGTCAGAAGACATTCAGTGCTAAAAATCCCAGAATACGTTTTAGCATGCCGCTTATATAAAACACATTTACCTACCTCGGTTTATCATGTTTTTTTTCTAGTTCCATACCTCTCACGGTGCTTTGTTACGGTTGACTGTGATTTACTGTTACTGTGTTTTACTGTATGGTACACTGCAGCGCAGTCAACCTCTATAAAGGAACTAAGCTAAAGAACCAGAAATAGTCCATTATTATTCATGGTGTATTTTTTTTCTGTGACTAAAAATCACATTTTAGTTAAAGGGCATTAATCATACAAGCACATCGGAGGAGTGTTATAAATACGTACGCTATCCCTAGTGTTGCAGCAAAGGAAAAACAGCGTTGCATAAATTCAGGTGCAGAATGCAGTGCACTACGGTGGTGGACACTGACAGGTATGTTAATTAGAACATAAGAACATAAGAAAGTTTACAAACGAGAGGAGGCCATTCGGCCCATCTTGCTCGTTTGGTTGTTAGTAGCTTATTGATCCCAAAATCTCATCAAGCAGCTTCTTGAAGGATCCCAGGGTGTCAGCTTCAACAACATTACTGGGGAGTTGATTCCAGACCCTCACAATTCTCTGTGTAAAAAAGTGTCTCCTATTTTCTGTTCTGAATGCCCCTTTTTCTAAACTCCATTTGTGACCCCTGGTCCTTGTTTCTTTTTTCAGGCTGAAAAAGTCCCTTGCGTCGACACTGTCAATACCTTTTAGAATTTTGAATGCTTGAATTAGGTCGCCACGTAGTCTTCTTTGTTCAAGACTGAACAGATTCAATTCTTTTAGCCTGTCTGCATATGACATGCCTTTTAAGCCCGGAATAATTCTGGTCGCTCTTCTTTGCACTCTTTCTAGAGCAGCAATATCTTTTTTATAGCGAGGTGACCAGAACTGCACACAATATTCAAGATGAGGTCTTACAAGTGCATTGTACAGTTTTAACATTACTTCCCTTGATTTAAATTCAACACTTTTCACAATGTATCCGAGTATCTTGTTAGCCTTTTTTATAGCTTCCCCACATTGCCTAGATGAAGACATTTCTGAGTCAACAAAAACTCCTAGGTCTTTTTCATAGATTCCTTCTCCAATTTCAATATCTCCCATATGATATTTATAATGTACATTTTTATTTCCTGCGTGCAGTACCTTACACTTTTCTCTATTAAATGTCATTTGCCATGTATCTGCCCAGTTCTGAATCTTGTCTAGATCATTTTGAATGACCTTTGCTGCTGCAACAGTGTTTGCCACTCCTCCTACTTTTGTGTCGTCTGCAAATTTAACAAGTTTGCTTACTATACCAGAATCTAAATCATTAATGTAGATTAGGAATAGCAGAGGACCTAATACTGATCCTTGTGGTACACCGCTGGTTACCACACTCCATTCTGAGGTTTTTCCTCTAATCAGTACTTTCTGTTTTCTACATGTTAACCACTCCCTAATCCATGTACATGTGTTTCCTTGAATCCCAACTGCGTTCAGTTTGAGAATTAATCTTTTGTGCGGGACTTTGTCAAAAGCTTTCTGGAAATCTAAATAAACCATGTCATATGCTTTGCAATTATCCATTATCGATAATTAGTTAGTACCTGAGTCTGTGCAATACAGCTGAATTACACATTAGTGGTTGTTTATTAAAACTAAAGGTTTGCTGCTCATTTGCAATGTAAAACTGACTATATAGGCCTGTTCTGTTTGTGGAGTGTGACCACGTAGAAACAAGTGAACGTCACTAAGTAGCCCTTTCCTCGTGAGTTTAACAGGAAGCTAATCCATATCCGTAAAGCAGCTGCTTTACACACTTTATTTATTTATTGTATTTTAAATGCATAGCGCACATTACAGTTGATTTGTACAATTTATTAGTAATGTATTTAATATACAGTGCTTTTGATATATTTAAATATTCATGATTTACAGTATTTAATTTTTGTAAGTTCAACAATGAATCCTGTGAGTTTTGTAAAGGTTTTTATTATAAAGATTAATGCAATTACTCTTGTTATTCATAAAACATTTTCAGTGTGTTTCTAAAGAAGCCAAAGCAATTAATTGTTATTAATGTCCGGCTGAAAATATTACTCCCATTGCAAATGCATTTGAGACATACTGTTTTTTACTGTGGGTTTAATACCTTTACACAATGGTTAATAAAAAAACACATAACACAAAAGCTGGCACTGTATGCTATGGGGGCCCTAATCCCAGCCCTATACAAATACATCTTGTCACATTATTTCCAACAGGATGCATGTCATCGAAAGTATAAGTAAAGATGAACAAGAGCACCCAGTACCATCAGCTGTTTAATCATAACAAAGAAACTGAGGAAGACTAATGCCTAGGATTAACAAGTCCGTTATTTTGGCCCTTCTGACTGTGACCAGTTCAATATTCCTCTTATTCCAGCTGTATTATTATAAGCAGTATTTGTCAAAGGTATGCAGTTTTTATCCTTGTTTTAAAATTTATTGTATGTTTTTTTTTTTTTAATTGATGAATTGTGTGATGTTGAATAATACCCTGTTTTTGTTGTTTTAACTGTACTTTGTATTTACTGTAATCAGTATGGTTTTGTCAGTCAGACCCTTCAAATAACACACAATGTCTCATTTTTAGGATGGAGTGCGTAATTTTAATAGCCTGTCTGCAAATGATGCACAGTGGGTAAGTATCACACACATGTTGTTTTTCAGGGTTGATGTTACTTCTAGTAGAAATTAATTAGAGAATGGCTTGAATCTAGTGGGGAATTTTAAACAGACATATTAAAATAACATTTTGGGTATATTCATATAATACACTGAACCATGCCACATGAACTGTAAGGAGAGAAGGCATATACAGTTATAACTGCATTTACATCATTAATAACGAGTTAAGGGAGTAAAGTTACTCATTATAATGAAATGTACCCTCAACCACTTGTATTAAACCATCAGTTTGATTTCGGTCCTCCCTTTATAGCAGGCGGTTAAAAAGTACCTCGACTTGGTGGGCAGACACAACTTGCCAGTGTACCTCATCGACCCTGTGATCCTGGGCTTACTAACTCCAGATACACAGCAACTGAAGGAGAGTGACACTAAAGGGCCAAGCTGCAAGTATTTCTGTGCCCTGAGAGAGTTTGCTACATTTGCATTGTAAGCCAAACTGTGGAGCTATGATGTAAGTAATACACATTTCTTGTCTTGTGTGCATGTATAAAAGGGGAGAGCATGCTGAGTTCAGTAGTTCTAGATTTATCAGCACAACTTATTATTTATGTTATTAGAAGGCAGTTCTATAAAACATTCATAATACACATTTTGCTCTTAAAGTGAAAGAGAAGTTATAATCACCAACAGAACTAAAGTGGATCCCTCTTGTTTTGGTGATCAGGCTGCACTGGCCAGGTCTGCTGCGGAGAGGGGTTTGAGTTTCTGGAGCTGCGTGGGAAGGACCTGCGTCTGGCTGGCATGGATGACCTGTCTGGGACCGAGATCCCACTGCACTTTATCTTCAGGCTGCAGTCTCACGCTGTCCACCTGGTAGTATTCTATGAGAGGAGCGGCAACTACCTCTGGCATGGACCCCTGCGGCTCAAGCCGAACATGGACAGGAAATTTGGGCCCTTCCGAAAACTGGATTTTGGACACCAAGCCGGGGCGTATGACAGGTAGACAGATATGTACTACTTTATATATTTAAAAAAAAAAAAAAAAAAGTATTTTTTTCTCTCTCTCTCTCTCTCTATATATATATATATATATATATATATATATATATATATATTATATATATATATATATATATATATATATATATATATATATATGTACATATATGTATATATGTATGTATATATTGTGTGATATAACATAATAAGACTTGTAAATTCTCATAAGTTATAGTGTTCTGGATAATTCATTTTGCAGACTTAAACTTTATCAAACAAAAATAGTTTGTCAGCAGGTATAGCGTCTTCGTGTTGTGTAAAACCTTTCGAAAGCTGAGTCAGATGATGAACCCATGTCACGAGACACTCTGTGACGTGCGCAGAGGTAAAACAATGTTGTTACAACAAAAACAAATATATATATATATATATATATATATATATATATATATATATATATATTATACACACACACACACACAATACATACATATAACATGTGTGTGTGTGTGTGTGTGTGTGTGTGTGTGTGTGTGTGTGTGTGTGTGTATATATATACACACACACACATATATATATATCTTTCCTAATGTTTCAGACCAGAACTGCTGCTGACTTCCATTGATGGTCTGGAGATGCGCATTCCAAGGAACGTCTCGCGATTTCTGGGTGAAGTGGCCAATTCCAGGTTTCTAGAATGCAGATACAAGGAGGCACAGGCTTTCTATCAGGTCTGCCTACTGTTGCTTGATTTGGAATGGTGTATAATTATATAAAACCACAAAATACATTCATAGAGACACACTTGTCAAAATGCTTGTCTGTGTTGACGTTTTTGTGTGTAACTGAAGAGCTTATGACTGAGTGTTTAAAGGTAGATCTAGTAACGATGATGTATTTAAAAAAAAAAATCAAAAAAATCAAATACATCATTTGACCACCAGGTGGCTGGCATATGTTCTATGCAAAAATCACATTCCGCAAAACAGCCATTACAATTGCATTAGAATGAAAAATACACATTTTTAAAGCAGGGAGAAGTGAAGAAATGTCTTTTGAGCAACAGAAAATTGTCATACCCTGATAAGATTGTGCATTCTTTATACGTTGAAATGTTTAGCTTTTGTGCAACAATGAAGATTTTAAACAGAACTTCTCAAGCGCATAATCAGCTATCCACCTCCTTACTTGTACAGTAGTGTTGTTGCACTGAATTCTTTTGAACTAAAAAAATCATGTTGCACAAATGGCAGTGCTACAGCTTTGTATTAAAATATATCCCATTGTGGACATGCAATTATGTGTTAAATACAAATTTATTTTCTAATCACCTTGTATATGAAATAACTATACAAATGTAGTTTAAAATAATGAGTTAATTTTGCCTAATGTTAACTGTAGGGGATGTGTTAACTGTTTTGATTGAAGACCTAATAATTCATTTTTTTTAAGGGTGAATGCATTTTATGCTTGGATAAATGTGTTTGGATAAATTCCCACTACAGCTGTACCCTGATGATACCTCCCAGGAGGCAGTGCAGTTCAGGAAGAATGCCAAGACCTTGCTTCATCTGGCGGCCAGGACCCTGAGCAGTCTGGGAATGAGGTTCTGGCTGAGTAGCGGGACCTGTCTGGGTAAGGGCCTGAGCTGGAACTAAAGAGTTAGAATCTCGGTGGTTGATTTGATCAGCCTTTACCCTGCCGGGATAAAGCCTCTACCGGATTGTGTTGTGCAGCTTACTGGGTTGCATGGATTTAGTATTAGGGATAAACCCAGGATAACCATGGAGAGGTGGTTCATGCAATTTACAGGGATTTCCCCTATTTTACCATGCATGTTATCTGTCTGTCTCTCTGTCTGTCTTTCTATCTATCTGTCTATCTATCTATCTATCTATCTATCTATTGTAGGCTGGTTCAGGCAGTGCAGTGTCTTTCCACACAGTAAAGATGTCGACCTAGGAATATGGATAAAGGACTACAGGTCTGACATTATCCCAGCATTCCAGAGGGCAGGCCTTCCACTAAAGCACAAATTTGGAAAGGTATACAATATAAAGGATGTGTGTAATGCAAAAAAAAATGGTATTTACCGACTGTGAGGTATCCTGTTTTTAAACTTACTACAGCATTGTTAAAATAAAAGGAGGCAATTTCCTTAATGTTTTGAGGGGTTCATTTTTTAAGTTGTAGCCAAACATATGTTTTTTTTTAAAAAGCATTCATTTTAGTTGTTGAGGATGAAAGTTTGTTATAAATAAAAAATATGAAGCTTTTAAAGCTGCATGGTTCCAGAGTTGGTTGATTTTGCACTCAGATATAACGTGTTGGTGGCACTTCATTCATCTGTAGTTTTACCTTTTGTGCAATCGGCTGGTTACAGTTTTCTCTATTGGGACAGAAGCTCCCAATCCCCTTTAACCAATTTGAGAGCCAAGTAACAGTAGAGGTTATACATGCCATTGGTTGGGTCTGTTATAGCTCTGGTAGCAAAGCATACTTAAAAAAAAAAAAAAACGCCTTTTATTTAAAATTGGGTTTTTCTTATACTGATAACATTTGATAACAAGAAGTATCAATAGGTCTGATATTTTCATACAATGGAGACATCTTTTTGAATATTTAAAAACACCTTTCAAAGCATATTTATTTTAGATGATCAAAGTCTTAAGCACCAGATGTATTAATGTGAAGCTTCCACTCTGTGTGTTGAGGATTTCCCAAGTGCTTCTCTTATATTGTAGGAGGAAGACAGCCTGGAGCTCTCCTTCCAGGCTCAAGAAGTGAAACTCGATATCTTCTTCTTCTATGAGGAGGAGGATCATGTGTGAAATGGAGGGACCCAGGCCAAGAGTGGAAAGAAAAAAGTAGGTTGTGAGCTGCAGTTACTGTATATTCCAAAGATCCTGAGCGACTATGCAATTCATCAAAACTTCTGCGGATCTACACTGCCTATAGAAAGCCTACATCCCCTTGAACTTTTTTCACATTTTGTTGTGTCAGTGCCTCAGAGTTTCATGCATTTTTAATTTTTTCCACTTATCTACACACCATACTCCACACTGTTAAGGGGAAAAAAGTTTTTATTGAGAACAAAAGTATATATTAAAAATACAAAACTAAAAGATCATAATTGGATAAGTATCCACCCCCCTGAGTAAATACATGGTGGAAGCCCCTTTGGTAGCAATTACAACTGTGAGTCTGTTGGGATAGGTCTCTACCAACTTTGCACACCTAGATTTGGCAATATTTGACCATTCTTCTTTACAAAACTGTTCAAACTCTATCAAGTTCCTTGGGGAGTGTGGATGGATAGCAATCTTCAATTCATGCCACAAATTTTCAATTGGATTTAGGTCTGGGCTCTGACTGGGCCACACAAGGACATTTACCTTTTCGTTCCTTAGCCACTCCAGTGTAGCTTTGGCTATGCTGTGTACTTTTGGTCGTTGTCATGCTGAAAGGTGAACTTCCATCCCAGTTTCAGCTTTCTTCCAGAGGGCAGAAGGTTTTCCTCAAGGACTTCTCTGTACTTTGCTCCATTAATTTTCCCTTCTGTCCTGACCAGTGCCCCAGTCACTGCCAATGAGAAAAATCCCAATCTCATGAGGCTGCCACCACCGTGCTTCACAATAGGGATTGTGTTGGGTTTGCGCTAAACATAACACTTTGCATTTACGCCAAAAAGTTCAATTTTAGTTTTGTCAGACCACAAAACTTTTGCCACATGGCTACAGAATCTCTTGAGTGTTTTTTTGCATACTTCAAACGGGATTCAAGGTGGGCTTTCTTGAGTAATGGCTTCCTTCTTGCCACCCTACCATACAGGCCAGATTTGTGGAGTGCTTGGGGTATTGTTGTCACATGCACTCTCTGACCAGCTTTGGCCATAAAAGCCTGTAACTCTTGCAAAGTTGTCATTGGCCTCTTGGTAGCCTCTCTGATTAGCCTCCTTCTTGCTCGGTCATCCAGTTTGGAGGGACGGTCTGATCTAGGCAGGGTCTTGGTGGTGCCATACACCTTCCACTTCTATTAATCGTCTTGACTGTGCTCCAAGGGATATTCAAGGCCTTTGATAGTTTTTTATACCCATACCCTGATCTCTGCCTTTCAACAACTTTGTCCTGGAATTCTTTTGAAAGCGCCTTGGTGCTCATGGTTGAGTCTTTGCTTTGCAATGCACTACCCAGCAGAGAGAACCTACAGGAACTGCCGAAATTATCCTGAAATCACGTGAATCACTACGATTTAACACAGGTGGAGGCCACTTAACTTGGTGCGTGATTTTGAAGGCGATTGGTTACACCTGAGCTAATTTAGGATTGCTATTACAAGGGGGGTGGATACTTATCAAACCAAGCTATTTCAGTTTTTATTTTTAATTAATTTTCTACAAATTACTAGAACATTTTTTTCACTTTGAAGTCGTTTGGTAGGATGTGTAGATAAATGACAAAAAAAGCTATTTTAATGCATTTTAATTCCAGGCTATAAGGCAACAAAAGGTGACAATTTTGAAAGGGGGTGTAGACTATCTATAAGCACTGCAAGTAGCAGCAAAAAGATTTGGCTTTTATATTGCAATAATCTAAACAAGCTCCACTGTCTTTAGATGAACTGAGAAACTACAAGAAGATATTTACAAAACAATTCTGAAAGGAGCAAGTTAAAAATTATCAATTTAAGATTACCTACAATAAAAAAAAAAAAAAAAAAAAAAAAAAAATGCAATTTTTGAGTTGTTTTATTTTTAGTTGTATAACATCAGCAGTCGCTGAACTGAACTGCATTTGATACTAACCAGTTGACCTGTTGTGCAGGTACATGTTCCTAAAGTTTACCCTGTGCTGGATTGAGTTGGTGGAGCTCAAGGTCCAGGTTCCCTGTGAGACAATGGATTACACTGAAGCGAATTACGGTAAGAGCTGGAACGTTCTGGTTAAGACATGGGACTGGAAGAGTTCTCCAACCAACGTCCAGGAGAACGGGGTCTGGCCTGTGGGAGAATGGGACAAGGTCATTCAAGTCTACTGAGTCGGGATGGATGAACAAAGAGCAGTTTAGACAGCTTCACATGGAGTTTCCTCAAATAGAGCTTCAGGTTCAATTCCTTGAGAAATCAGAGAGAGGTTGCAGCACAGCTGTGTCCATTTTGTGCATATGTTGCGTAATATGGCCATTGAATCATCAGTCCTTATTGGTGGTTAATACCACTTTCTGAATAAAATTGTAGCTAAGGCTTCTTAGCTGCATGAGCCACCCTAGAATAGGTGTGCCAATCTGTTTAGCCATTTACAATGACCCTGTACATGAGGAATGTGTTTTTTTCACTTGGTATCCTGAATACATATACTCACTTTGGGATTGTTGTTTCTATTTAATTTATGACTGTGAAAAGACCACTGCCTTCTACCCTTGAAGTACCCCCTCAATTTGAATAGAAACAATATATACAATTATTCCACTAGGGAAGTAAATCAACTTTTAAACTCCTTTTCTCTGTTATTTTTCAATGACTAAGTCGTCTTTGTTTTACAGAATTGTTATGTCTTATTTAATTGGGCTTTTGCATTTTAAATACTGTGTATGCAGTAGTCTTATATTATGAATTAAGTAATACATTTTTAATTGTGCTAATTTTTATTTTTTGTAAAACTGTACTTTATGAATAATGGGAAAACATTATGAACGTTATTTCAAACTCTCTTGGAGTTTAATGTTTGAGATCACTATCCTCTTAAATTGCTTACCACGACCCCCCTGGAAAAGAGGCCACGGTCTCAATTGGTTAACTTCCTGCATAAATAATAAATACATAAATAATGAATCAGTGATGTGCATATTATATTTATATATATATTTACTGATTTTATGTTCATTCAATAAAAAAAAAAAGAAAATAGTATTACAGTTTGTATTTCACTTGCTGCCCATTTTTTACAGCCCACAATTAATTGCTACTTGCAGGATTGAGCAGCATCTTTAAAATCTGTTTGGGAACTGTGCGTTTGCTCAAAGCACATTTCGCAATTTGAGTGTTCGCTTTGCTCAAAGACTGAAGAAGCGGTCTCTTTTACGTTTTGCTCTTTGCTTGTTTGATATTTTCCATTTCACAATTTGATCAAAATAATTTGCTCAAAGACCAAAATAACCTTTCGTTTCATTGTTTGATCATTTCGCTCAAATCGAGAAGTGTTTGTTTCACGAGGCGAGAGCCAGGGCTGGAGTGAAAGGTTGTTACTTGGAGAGGTAGTTTCAGGAGTGGCCTCAGGATAGGATAGGAAAGGAAAGAGGTTCCCTATTGGCAGGAGCCTTTTTGCTCAGATGAGAGAGAGCGTCCTCGAAGGCTGGCTGTTCAGCGCCTCGGGAGCCAGAAAACACACAAAATAGACTGACTCGGTGGAGCCCACGACAGGCTCTGAAATAGTGTTTGTGTGCTTTCAAGTATTTTTTTTGTTTGTTTGTTTTGTTTTAAAATGATGTAAAATGTGATTTTGTTTAAAATCCTACTTGTATAAAGCAGATATGAATGGTGATTTTCCAAATAAATCTACTTTTAAACTCCTTTTTTGCATTATGTAATCAGAATTCTGTCACATTAAACAAACTAATCCCATTATTATTATTATTATTATTATTATTATTATTATTATTATTATTATTATTATTATTATTATTATTATTACCAGTTCTTTCTATTGTCCAAGAACCAAAACAATGATAATGTTAATTGTTTTTTTTTTTTGGGGGGGGGGGGGGGGGGGTTGCTAATGAGGACTATCAATTAAATCTTACAAGCATTTACTGCCAGAAAATTCTCACTTAGCACAAGTAGTCCCTCAGGCACACATAAATTGGGACACTGTAAACTATCACCATGGCCCAAAACTATAGAGACAACCCAAAAACCCACGCTCTGGATGGATTGTACGTGGCCAGTAGTGTGAAAATAGGGTAAACCTTACACAAGTATAAAGAATTAACAAAGTAATTCCACTTATTCTTACCTAATCTGAATTACTATGGTTTCGAAGGTATCACATTATCCTATATAACGCATGTATGCATTATGGTAATCATGCCTTCGTTTTACTAAATGTATCCTTCAGGTATTACAATGCTCATGCATTCCTGTATTCTACTTCTGAGGTGAACATGAAGGAAGTCAGAGATATTCAAAGAACGTGAGTCACTGGAAAAGCAGAAACTGTTAAGCAGAGTTGGTTCTGAAACTCCCTTTCCAGATGCAAGTACAAAATTACATAGAATACAATGAAGATGCATTTGGAGGGAGAGTGGTCTGTAAATGTAGTTCATTAATAGCTTTTAAGAATAATACCCTTAAACTACAGTAAATACGCTTTTACGTACTGTAGGAAAACATGGTTGAAACTTGTATTTAGTAAGATTTAGTGGAACTATTTGCATTAAAAAAAAAAAAACACTGGTACTGCAAAGGATTATCAGCGTGAATGTGTGCATATCACTGATACCATTGTGCAGTATATCAAAATACCACTGTGACACCATTCTACTAATTGTTTGTACCACTGTAGCTGTTGATCTGCTCTTACATCTACTCTTACAAACAAAAACATTGCAGTGTCATTGAAGATTATATGGTAAGAACATCTACTAGATATTAAAGAATTGTGTATTACAGGGGTTGGACAACACATTATAAACATGTATTATATATATATATATATATATATATATATATATATATATATATATATATATATATATATATATATATATATATTTATATGTTGACCACATTTCCTAGCTGTCTCTCACATTACTGATTACTGTGATGTGATGTGACTGAAATGTTTCTTGAGGAACAGTCTCAAAAGTAATGAGACTATGGGGGTGATGTAAGGATACACGCAAAGTGATTTGTGGGTGCAAAACGCCCATAATGCTGCCGTAAATCGTGTCGCTAAACATGTGATAGTGCTGCGTTCTCTGCACTACATAGTCTCTGGTTCCTTTCAGACCACACGCCTTGACACTGTGGTATGAAAGGTTCTATATAAATAAATAGATTAAAATTGAAATATTATATCATGTATAAAAGAGTACGGTGCTAACTAGTGACCAGAAGTCAGGTGAGATGTTGACTACTGATATGTTGAAATCACTAAATATATTTTACTTTGAACACATGCCTAAAGAGGTGAAAAGCTAACCCATTATGCCATCCTAATTTGTAATAATTATACTTCCATTGTGGTAATCACAATAATATCAGTTAATTACTCTACAACCCTAGATTAACTATTAGAAGTCTGCATTATTACCAACAATGCTTCCTCAGCAGCGGTCAGCCGTCCGGACGGGTTTCCCAACCAGGGTAGTACTATATGCAGCATCACATGCCCGAATGAAAGGGATATATATATATATATAACATCTCTGTCAGTTTTCAGCCATGGTGATCTGCAATACCTGTTGCTCAGTTTCATTTTATACCTCTGAGTTCATTTCTAATAATGAGTTGAAATAGTATTCACTACTAACAACATGACACCCCACTAATGAAATTTGAAAAACAATTTGGGAATGAGTAGTAAAACACATTATTAACCAACCATGCACAAGGTATTTTGCTTTATTGCTGCAGCTTAGATTCACTTGTGTACCAGTTCTCTGTGCATGGAAACCACACTTTCACAAAATTTCACTAGTAATTTTCAAAAACAGCAAGAGTATTTTATGCAGTTAATTTACATATCAACCCCCACCTTTCCCATTCATTTGCATGACATCGGGTGAAAAGCCCGGTTTACTCGAGTAAAATAAACTCAGCGAATGGAAACCCAAAAAAGCATTTTACACGAGACATTTTTCTCGAGCAAATGTCTCGAGCTAAAAATATAAAACATGCATGGAAATCTCAAATGGTATCTCAAAATATGAAAAATGTTACCTGTGGTAATAGTTGCCTTTGTTTTCCATTGCCCCATTGTATATAACCATTACCTCTTTAGTGTCTAAAACACAAGATGCAGGATCATGCTTCTTTGATGCCCTCTCCAGTAAAGGTCAAACCATGTAAACGCTGGGTGCAAAAGGAACAGTCTGCCCCTCCCCTAGTTTGTTTTGGTAAGATAAAAGAAGCAAGTGTACTAACTCCCATTTAAAGAAACTTAGGAATCCTGGCATTTAAAGGATAACTGCTGTGTTTACAAGTAATTAGAAGAACCTTTGCAAAACCAAATGAGAGGTTGTAAATTTATCAGAACTGGCGTTTGCTGAACATACTGACAAAGCCACAAAGTCTGTGGTTAATACAAATGTTTTGCATCACGTGTAGAAACCAGAGAAACCATTTTCATGTATCATTGAATGAAGTAAAAAAAAAAAGAAGAATGATAACCAAGTGACACAATATCAATATTAATTTGTATTTCAATGTTTCCATTTCCCTATGAGTGAATTTAATTGAAGTCAATTAAAAACAATGGCATTTGACCTGCGTTATAGCTCTGTTTTATCGTGTTATTCAAATTAAAATGAACATTGTCAGAAAGACAGAAGCACTTGTAAAATGTAAAAAATATTATATGTTATAAATAAATAATAAAGCCCAAACCACATATATACCCCCTCCCTGAGAAATGTCATTGAATGTTTTGGATTTTTTTTTAGAAAAATATATTTCCTGTTGTGGCAAAAGGACAGTACAAATTTATTACGAAACATTAAACAGTTGAACCAAAGGTTTAGTTTTTAGGTTTGATTTATGACAAGCAGTAAGTATGAATATCTGCTCTAAATAATGAGCCCATGCAAGCACATCAGTATTAACTGGCTTTCTCTCAGTATTGTATGCTTTACTTAATAGGAAAATCAGGGACCTTGCAACTGCTGTTTTGGATTACGGTTGTTACAGCTGCATGACAAGTCAATTAATTTAATCACCTCAAAAGACTAGAATTAGTGAATGGTCTAAAATATATTTTAAGAAAAATCCCTATAAAAATAGAGCAGCCCTTAGACATTTTATAATACAAATATCTTTTTTGACACAGCGTGTTTAATATTGCAGTTAAACTGATAAGGCTTCCCATTACATGCTTAAAAAATAATCTTTTATTAACAAAACAATCCCCTTATCACACTCCTACAGAGTGTTGAAAATGCTTATCTTCACGAGTCAGCAAACTGAATTGAGCTCGCTCTGCAATGAGCGTGAAACAAAGGGAACCCTGGGGCATATAGATTCCTGGCAGAAACATCCTCAGCCTCAATGCTGGAAACTATAAATAACTCCAAACTTTCATTTTTGACCACCATTTAATGTCAAATGACTCTGGCTATGTAAACAATGAGGACAACTGACACAATAGGGCATCTCTGAACGCAAAAGCCGATCATTTCAAATCTAAACTGCTGACATTAACCCCGGGTAAACGTTTATTTAAGGTAATAGTTTCATAATGACCGCTGTTGTCACACATTGTTTGTTTTTCTTTTCTGGTAAGCGGTTTGTGAAAAATAAGATTCACTGTGTGAATAAACCAGCCTGTTTTCTTTTGTTTTTCTTCTGTGCACAAACTGGACCACTGAACCATTTGTTAAATAGGTTGTCTTTTTTGCCCTTTTACTCTTTTTTTTTTTTTGCATGGCATTGCTGGTCTTGAACGTGCTGTTGTTTTATAAGCTCGGTGGAGCTGCTCTAATTTCTCCATAGCGCCTCCACATTTAAGAAGGAAAGGAATGCTGCTGTGGTTGTTCATCCTGTTTGATAATTTCTTAAATGTTTAGATAGCCAGCTAATTTAACCACTTTGCTTATGTTGTACACGTCTCTCATTATGACTTCAGTCAATGTAAATATTTTGTGAGTTGTCCCTTTACAAAACACTACCATAATAAAAGCATAGAAAAGTATAATAAATTACAGGTAAGAACTGTAAAGCCTAACGACAGACATGTCAAAAGATGGTACACTATAGTATGCAAATGCATGTAACAGCAAAATTAGATAATACAATGGTATCTAAAAAGGCTTCTTCTACAGAATCTTAAATAAATAGAATCCAAAATACATTTAAATGTGATGTTAAATTCTAACTTCAACGTGACAGCAGTTTTTCCATTATATAAAAAAAAAAAAACATCCATCCGTATCTGTTGTATATCATTTGAATTTACACTTCCCTCAAGTTCGCTCAAAAATAACACATTTTCCATAATTTTGCCTGATAATAGATAATACTGCATTATCTACTTAAGGGACAGATTGCTCTGTAAAATGTGTTTCATGCATTTCAAGATGGGATTGTTTTCTATTACGGGATAACAAGTAATAGCAGTAATGTCAATGAAAAGACATACAGTGAAAAACAAGATTATAAATGCTTGTATTGCTTGGACCAGCTACATTTCTCATATATATTTCTCTGACAGACCCTGCAGGAGCAGTTTGTGAATGTCATGGCATGACCAGCTGAAGAATATGTTTTCTGTACCTTGTTTGAAAAGAAAAATGAGCAATGCGACAAAGCACAAGCTCAAATAAATGGTGCTAGTTGGAAACTCTTCCTTGTGTTTATGTGTCGTTTACTCATGTGGATTTAACATCATGCATACTTTCCTACGCCAAGAGAAACCAACAAAGGTGTATTGCTGTTCCTAACCTGTGGGGGTTACTTATTGTCCTTAAGGAAATCCTAATTTATCCCTAAAAAAATCGCAAAATGAGGCTACTAAATTGAACCATTTCAACATAACCAAACAAATCTGCTTCAACAAGCAATTTTTTAATTTTTTTTGCTCAAAAGATTTTGCCATTGGCCACTGTAGTCTGAACAACAACTTAATCTGTACAGTATGTTTGTAGAATAAATACATGCTGTACACTATTGTCCATCACAGTATTTGGAGTTGGTGGAGAGCAGTGTGCAGTCATATGCTAGTCCTTAAACACAATGGTTTTTCACCTTGGAAAACCATGGGAACCCCTGTCTTAAAAGAATAACCACATACAGGTATTTGTAGTTTAAATGCACAACAGACATAAAAACAAACTATTTGAAGCCAAGTTTGTTGCAGGGAAGAAAAGTACTTTTTTAAAAAATTCTGAGTTGTTTATTGCTTGTTCCTGACTGTTTCCAGTATTTATGTGAATGGATACATTTGAATGTGCCAGGCTGGTTATGATCTCTGGAAGCACCCTTGTAAACAGATTTCACTGAATGGATTTCTTTCAAGGTTAAATATTTAAATTAATAAAGACAAATAAAAACAAAATTTTCTATATATTCTGTGTGGCTTTTCTAGAAATAAAGGGGTCAATTTAGCACTTACCAAAGGGGTGTTATCAGCAAAATTCAATAGGGTGTTATTTACTTTTGAGTCCACTAGACAATAATCCCAAGAATAGCTATCTGCTTTTATGTTTTATATCTTATGGCCATATTTAAAGAATCTCAAAAGTAGAACAATTTCCAGTAAATGTACACAAAATGAAACAGTACCAAATATTCCCAGAGACAGTTCAGGATCAGGCAGACAATACTTCCCATCAAGACAGGAGTTAGGCCGTTTCAGAAACCGATGACCCGTCGTATAAGGCTAACTGCCCTGGCTTTCATTTTCCGTCTTCTTGAGGATAATCCAGATGGATCAATTAAAGGCAATGCCTCCATAAAGCCATTCATTTTTTCTCCTGGCTGTTGAATTTTTTAGATCCAGAAGGAGTGCCAGCCAGTGGTGCAGGTGCAATCTCTTGGCAGTGCAGCAAAGACAATGAATAGTAAGAATTCAACTCAGGCCTACAGAGGCTGTTTCGCAGTCCACAAGATAATCCCCCAAATCGGATTATGTAAATTCCTACTCAACAGAGAGGAAGGATTCTATGGAAGGCTGCATCTTTGAAACAACACACTTGAAGGGGGGTAAGTAACAATTGCCTAAACTAGATGTTAGTTTTTGATCTGCCAGCAGTTGAGGTGGAAAATAGGGCCGGACAGGGACTTAACAATGGTGTCGTCCCAGGGTTCTACCCCTTCAAAAATATGAAACTTTGCCAGTCTGTAACCTTGGATGTATACCCTTCTCTCCATTGTTATTTATGTGTGACACCAATGACTCAACAAGACCATCCTATTTTGAACAAAACCTGCATTGTTGAAATGCCTGGATCTGATATTTTTACTTTCAAGACACATTTTGTATATAAACGTTTTGACGCTTGCAGGTGGGATGTTTCCATGTTTTCTTCATGTTTTCTTCAGGCTCATGTTGCTTTTTTAGAAGAAGTAACACATATTTAGCAATCTAAATCTGCTATACATCTAGTCTGTTCTATACCAATTGAATTACTGATTTAAATCAAATTAAATACACTATAACAAAAAGTAAAGTATATGCAAAGACTATAAATTAGCTTAGTTAGCGCAACAGGCTAATTTAAGGCTTATAGGCCATTAAACTATGGATGCTTGTGTTTGAATAAGACTCAAGTGACTTAGCCCTGAGTGAACATTATTCCACCACACAAAACCACCACACAATTGGGCACAACTTGGCTCAGGGATGAATGGCAGAGGGTGTTCAGGTTAGGACTGAGGTGCACTTGCAAAGCTGTGAGGGGATGCACTCATGTTACCTGCTAATAGTATGCCTGAGTGTTGGCAGTGACATTATCCATCAAATTGAATGAGCCTAAACCATTTAAATAAAAACAACAAATGGGTTTAGCTTTGAAGTACAGTGAAATGTAATTACATTGAAAACAGGTATTTCCATCTAAATGAGCTAAGATTCAAACCTGAAATCAATCTTAATGGCTCTAAATCAGATATGAGCTGTTTTGTTTTTTTCAGTGCCTTTCCTCAGTGGCAGCAGGCACCTTAGTGATCCACAGACACTGCAGCAAACACAGTATTTAAAAAAATTCAACATTGCCACTCTTCCCCAGTGTAAAATTATGAATGATTCTCAATCTGAGTCGATCATATCAATAATAATGGGAAGCACATCAGAGCAGACTGATATTGGTTTTGAATATGAATATATATATATATATATATATATATATATATATATATACACACACACACAGTGGCTCTCAAAAGTATTCACCCCCCTTGAACTTTTCCACATTTTACTGTGTTACAACATGGAATCAAAATGGATTTAATTAGGAGTTTTTGCCACTGGTCATAGCAAAGGGGGTGAATACTTATGCAATCAATTATTTTCTGTTTTGTATTTGTAATTAATTTAGAACAATTTTGTAGATTTTATTTTTCACTTTGACAGTATGGACTTTTTTGTGTTGATCAGTGGCAAAAACTTCTAATTAAATCCATTTTGATTCCATATTGTAACACAATGAAATGTGGAAAAGTCCAAGGGGGGTGAATACTTTTGAGAGCCAGTGTGTGTGTGTATGTACACCAGTACTGATGTAACATAAAAATGAATCTAATATGTAATATTTTATACACCCCTAAGTGAAAGCCTCAATTATTTCAGACTGCATAATCACATATTGGATTACTCAAACTGTTAATCTGCTACACTGCATGTAATTCAGCATATAAACTGTCTGCTTCATGCACCTTCTTGCAACATTTGCTATTTATCTGGCTATTCTATTTCTCCAGCTATGAATTAATTACTGCTAAAATGTAACTTTGTTACAATGGATTTTTGTTTCATTTTGGAATGTTTTTTTCTGTATGTATACACCTACCTAACTATAGCACATAAAGAGGTTACCTGTCATGCTCTTCCAATAGCTTTAGAGATTTCATGTGTGCAGTTTTAAAAATATGTGTTATAGTAAACATGCATTTTCATCTCTCAGTTTGCACACCCTATTCTAGGTACTTGTATTGTTTCACTTCCTAGGTAATTTCACCTCTGCAATGGCTTTGAGGCTAAACCACATCCCTGGCTGCAAAGCATGTCAGTCAGTAAGGAAAGCAGCTGGTTGGTTAGTGACAGGGAGTGGCGGTGTTAAAAGGCTTCAGAGAACTTTACTCTCCAGGGGAAATGGCTGAGGAAAGGTTTGTATAACGGACCTTGAAAATGAAGTGCTTGGTATTCCCAGGTGGCTTTTCCTCATCCATTTTGGCCACTGAAAAGCCTTCATACTGCATTACGTGCTTCTTTGAAAATGAAAGACGTGCACAACAAGAAATGGGACACTGCAGTTTTGAGTCATTTAGTCTTAAAACTCCCATACCAAAAATAGCTTTATAAAATGTTTACTTGGGGGGCTCCCGAGTGGTAAATGCACTCCGCATGGAGTGCAGGATGCGCCTCATAGCCTGGAAGTCGTCGGTTCGAGTCCAGGCTATTCATGGATGACCATGGATGGGAGCTCCAAGGGGGCGGTGCACAACTGGCTGAGCGCCGCCCAGGGGGGGTCTAGGTAGGCCAGGGTGTCCTCGGCTCACCATGCACCAGCATGAGCACCTGCAGGCTTGTCTGTAAGCTGTCCAGAGTTGCGTTGTTCTCCGGTTGGCTGCATGGCGGGCCTGCAGAGTGAAAAGAAGCAGTCGGCTGTGTTTGTCTTCACCGCTCCTGAGTCAGTGCAGGGGTGGTAGTGGCTTAAGATTAAAAATACAATTGGATATTTCAAACTGGGAGAACAACAGCGTAAAATCAGTTGGCGACTACTAAATTTAACAAAAATAAATAATAATAAAAAATGTTTACTTGAAAAGTGGATCCCTCTTCTGAATGCGCTACAGAAATCTATGTATATGTTGAGGTACTTCGAGCAGACACTCTTTTCACTCAGTTCAGCTTTGAGAAAAAGTTTGCCTGCGAGTGAAATTTAAAACTCTTGCACATTTAAAAAAAAAAAAAATAATAATTTAAGTATTTTTCCTCAACTCTGGAGGACTGCATTATGATTAATTAATAATTATGCAAAGTGTAAATTTTAAAAGTATGTTTTCTCTAAGTCACCATATTGGGGAAAAATGTGTTGCATGTATTTGACTTCACTTAACTAGCTAAAATATTATTTAAATACTATTTCCTCCTATCAAGTTGGAGCTTAGAGCTCCCTAAACTATGTTTAAATTAACTAGTTATTCAGAGCGGTGCAAGAACTGAAAAAAAAAAAAAAAACACAAATACAGTCGCTAACTACACAAAAATGTATTATTTTCATTAATAAATATGTATCAAATGATAAATACATGTGTCTCGACACATTCCCTCTAAGATGTATGCAGCTCCAGGCGCGTCAACAGAGGATGCTGATGTCCCAGTTAGATTTAGTATCACAGTTTCAGATACTGGTCCAGTAAAAGCGAATGTCGGTAGCACTGATGCTTTATCTATACCCGGAGTGCTCCCAGTAATGTCATGGCCTAAGATACCTTCTACAACCTCTATGGGAATTGTATGGGACATCCTTTCTTTGTTAAAGAGATCTCTGAGACAGCTCCTCCAGCAGTGAATCTGGTAGATTTTAGAATCTGAGTTTTTTTTTCTTTAACTCAAATTCAAATCATAATATATATATATATATATATATATATATATATATATATATATATATATATAAAAAAAAACTGGGGCGCCAGGGCACTAAAACATTGTTAAACATCTTGAAAACTAAACTACGTGATTACTCAGCCTCTATACATTAAAAAACATTGCATCATTACACAAGTTCATACCCTTCTAATCATATAGTATAATTAGACATTTCTCATTGGCCTGGTTTACATGCAGTTTAGAGACTCCCAATTCTCGGTACAGTTAAATGGGGTGGGTAAATTGCCTTCTCATGCTAAACAGCAGCATAAATTGATTAAAAACTACATTTCTTTGCACTTATTTTATTTTCATGCTTGGCGATTGGATATCTTATTGCTTTAAGCATACTTTTCAGTACTTTAGCAGTTAGACATGATGCAAATCATTTGACACTAGTGTTAAGAAGCACCTGTCATGGTGTCACGGGTGGCTGGTGGGTGATGTCTGACCAGGAAGTTGACACACGCAAAATACTGCGGGTGAGTTGCAAATGTGCTCCTTTTTATGAAATTATAAATAATAAACAAAACAAAAGGCATGGTGGCCAAAACAAAGATTCAAACAAAACACTCACTAAGACAAGTATCATGCTGCTTGCTCTCTCTCTCTCTCTCTCTCTCTCTCTCTCTCTCTCTCTCTCTCTCTGTCTTTTGTTCCTCATAACCACTCTCAACCCCGGTCAGCAAAAGCTACATGTTTTTATAGTGGGCGAGGAATTAACTATCACTTACCTATTTTATCTCTCGACTACATTCTGCACAAGATTTTTAATGAGCATTGTCGACAGCCAATTTGTCAATAAATTATTAGCTGCAGACCATACATTCTCACGGGATGTATTTTGGCAGAGACTGGAAGCAAACATCGTCCCTGCCAAACTACATTTAACTATAAAAATAACACAATAAAAACACTAACAATAATAATAATAATAATAATAATAATAATAATAATAATAATAATAATAATAATAATAATAATAATAATAATAATAATAATAATAATAATAGAAACAAACACAAGGGCGGGGTGTCCTAAATTATATAAAAAGGGCATAGCTGGGAATTTGTGTAGTGGTTTCCTATGTAATTGTGGCAGCTCCGTTCGTAGACAACCATAAGAATCATTGCTGAAGCTACCCTTCTGTAGAAAACCTTGTGTATAAATATATATGCAGTCAAAAAATATTTAGCAAATAATGCATGGGTAGTGCAAAGCGCTCTCTTACGAAATGTTGCATGATACAGTAGTCGCGCAAGGTCAAATTGGAATACTGAATTCTGATATATGAAGAAAACTGCATGTAAACTTACATGTTTTCCTAAAAGAAAACTACATGTAAACTTACATTTCCCGCCCGAAATGTACTACCAAATAGCATGCCAAAAAGGTGTGAATTATTTCATGAATACCAGTATATGATTTCTGTCCAAATTACTGTATTCTAGAGTGATTTAAGAAAGTATTATAATTAAGACACTTCCTAGAGCTTAGCCATGGGTTTGCTGCAGTAATCTCTCTGAAGTAATTACTAAAATGATTCTAAAGCACAGCATATGCAACAGAGAGCAAGCATAGCCACTGTTAGAACTGTAGGCTATAAACCGCATAAGAGTGAAAGCTATGTGGTGGGAAAGTAGGCACATTGCAGGCTGAATTGGCAGAGCTAGGTGGTGACATGCGTCACACAGAGACTGACTGCCTATAAATTGTAAGAGCCCCCCCCCCTCCCCCCCCCCAACAGCTACCGTGTCAGTGAGCTTCCATGTGAACTGAGAGGATGGGGATCTTTGCTTAGGAGCTGCTTGGGTGAGAGGACTGGACTGCCCAGTGCCTTAAAGGATATCTGTCATCTTAAAAGAAATTATAGCTGAACTTCCAACGCTAACAGGTAAGATGTTTGTATATATGGATGTACATGTAATATATATTATATATATAGATTATATATATATTATATATATATATATATATTATACTACATTGTACATCCTACACAGGAAGAAAAGTAACACATTCCGTATGTATTATATTTTTGGCACATTACATGTAGGTAATCCTGTTTAGTTCAAATCTGTATTTACAGTTCATTATGTGAATGTCTCCTGTTGGTGGAGCCCTTTAGATTGTTTAATTGAAGTCTTAGAGCAGGTAGAATTGTTTCTAATTAGACAAATTAAAAGCTGATGTTGGTAAAATGTTCAGATTAGCAGCACTATGTTAATTCAGTTGCATTAGTAACAGGTATTTATTTGGTCTTGGTGTTTAAGCTTTTATATTGATGTTTACTTAAAATGTTTTAATATAAATTCCCTTTCAAATAATACAATTCCTTTGGTAATACACCCAACATTCTGATGTGATTGAGAATTTAGTATCAAAACACATTGAACACATTGATCCCAATTCTAGAATTTTTTATTTATTTATTTATGTTAATGGTTTGTTTTTAAAACCCCATTGAATTAAATTACTTGTTTAATATTGAATTGCAAAATATTTATTAGGTATTTTTCAAAGAAAAATTTAGTGTTAACAAATGTAGTGTTAACAAAAGAAATGATGGGTGCTTTTCTGAATGTTTACATTTACATAGTGTGTGGTATAGTCTGGAAAAACAGACTGCTTGCCAGCACTATATATATCCAAGAGGTAACCAGGAAATAGCCATTACTAATTACTAGCTTTTCAATACAGTTTTTTTAATAGCAGCCGAAATTGAGATGTGTCAGCCAAAATATGTAAGTGGAAACTTTTTAGTTTTTTTTTATATTTCCATTTAAAAAAAAAAAAAAAAAAAAAAAAAAATGTATCTTTTTATTATAAGATTTCTAATTTATACATTTAATAGATTACACTGGTTTGGTTTAGGTTCAATAAAACCTATTATACAAAAAACAAACAAACAAACAAACAAACAAAACAGTTCAGGGTAATGGGACCAATATGAAACACATAATTTAGAAATAGGACCATTAAGACTTTGTAGTTCAATGCTTCATTATATTTGGAATCCCAAATTAAAAGTCTTTCAAATTAGTCCCAGTTCTATGAAAAGCCAATGAGAGATGGAACCGTTTTAAATTGAGATCTGCCCCAGTTAGAATAGTGGGCAAGCATGAATCAGCTAGCTTGATGTGGTCCAAAACCACAAACACTACAAAATGGATTTTTACCATGAAGGAAATACAGAGGTTGGTGAAAAATGGGAAACAATGCAAATATGAAGCATAAGGATGATTGTTGGTTTTGGTATAATGCCCATTTTAAGACTGGGTTGTTGACTGCAGATTGAATCTGGATGGGCTTGTGATGCAGATGGAAAGTATCTGAGGGTTACTGAATCTTTATGAAATAAAGGGTCATGCATATCAGCTCTCAAAATGTTCTCATGTTAAGACATTGCCCAAAAATGGTTGTTGTTAGTTTAGTTTTATTGGAAAAATCATATAATCAGACCAGGGACATCCCAGCTTACAACTGTAGATCCTAATGCTACAAAGTTCAATTTTATATGCAGTATAAGCCTAATTCAGATTTCCACCTTGTTCACTGTAACCTCTTGGGCCTGGAGCTGACCTAATCTAACAATGAACACATTAAAATAAGAATAATACAACAGCTATAATTAATCAGCAACAGTAATCCATACCAGTACATCACAAAGGCTCTATTGTAATATCACTACATTGTGGTTGTATGACAAAACTGAAATGTAAAAAGAAGCCAATTATATTCTAATGGATATCTGAGTTGCCATTTCTTGGTATTTTTCTCTAAGATCAATTCAACGAGCAGGAACATTTCATCTCCAGTGATGCCATTTCCCTATTTGTATTAGATTTGTGTAAATATAAAATATTTTTTCAGAAAATAATAAATCTACCTCCCCAAACGGCCAATGCCCAACCCATACTTAGCTTATGAGTCCAAGACTGTACACTCAGAAAGAAATACTTAGTATAATGATCTAATAAAGTGAAAAAGAATTACTCAAATTACCCAAAAATCTGATTGAATGAGTGAATGTAAATTGCTAGTACAACGCTCCCTTTTGCTTTCTGACTTACACCTCCAAAAACCTTTACAATTTATTGTCAACACTGTCAACCATGAATTAACAATGAAACATCAACAAAGCACTGTAATCACTTTTAATTGATAAGATTTATTTTATATTTTTAAGTAATTCTGTGATTTTATTTTATTATTTTTATTAGGTTTTTTTTATTAGATTTTTTTTTTATTAGATGGCTTATATTCTATAACAATTTTCCTTTTTTCAGACCAGTACAAAATGACCAGGAAGGTTTTCACAAACACCAGGGAGAGGTGGAGACAACAAAATGTAAACAGCGCCTTCGCTGAGTTGCGAAAACTCATTCCCACCCACCCTCC
This sequence comes from Polyodon spathula, assembly GCF_017654505.1. Taxonomy (NCBI): domain Eukaryota; kingdom Metazoa; phylum Chordata; class Actinopteri; order Acipenseriformes; family Polyodontidae; genus Polyodon; species Polyodon spathula. The sequence continues at coordinate 90,836,840 of NC_054535.1, read as the reverse complement.
GGAGAAGAAACTGAGTAAAAATGAAATCCTGCGTCTGGCCATGAAATACATCAACTTCTTGGTGCAGCTGCTAGATAGCCAGAGCGGCAAGCCGGCATCACACTCACCCGGGTCCCTCCTTCACTTCCTGAGGGGCAATGTTGAGCGCCTGAACTCCGTGAAGCAATGGGGGCTCAACAGTGACACTGACATCCCATCCCCTAGCTCAAGCTGCGGCAGTTCTGAATCCTGGTAGCTTCCACTACGCCCCCCCTCTAAACAGACTGCTGTGATACCTGAAACTGGGACTGTAACGGCTGCTGCTAGCACCATGTTTGCTACTACACCCTCTTGGTTAATACAACTTGTACTGCTACCTACATTTTGTAATAGTTTTGACTTTATTCTCAGTAGCCCTATGTTGTTCATCAAACAGAGGTGTATTGTGGTAAAACAATTTGCTTTGCTATAGAGAGCTGCTAAATATGAGTTCCTAGCCTGTTCTTCATCTCTCGTGATTGTTAGTTAAAAACTGGTGGCACAAGGAGACTGATGGCAAAAACTTCTATGTCAAACTGTTGTTCCATTAGCTGTATTTGCATGGATGTTACATGGATGTTACACGATCACCTGGTTTCTCCTAATTTGCCATCCCCTTTTCCATTCAGATCATTGGTTGTACTTTCACCACCCCTCACATAACCCCATCTTCAAATGGAACAGTGTTCGGCGGCATCCTCAGCTGCATGTCCATATAGAGGATACCAGTGAATCAGGAGCCCTTATTAAGGATTGCTTATGGGGCTAAGCTGCAAAGACCGTCACCTTTCTGGAAAAAACAAAACAAAAACATCTATAGCTTGTGGAACTGCCTATAAGCCACTTAGTTTGCATGTTTAACGTTCACATTTACTAAATGTACAGACCAAGCTGCAACAGTATGGAAAAACAATCTCTTGGATCGTTCATAGGTTTGACTTGGTCCTCCTTTAATTAGGAATAAAAGTGCATTTATTGTTCTACAGAGTTTTTTGAGTAAAATCAATGTGTGGCTCTTTGAAGAATCTCTTGCTGCTTAGTCTGTCAACTATGCTGGTGGTGGTCTTCTGTTGAACTGCCAGCTAAAATTGCTGGGATCTATTTTAATGATCTAAACAATGGTTGGTCTAAATACTACCACCTTTTAACTCTACATGGTAGGCAAAATTGGCATTTTCAATTCCGGTCTTTGTTCCAACCAAGTCCTTATTTATTAAATTAAACCAATTAAACCCCTGACCAGGTTCTAAAGTATTTAATAATATAATTACACCTATAACGTGGAATAGATGGACACTACAGGACTGGAGTTGCTTACCTAATTACACTTGTGGGACTCCCTTTTTAACATCACTAAATAGAATGGAAATATGGTGGATAGTGATCTCTTTAAGGCAACCTTTTCTGGCAATGACTGAAGCAACATTCTAAATACTTTTTAAGGTTAAGCTGCCTTGTGTTTCATGGGCTTTATGGCATTGGATGATTATTGAGGTGTCTTGGTTGATTCCCATTTGTAATCTATCACAAGAAACAAACAAACACAAATTCTAGTCTGCTAATGCTATATTGAAGGAGAGATGGGATGCCTCTGGCAAATTCATTTTGGATTGCACGTCATTTGCATTACTTTTCAACAATGCTGGATGGCAGGATCGAGGCCTAATGAATCATTTCAAAACTAATTTCCATATATTTTAGAAAGACCTTTGATCAGGAATCAACATATTCTGTTAGTAAGGCAATTTCAGAACCACCCTATGTAATTTGAATAATAAATAAGTTTTGAAATAAAACATTATTTAAATTCCATTCTGTACAGCAAAATACATGACATTAGCCAAAGATTATTGTTTGACCAATACTTGACAAAAGGTCTTGTGATATAAGATGTTTGCCTTTTATAATGTTATTCTGTGTTATTTAATTATTTATTGTGATTTATTTATTTAATTGGTACAGGTATTGGTGTTGTATAAAATAAAGTATCTTGTCACATACGATATGTATTGATACTTGTCCAATTATTATTTAGAATTACAATTACTGTATGTCAAAGTAACTATGAGCTCAAAATAAACCTAATTAAGTCTCTCACTTTAGTTTTATTATAGTTTTTACAGGGTCGATCTTATTGAATGATCTTCAAGGGCAATGCAATCTTATCGGACTAGGGTGTAATGGTGAATTAAGAAATACTAAAATAAACTAAAACTCAATGCAAACATTTTGACTAGAAGTCTTGAGTACTATGTAGTGTTTAATAGTTATGGATAAGGAGTAATGGAAGCACAAGTGTAGATACAATGGTGCATCTACCTAAACTTGTACAAAAGGATTGTTAATGCTATGCCAAGTCAATAGAAAGATGGAATATTGGCCAAATGAGGTTACACCAAGTAATACAATAATAAAAGACAGAATGGCCTCAATCACAGTACATATGATCAAGGCATTGCTTATATATATATATATATATATATATATATATATATATATATATATATATATATATATATATTATTCAGTTATATGTTATTTGAGCTTCTGTAAAACTATGTATTGTCATTGAAACATACATGCTCAAACCAAATAATCAGTCATCTAAAACCATTGTGTGTCTATTTTTATGGGCACCACTGTATATTTATGCATGCCCACCCTTGTGCAAGAAGTTACCTACACTGCTAATTGTCCAGCAGGAGCATTTTGAAATCGATAAACACAAAAGTGACCTCTGTTTTCCATCCAAGTGAAGTGAAGAATGGAGAGTGAATGGGCAGCTTAACTCATGACCTTTGGGCCAAAGGTCACCCTGGAGTCATGTCCTTAAATCCTCTACATCACAGAATCGTTAAAAGGACTTTAATCTCACAAAGGAAGCAGATGCTTACTAAAGTAAAAAAAAAAAAAAAAAAAAAAAAAAAAGTGTAATGCTTAGGTTCCCCAAAATAAGATACAACAAAAAATGATCAATGAACATGTATACATGGACAACTAATGGACGCTGTTGAATTATGAAAATATTGCCAGAAAACTGACACACAATCATAAAGCAATAATGGTTGCCAATGCATAGTAGTCATATGTGGACCCCATAAACCAGCACATAAAAATGCCTCTTCCACAAAATGATTAGATGTGTGCTACTTCCCCTAAAGCTGTTGGTCTTCTCAACATAAGCAGTCACATTCTGTATTACTCTACGCCTTGTTCATTTAACTGGTATTTAATTTTTGTCTAATAACAGCCATTGCCTACATGCCAAAATGTCTCAAACACGAATCTTTGCTTGCCCACAGTCCTGTACATCTGTAAGCTGGAAAGTAAATCCTGGGGTTGGATGCTCCACATTCAGACAATTAAAACTATAAATTGCTACTAAACAGACTTATATCCAGCTGTACACACTCACAGTGCTACACTGACCTGTGGGAATTAGCAGGTGCCTGAAGGTCCTGTAACAAGAAAAAGCCAGGAGGACTGCTTAGTGACATTTTCTTTTACACATATTGTTGCATAAGCATTAAAGGAGTAATATCCTAGACTTCAAAATCATTACCTTTCTACATACTTGCCAAAGTAATTACCACAGGGTACAAACATCACTGGTTGTCACTACTGGCAAAAATCTGAGACACTTTTTCAGTCAGTACATGTACAGGCTTGTTTTGTTTAAAAAACAAAACAAAAAAACAGTAATAATAATTCAATTGAAACTACTCAGCCGGAACTTCATAATTTTACTATTGTAAATGTTGGTGTAATGTGTGGGGAATATTGGGTAGGGGGTTAAATTCCTATAACAACACATGTGGGAATGTGGCTGGGGCCATAATGGAATTATTGATGATTAATTAGGCTCCAGCCACAGATGTATAAAAAGGGAAAATTAGTGGTGTTAATGTTAGTGTGGGTCCTGGGTGCTGTGTGTGGTATTGTAGGGCAAAGGTACAGTACTGTTTTGTCGTTTGTTTCAACTGTTTATTTTGGCCACTGTGCCTAGTTTTTTGTTGGTAGTGTGTTTGTTATTTTGTTAATAAACACATGCAATAGCGCTTAAATTGCAGCTTCTTGTGTGTGAGTCTCTCTCCCTGACGGAAACAAGCCTTGACAGTGATGCTGCCCTGTCACAGTACAATGTAGGAAATTCTACAATAACTGGACACGGCTTTCCCATTGTTTTCTATGGAGACCAGCCTTTCTGTTATTACTCCATAACGGAACAGCAAATAAACCATGTCTGAATGAAGACACTAATTAATGACACCTGTTCTAAAACCCATGCTTACTGATGAAACTTTGTAGAGATGCTCGAGCCCTGATCAAAAAGTGAACTATTTCAGTGGACTAAGATGATTACATCAGGCGTGTTCCTCTGTAATTATGAAACTCCCTCATTCAAATAACTGACTCAGGAGTTCCATTATTATATTGTAACACACCACAGCAATGCCATTTTCCCTTAATTAACACATTGTAGAGAAGGAAGTTAACCCCAATGTGAAATGACATCCTCATATTTTATTCTTAGACATTTACACTATGGGATGATTTTAGCATTATCTTTCTGTTTATACATGTTTGGTACTAGTTGTTAAGAAGTTACTTTCATGAAAATAATGGTTTTTAACAGCTGTCTACAAAAGTTTGATATGAAACTTTATTTAATTAATCACAATAGATTTTTTTTTTTTTTTTTTAAACGCAGTACAGTTAGTTTTGTGGGTAGGGTGGAAAAATGTATATGCAATGTTAGATACGTATAATATAACTTTATACGAAATATATATATATATATATATATATATATATATATATATTATATATATATATATATATCTATATAGCTATATGTGTATACACACATTTAAAACGTGAGGATGCATGTCCCTATCAAACAGCATGGGTTTTAATGGGGAATTACTATGGTTAAAACTGACTCATTTATAACGTATATACCATTTAATACGTATAGTTTTCCTGTTCCACAGGCAGATGTTTTGTGCTTAATACATACAAATATATACTGTTTTATTACCGTACGTATAGTTTTCCTGTTCAACAAGAAGGTATTTTGTGCAAATAAAGTACATCTGGGACAGTAAATGACAGTCACAGCGGCATTTGTGATGTCAGGCAGGAAAACAGTTGCTATTTATTTTTATGTTTGAGTTACATACAGCATTTCAAATTGTGTTTACTAAGTACTTCGTTTATAAAGTACTGGTTTCCATTGTCCCTTGGAATCTGTTATAAGTGGACTAATCTGTACTGCTGAACCTTGTCTTCTTTAATATTAGCATCACAAGGATATCCATGTATTATAAATAATAATAGATGGGCCTCGTCATTGAGTTACAAGAAAACAATTCCATCTCTGGTTTCTGTGACAGTATAAATTAGATGGTGTAGTATATCAATATAAAATAGAAGACAGACATGCTTGCTGCTGCTGGGATGAGACCCATGTATTATTGTAGTGATGAATGTGCGTTCTTTTTCTAACAATGCTACTCGGCAACTGCAAACTGGGACAGCCGGTTGTCTGGACTAGAGTTACAACATTACATCCCTCCTTTTTTCTTATATGAGGATGTGAAAGGGTGGTGGTAATTCACTGATACGAGAGACAGGTGTATTTGAAACACCACACAGGTGCCGTTTTATTTTGAAGTAGTAATTTCTTTTTACCCGTAGAGGGCACTGTTATCCATGGCCTGTCTATCAATGATGATAGACAGCACCACGGGAATACCAAGGCTGGTAAACAAATTGAATGCGGGCGCATTCGCAGGTGCTCAAAATAATAATGAAAACAGAAGGCGAAAGGAAAAAGGAATAAAACAGTAATAAAACTACAAATAAAAGGTGCTGAACTTGACAGCGTTATCCCGGTCGTTGCTACCCGCACGACCCGGATCACCAACCTACACTAGCGGCTCCCTCAGCTTGCTATAAACAATATTTTAGGGGTCTGTCCAAGGGTTCCCCGCTGTCACTATCTTTCTTTTGTTTTTTCAATTTCTTTCTCCTGGCTGGTTCTCGGTCCTGGACCAGCGCTTCCGCACACCTAAAATGGCAGATCTGAGGAAACAGTACAGCATTATCTTATAGGGCTAACGATCTCCCCAAGACCTGCATCCCAGCCATTCAGAGAGAGGGGAAGTCCACACACAACCTTTCCCACCTCCCCGTGTCACTGCCATGACTCACAGGCGGTTACTGGACGACTGCTGCCCTCTTCCTGCAGCACTATGAATACGCCAGCAGAGTCAGCACAGATCTCCCCCTGCTACAGAGGTCTATTGGGAATATTAATTAATATTAATTTTGTTTTGCTTTTAAGATTTCTAGTTTTAAAAGAAGAGATTAAATAACTTTAAAGTATGCATCAAACTAATAAAACCAGTGACACATATCAGTCCGTGTGTGATACTGCTCCAGACGTTGGGGTGGTCCTCTATTCATTCTTGTCGGGTAACGTCGTTGGTTTTGACTTGGCGGTGGTGGTTGTTCTTCGTTATCTTCCTCTTCTCCCTCAGAGTGGATGTCAAGTCTTTGTTGCTCGGACTGAGAAATGAGTTTGAAATGAGGAGTTGCAAGTAACTTGGTGGCCCTCTGAGACAGTGGTAACCATGGAACCTTTGGTGGTCACCACCGTGTAGGGCTTGTGGCTGAAAGTTTGTCGCCCTGGCATTGGCGAAGGAGAGCAATGTCACCTGGCTTGATTGAAGATGGCTTGGCATGGAATTGGGAGTCAGCGTATGTCTTCATCTTTTGTTTAGCCTGTTTGTCGATTGTATGAAGGGGGTCGTTGACAGTGGTTGGTGAGAGTAGTAGTGATATGTCTGGTAGCTTGATACAGAGAGGGCGACCAAAAACAACATGGCACATTTTCTGGTGTTGTCTTTGATGATAGAAGCAACCAGAAAATTGGTGAATCTCTGCATCCACTTTTCCATCTGAAGCCTACGGAACTTGGATCAGTATCGATATCAAACTCAGGGAAGACGGGCATGTTTGAGGCCTGCATCATGGACGCATCTTTGTTCTCTAAGTTACATTCACACAGTCTTATTATATTCATATAATAAGTTACATTCACAGTCTTATTATATTCATATAATAAGGTACATTCACACAGTCTTTAAGCTCTTGTAGCTTTAGAATATTTTTGTAAGTAAAATGACTTACAGTCGTGAGCTGAGTTACCTCGAAATCCAGTTTCCTCGTCGCCAATGTAGTATATCAATATAAAATAAAAGACAGACATGCTTGCTGTTGCTGGGATGAGGCCCGTGTATTATATTTCTAACAATGCTACTCGGCATTCAACTGTGAACTGGGACAGCCATTTGTCTGGACAGGAGTTACAAGATTACAGATGGAATTATTTCCTGTAACTCAATAAAGACCATCTAATATCCTATATATAGGATATATATCCCTCTCTGTAAATAAAGTGTGGGTGTTTTATGTGCTTTGATGGTGGTTGGCAGGGATGGGCTTAATTTTTATCTGTGCCAAAAACATGTGAGAATGTTGCTGTTCCCAAATTAGATAATTGGTGTCAACTGGGAACAGCCACAGACTATAAAAAAGAGAGCTTGCAGCTCCATTTAAGGTTGGTTTATACTTCTCTCGCACGTACGTCAGCTGCAAACACTTCTCTGGGTGCGCCAGAAGGACTGTCGTAGTTGTCGGTCATACTTTCAGCCAGTCTGCGTTACTGCCTCTGTCGATTTGTGACTAGGGTTGCCAACTGGCTCCACAATCCCGTGACACTTTGAGTTGGGATTTTAAAATTGCCTGTCTCATGAATGAAGTGAATGTGTCAATTGGCTCATATATATTTTTATGAGCAGCAAACAAGTAAAACTAATCAGCTGTTCTCCATACTGCCTCCAATCAGACGTATTGAACAGCTGAGCAACGTTACTGATATGACGTGGAAAGTAATTGCATACAGAAAATAAATAGCAACGTTAACTTATTAGTGACTCAAATATATAAAAGGAATAACAATAATAAAAAATACATCGTATTCATTATTATTGTTATTATTATACAAGTGGTTGCTGCGTATAGTATCCTATGTAAGCGCCAATATTCATTTTAGCAATGGTTCATTTACACTTTAATTTCATTGAGTTTAGAGGCAAGTTTAAAATCCTGTTCTGTTATTCATGTTTATTGGGTTCCTCAAAAACTTGCTCTATCGCACTTCACTGGCTTGCGACCATGCGACAAATTTGGATTTTCTCAACATCATCTGATCCTGTGCGTTTTGCAGTCGCAGAAACACAAGAATAGGCCGTACGACTTTTCAAAAAAGATGCAGCTCGTGGCAGTGCAGATGCAAACGTTCCAGATATATAGTATGAAGCACCCCAGACAGCAAAAAACAAAAAAAAATCTTTCTCTGTTAAACTGAAACTCAATGCAGTTTTAAAAGATATAAATGTTGCAGAATGTACATTGTGTGGATGGCTAAAACACAAAGAAAGACTAAGAGGTTTTTTTGATAAGATTGAGTTCAAAGAGGGCTGCTCTAGGAACAAAATGCTCTGCACTAAAGAGTGAGACAAGCTGCTGTGTGAATGTGCTGCTCAGAGTGCAAGACTCTTTCTTGTTTTTGGTGTGGCCCAGGCTAACATGGCCGGGAATAATTGTCCCCAAAAATTGTGCATTTGAGTACCTGCAAATTGTGTGTGTGTCACCTTCCTTCATTTTATACGGTAGGCTTCAGTATTAATTTGGCTTGTGGGCATTGTAAATCATTACAGGAAAAAAAATGCGAATATTCATTATAAAGTGGAACACAAATAACTCTGTCTCCTAATTATGGACCCGGGCAACCACATTATAACATGGTAGCAGTGTGTGTGCGTCAGGTAAAACAGGCAACAATGTCTCTTCCCCCAGAACCACAAACAACCAGGTTTTTAGGTTAAACCAGAATATGGTGTATTTTGATCATTTACTGCATTTTTTTTCAATACAATATACTGCACTACACAGTACTTTTTCCTTGTAAGGGATACAAAACAAGTCAGCTAAACATGTTTTGGATCCTACTTTCTCAACGCTTTTTACAGACTGCAGTTGAATTTTCATTGTGAGTTTTGTGCTAATTAAATATTTAAACTTCTTTTATGCTGTTACATCTTTAAGAATGGGTTGCAAAGTTGCAAAATAAAGAGAAAACAAAATGAGGCTGTGTATTATTTATATGTGCTATACACAGTATATTAAGAAAAACACATCAGTATTCCTCTCTACCCTTCATGCAAGTATATATTAGAAAGGCCATTTTGCTAAGAGTATCAGAGTAAATCTTTTGCTGAGTGCAAAGTTCCTTATCAATGGCTCACACACTGTCTGAAACTCTTATCACAATTGCCCAGATTACTGGCCCCAGCCTCTCTCCATGCTGAGTACGTATGAAAAGACTTTTCTCAACTAGCAGCAAAAGGCACAGCCCTGAGCTCTTTATCCTTCTAAACCAATTCAGTTTATGCATGTTTTAGATGCCCCCCACCCCCCGAGTTTTATCTGGAGCTTGCCGAAGAGAGACAGCCAGTCTGAGACGCAGGTGCAAGTTTGTGCCAGGGAGCTGGAGACTTTGCTGAATGGTTATTGGACAGCACCCTCTCTTGTGAAGCACTTTTTTATGGGGTACAATCCTGCATTATAATCAGATTATGCTAATGTATACTTCAAAAAGCAAAACACTGTAACAGACACCATGGGATTGTGAAACGGGAAGGAAGAGGGTGATGAAGGGGCTAGTAATTCAGTAACAATCCTGTATGTGATAATGCAGCCTGACGTGGGAATGCAATTCATGTACATTTAAAAAAAAATAATACATACAAGTTTTCACCATTTTGAAAAAAACAAGTATTCTCTATTATTATTATTATTATTATTATTATTATTAATTATTTATTATTATTATTATATTGGTTGTTTGCAATTTGGACCAATACTTGCGCAAATCCTTGAAGCAATCAGTGTTTGGGTTATTTATTGCTGCTTTTTCAATCCTCTACACTCTACATTTGCCTTCTTCCTCTGCCAGTCATCATTCTGCCGGTGCAAGTGTGTATATGTTTATGTGGGGAATATTGGGTTGGCAAGGAGGGGGTTACATTTTTTCCTGTCAAAAGACTGGGAAGGTGGTTGGAGCCGTGAACTGAATAAGTGATTAAATGATTAATTAAGGCTCCAGCCACAGTTGTATAAATAGGGTGATACGGGTGTTAGAAAAAATTATTAGAGGTAATGTTAGTGAAGGTGCAGGTATGTGTTGTTTGTTCCATGCTGTCCCGTTGTATGTTTATGTTCATGAGTTTTTTTGTATAACATTTTATTTTAGCCCTTGTGCTGTTTGTTTTGTTAATGTTTTATGCTTTGTTTAGTGTGTTGTTTATGATTAAAGTGCGCATTTAAACCGGCAGCTTCCTTGTCTCTGAATCGCCTTCCGGGTCGAAACAGCTTGCCAGTGACAATACCCTATCACACCATTTTACAACCAACTACCTGTCAGTTTGCTGCTCATACTGCTTATAAACAGGAGTGTCATTCTCCACTCCACTCTATTTCTTATTAGTTCCTAATAAAGTGGTCAGATCTGTTATGCACCTCTAATGAAGTAATGACCATGCATTCAGTCAAGGGCTTGGTTGTCTAAAGCCAAAAAAGAAATTCCAAGGTATAGACACACACTTCAATGATATGTTTCATATTACAGTAACTTTCCATGTCCCAGTTATGCACTGATTACAGTCCCCAAGAGCTCTCTTTAGCTAAAAGGTATATTTGTTAATACACTACTCAAAAATAAATGAAAGGAGCAAACATTAAATATGTCAAAATAAAAAACATGAACATGCAGTCAAAAAAGTTGTAAAGGCATTCGCCAGACAGATGTTTTATGTGTTCTACAACAAATTACGATGGTTGTTAAGATGCATTTGGCACATGTTACTTCCCCTTAAAAGCAGGTACCCCCATTCAGACTTCAGATTTGACCATTCATCAAGTGGTTGCTTAGATGATAATATTGTTTGTTATTGTTGGATTTGGAATCATGGCTTCTAACAATTCTAGGTGTGGTAGATGAAGATTTTAACTGACATCCAGACTGCCAGAGCTGTTTAAATGTTGCAGGTATCAGCAATGGAGGCCACACAGATCTTATTGAGCTTTCAATGTCAAATGTACAGCTCTGTGGTATATAGGTAGTATTGGACCATGTACAATAGTAAGAAGATTTGCTGGAGCAAATCAACCTGAGTTTGTTCTGATTCAAGATCTTTTGTCATACTGCCCATACTCGACACTGAGACATACAGACCATTTTCAAACTGTATGGAAAACAGATCTCCGAACACCAAGCCTACAGGCATTTTGATTTCAATGGGTCTTTAGATGCTTGACACTGATGTGACACATATGCAGTAATACAATTCATTTGTCTTCTAATTTCAGTGTGTACAGAGTGCTCCCTTGAAAAAAGATTATTTTAAATTATGTTAAGGAATTATTCAAGATTGAAATGTTAATAAAATATCAGAATGGTAATAATCAACAATGCATGATACATTGAGAATACTTTTTTGTTCAACAGCAAGAGTAAAAAAAGTTAAGACTGTTCAGAAAAGTCATTAAATGCAATCATTCATCACGTATCAGCCCGTCACATACCTGCCCTATCCGTTTTTCCGCCATGATAAACCTCAGCAATGTTAGTTTATTATTGAACAGAGAAGATTAGTTCAGATATTGTAGATCATACCAAAGTTTTCATAGACACTGTTGTACGTGATCCATGCAATGCCATTGCTAGTAGTGTCACATGAGAGGTTCAGTGTGTTGATGTGTAAATAAATCCTGTGCGCGTATCAACTTCAACCTCCGTCTCGATCTCCTGCTTGTCAATCAGCAGCGAATGCACACATCCACATCACATATGCCTACCCTGTCACCAGCATTAATACCCTGTATCTTTGTAAACAAGGGATTTAGGGGAGCTCCCTACTAAAAGCTAAATCTCAAAACAATAATTGTGTGAATATAATAATTGTTACAGCTGTGTATAATGGTATTTAAAACAGGATTCATTCATCCAACTTTTTACATAGCCTACCTTTCTCTGGTCCCACCACAGTCAACTATGCGACAAATTACTGTACAAATACAATATATTCAATGAAAAAAATATTATTATTAAGAAGCAAGAAGTCTTTTAAAAACTGGAAAACTATTACTATATATATACATTAGTCTCCAAACAGGGCACCAGGGAGATTAATTGAGGAACACTTGTTCAACTGACACTTGCTTAATGAACCATGACGATTAATAATCGATAATTGTTGAATCGCTACTTAATTTTGGTTAACTACATAACCGATTCAACAATTTTCTGATCACCTGGTTTATATTATATTCTCTGAGGAAAGTTGCCTTACTGATTAGTGAAACATACTTTGTGAAACAAATAATTAGAAAGGATGAAATATTAAAAACCTATATATGACACTGTGAAGCCCTTACAGAAATGTTGATGTGTAAACTGAGTTTTCTGGCATTTGTATGCAGAATGTTTTTTTTTTTCAAAGGCCCTTGAGTTTCTCAACTGGACCCAATTACAAAGGAAATCTACAATGTTAATGAGGCGCCTCAACGGTGCAATGAACAGTCTGCTGATTGTTTATGCGCACACTCTATGGGGGGTGTGGGGTTTAAATTCTACAGAAAAGAAACGAACAATACCACTGCCCCTACATTGCTGAGAGTCAGCTAGCATACCCTTGGACCTGACCTTAACTACTCCCTAAGGCTTTCCAACAAATCAGCTGTTTCACTGAGCTGGTTTATACGTTTATGAGCAAGGACAATAGTTTTAACACCGTTTCTTTTTATTGTCTATAAGAAAAATGTCTGTTTGTTGCCTTTTGGGTAAAAGAAGAAAAATAAAAACACCATAGCAAAATGTACTGCACTTCAGCAATGCATGGCTGCTGCATGCACGGTATTTAATATTTACATAGGCATAGGTATGAAAACTCAAGCTGTCACTTTTTCCATTTCCATTTAAAAGGTTTTAGATAGGGAGTACAAATGTAGGAACAACATAAAAACTAGACAGTGTGGGTCCTACATTGCTTGCCATCATTTAAAATGAATACATTAAAAAAAAAAACATGACACTCGTAACAATAAAATATAACTGCAACTCCCTGCATCAACCTTACTGAAATAAAATATAACTGCAACTCCCTGCATCCAACCTTACTGAAATAAAATATAACTGCAACTCCCTGCTTCAAACCTTACTGAAATAAAATATAACTGCAACTCCCTGCATCCAACCTTACTGAAATAAAATAACTGCAACTCCCTGCTTCCAACCTTACTGAAATAAAATAACTGCAACTCCCTGCTTCAAACCTTACTGAAATAAAATATAACTGCAACTCCCTGCATCCAACCTTACTGAAATAAAATATAACTGCAACTCCCTGCATCCAACCTTACTGAAATAAAATATAACTGCAACTCCCTGCATCCAACCTTACTGAAATAAAATCTAACTGCAACTCCCTGCATCCAACCTTACTGAAATAAAATAACTGTAACTCCCTGCTTCCAACCTTACTGAAATAAAATAACTGCAACTCCCTGCTTCAAACCTTACTGAAATAAAATATAACTGCAACTCCCTGCATCCAACCTTACTGAAATAAAATATAACTGCAACTCCCTGCATCCAACCTTACTGAAATAAAATATAACTGCAACTCCCTGCATCCAACCTTACTGAAATAAAATAACTGCAACTCCCTGCATCCAACCTTACTGAAATAAAATATAACTGCAACTCCCTGCATCCAACCTTACTGAAATAAAATATAACTGCAACTCCCTGCATCCAACCTTACTGAAATAAAATCTAACTGCAACTCCCTGCATCAAACCTTACTGAAATAAAATCTAACTGCAACTCCCTGCATCCAACCTTACTGAAATAAAATAACTGCAACTCCCTGCTTCCAGCCTTACTGAAATAAAATATAAATGCAACTCCCTGCATCCAACCTTACTGAAATAAAATATAACTGCAACTCCCTGCTTCCAACCTTACTGAAATAAAATATAACTGCAACTCCCTGCATCCAACCTTACTGAAATAAAATCTAACTGCAACTGCCTGTATCCAACCTTACTGAAAAATATTGTTTTGGTGCTATTTATATATAATTTATTTTCAGTTATACAGAATTACACATTTACAATAACAGCAAACCTCATTTAACACGCATTTATTGTATTCTAATATTAGGATTTGTTTCTGTATTAGTTACATATTCATGCATATTATTTTATTATAATTATAATTGGTATTATTTTATTGTATTCATAACTGTAAAAAGCTACACGAAATCAGTGCTACAAGAAACCAAACAATAAGAAATGTGTTACTTTATAATAAAAAAAAATGTATCCAATGGTAAGTTGCATCTTGTTTTGAAAAATGTGGGGCAAACATTTTAAAGTTGTTTTTTTTTTGTTTGTTTTTTTTAATAAACTGAAAACTAAAAAACATGCAACTAAGTAAAAATGTATTTTACTGCACTGGGAAAGACCATGAATTGCGTAAACCACCTATTTTAGGTTATCCATGGATTAACCCTAAAAAATAAATGGCTGATGCAAGCCAGGAGGGTGCATACAATTTCCTTAGAAAATCCAAATATGGCTTATCCATGCAGAGTATAGATTTATAAAGATCCATTCATAAGAGTCTTATGTTTTACCCTTATGATTGAGTGGCTATGTGAATTTGGCTCTTCATTCACACAAGATATCAATGAGCGTTGCAAATCAATGCACAGCTGAACCATCAAACCGCCTCTGCAGTGTAGAAATCCCAGGGGTGGAACATGGCTGCCATGTTATCTTCTTTACAGGGATGTTAAGCCTCCATTTAATATATAAGAATTGGCCAGGCCTGGGGGGTTATTTTATGTACTTTTCTATCAGAATTATGTATCCAGAATACCAGGGTTAAAGCCCATGCTTTAGTTTGACAGAGCCATGCAGAGTAGACAGGACCACCAACAGCACAGTGCCCCCTAACATCGTGACGTGTCATCATTTTTTTGCTTTTGTTTTTTTAATAGGCAAAAACAGCATGTTATTCATTAAATGTACAAATCAATGCTACAATTTAACTTAAAAAACATAAGGTGTGTACAAAACATCAGAACAATGGAAACCAAACAAATAGAAAAAATAAATAAATTACCATTATATACCATTATTTTTTTCACACAAAATGATTTCCCATTATTGCCTTTTATAGTAGTTCACTATCAAAAATAATTTTTATATAGCGCCTTTCATAGTAGTTCACTATCACAAAGCGTTTTCCAAGATACGAGACTAAGGTGTGTGAACTTTGCATCAGGTCAAGTGACTTGCTCAGGGTCACACAGTGAGTCAGTGGCTGAGCTGGGATTTGTACCCCTGCGTACAAGGCCGTTTCTTTAACCACTGAACCACACAGCCTCCTTATAATATAATATATATTAGCTTAGCTTTAAATGTAAAACATGAATTCATTTCTTGAAGAATTTAGATTTATGAATAAATAAATTGCCAACAGTATATAATTAAATTAACAATAAACTACTTGTTTTTTCATTTCAATGAGCATATTATATCTTCATTTACAGATCAACTAGTACATTTAAATGGTTTAAAACTGACATTGCTTGAACAATTCATAGTTAAAGACCTTAAAACAAATATTGTAAATGTACAATAGACTCTTCTTCCCTATCACGATAGTTACATAATGCTGACACGTTTGGATTGTATTTACTAGCTATATAGTTAGTGGGGTATATATTTTGGAAAATGTTAAAGCTAGTTTCTCTAACTTTCTTACTAATATAATATTTAAATTAGAATGTCCAAGTCATGAAGAATGCCATGCCAAAATTAAATTCCTTTAGAAAGTATATCATCTTGGATAATGAAAGTATTTTTAATGTAAACATTGACAAATCCAGTCTAACAATTGTTTAATGATTGTATATTTGTTATTGTAGGTGTAGTGACTCTTAAATAGAGTCTGAATTCCTGAAGGAATAGCATTTAAAACATAACAAAATGCTTGGTATGCCAATGGAAAATCATATCTATGGATAAACACTTCATATGTCAAAACAATTGAATCTGAGATACACAAAATATAATTTTCTTTCCAAGACACATGCCATGGTAGTTTGAGTGCCTCGTACAGAGCCACCATCGTGTTTACGTTGGCGGTCACAACACATCTAAGCACCAATCAGGACCAGCCTTACTTAGCTTCTCAGAGTTGACAAGATCAGACTCCAAGGTGGTAGGCTATATTATTATTTGGTCCCAAATTATAAATGCTGGATATGTTGGAAGTTGCTCCTCTTTTTATGCAGTAGGGGTAATTCCAAATCTTTTAATCTAAAATCATTCAATTATTTTTTAATACAAAAAACACTCTTTCAAGTTATGGAATGAAAATCAATCAACCTAAGGGGCCCTCAAATAAATACAGATGGACATGTTTGAAATTCTAAAATGTTTGTACGAGATACACAAAAGAACCAGCACATTAAAATAATTTGACAATGTAAGTAACTAACCATTTTTCCTGCTTTAGTTTGAAATAACCGTCATTAGACTGCCACCCAGTGGTTATGGATATCACTACAGGACACCCCATTGATTATTCTTTAACCTTAGTAGCTGTAACACTGTAGACATACTTCACAGTTAAGCAAATTTGTGTCCCAAAAACAAAAATCTTGGTTAAATGTAAAAAATTAATAAACTGAAGACACTTTCAGCCAACTTTGGACTTGTTTCTGAATTAAAAAAAAAAAAAAAAAAAAAACGTACAACATGTAGAACATTTTTAATTTGTGCTAATCAAATATAAAATTAAAATAGTAATGTGCTCTGTTTATTGCTTGAATTTATATTTTCCTAAAAAACTTTTACACAACTAAAACTGCAGTGATTTGGGTATCATGGAGAGCACCAGGTCAGTCCTGTTTTTGACATTCTCCAGAATAAGATATAAGCCTAAGGAGTAGTACTGATGAAACAATATGGACACATCTTTTACACAATTAGGGTTGGGTACAATCATATCACATTTGAAGTAAATTCATGAATGAGAAATAGGCGCACATGTTTTTTCTTTAACCAACACAAATGTTTACAAATACAAAAGAGCAAAATAGCTTCCTAATTAATAGCAAATAAATATTTGGTTTATATGTGACATCTTTTGTAAAGCACATTGCTGATTCTATGATGCTTGCGTAAGATGATGGCTAATGATAATGATATTTCCCTGATATCTGCGGCGGTTCTGAGCCTCCCTCTTGCCGAGGGAGGGCAGGGATTGGTGTGCATCAGGAGCCAGGTGCACACCTTCCGCCTCCAGACCCTGCAGAGATACCTGTACGCAGACCCGGCCCCGCAGTGGTGCACGCTGGCGTCCCTCCTCTTGCACCAACTGCACGACCTGGGCTACAACCCGGTCTTCTACCAGGACCTGCTCAGGACCCGGAGCATGTTCAACGTCGGCTGAGACACCGTGCCGACCGAGGGCCAAGGACTCCTGCTGGAGCCCCTGCTGCACAACCCCTACCTAGGTGCGCAGGCGTTGGAGTCCCCCTCGGTGCGGTGTGCGCTGATCTTGGGCAAGGTGAGTCTGGGATCTCCTGGATCGCGAACGCTAGGTGTGGCTCACGCCCGAGGCGCTCGCTGCCAGGGCGATCCGGGCCGGCCGAGCAATCCGGGAGTGCAAAGCAGCATTGCACCCAGACTCTGTCAGGTATCTCGAGGGAGTTCTCAGGACCGGCGAGCCATCTACCCCCACCCACCCCCTACCCCCGGCTCTCCGGTCCTGGTGATCGAACCCAAGGCCCGAGCGCCCCCTCGGCCTGCCCTCGAGAACAACCTGAGCAGGATCTCGCAGTTCTCCTTTACCCCCTTGCCATCGGCGTCGAGGAGGGTCCCCGCCCTCATCTCCTGCCGAGACACCGCTTGGCGGGAGACCCTCCGACCGCCGGAGGGCGTCGGTCCCCAGTGGGAGGCCCTGTATTCCCCGCTGGTCTCCAGGGGAGCTGGGGACCTGGGATGGAGGGTCCTGCACGGAGCGCTCGCGTCAGGAGAGATCCTACGTCACTTTACCGACTCGGACGCCGCATGCCCTTTCTGCGGTCAGTCCGAGTCGTGGCTCACATTTATTTTTTATGCACCAGGCTGCAGCCGTTCTTCCTGCTTTTGAAGAATCTTTTGCTGCAGTTCTGGCTGCATTTCTCCCCCACCCTCCTCATCTTTGGGCACCCTGTTCGTGGCTCCAGCAAAAAGAGAGACCTCATCGTCAATCTGCTCCTGGCTCTTGCTAAACTGGCCATTTACAAGACCAGGAAGCGTAAGATGAGCAGGGAAGGTCTCTTTGACTGTGGGGCCATGTTCAGGGCCCTTGCCCGTTCAAGGATTAATTTAGAGCACGCCCACGCAGAGTCTGCTGGCGACATGGCATCGTTTGTCGACCAGTGGACTCTAGGGGCCGTGCTCTGTACCACCTCCCCATTTTCTTTGAACATTTAATTTACAGTCCTTTTTTGACCGGTTTTCTTTAAATTAGTTAAGGTCCGTCCTTTTTAGCACCCCCAAGGGTGCTAATTTAAATTTTTTTCCAGCTGTCTTTGGACAGTTGGTGTAGTCCCGTCAAATTGGCCTTAAATAGGACTACTACTACAAGAAGGGGAAGGACTCTTTGTACGCACAGGGTAAGAGGCGTTCCGACAGGAAGCAGAGCGGTTATGGTGGCCAGACAAAGGCAATCTTCCATAAAAAGGCTAAGACCACAAAAAAGATTGTGCTAAGGTTGGAGTGTGTGGAGCCCAACTGCAGGTCCAACAGAATGCTGGCTATCAAGAGATGCAAGCACTTTGAACTGGGAGGAGACAAAAAGAGAAAGGGCCAGGTCATCCAATTCTAAGCTGCATCTTGTGTTTTGGAAATTTAAATCTTGTCAATAAACAATTGATGTTTAAAAAAAAAAAAACAAGCAAAAAAAAACCTACTACTTGCCTGCTGCATATATGTGTAACATGTCGTCTACTTCCGTGTCTTTAAAGAGGTAAGAGCCAGCGTCGCACAGTGATCTGCAACTCTGGATTAAGTTTCTATTTGTTTTGTTGGCAAAAATGTTTACTTAATTTACTTTCAAGGAGGTCTTAATACACTGTGCTTATTTGGGGGAATATAACAGAAATTAACGCACGTGTTTCAAGCGTCAAGCTGGGATACTTTAATTAACTATGTCTGTTGCCCAGAGCAACTGGGTCATGTGGTTAGTGCACGCTTTACTGCGCGCTCCCGTTCATGTTTACGGAAGCTGCAAGTGAACATACGCGTACGGAAGCAAAAGTGCTCTTTGTCGAAAGTGGAAAGGGAGGTGTTGGGGATCGGTCAGCGCAGCTGTCGCAAGTTTGTCACTCCACTTAGCTGAATCCCGGGCACGTCCAGGATAAACCAGGCTTGCGCCACAGCTGGTGTGAAGTGCTGCCTTGAAATTTAATATCACATTAGAGGGAAAGAAGAGCTAGTGAGGATGGAGCAGCTCCTGGAAATTAATTTTGATGAGGTCTCCTTGCAGTTCTCCAAGATCTCAATGTATCCACTGTTCGATGCAGCTCATTACATCGTCTCTGTTATGGCACTCAAAGAACAACCAGGTAAGGATAGAAAAAGTTAGATATTTCTAAATTTGACCTGTACAGTATTATGTTTTTTTTGTGTGTGTGTGTGTGTGTGTGTCCTGCATGACTAAAAAACTCGACATTCTTTGGCTATGTTTGCTGTGCTTCATATCCTTGTAGTTCACAAAATAACCAAACATAAAACTGGAAATTAGAGTCATAACATATTATTAAATCTAGAAATAAGAATGATAAGCTTATAAAGACAGCTGTTTTGGTTATGTGAATCATGCTAACATTACATGTTTGCGGTTTGTGTTGTAACACTGCCCGGTGCAAAAGTACAGGTAAAGTTAAACCTAATTCCTGTACCAACAGTTGTGTGACCCTGGAACATATTGCGCAAACCTTATTTAAATACGGGTAAAGTTTTCTTCTTTTTTATGTTGTTAAACTACTGTTTGATATAGTACATAAGTTACTGTTCATTGTACAGTAGCAAAACAAACAAACAAACAAAAAAACGCACAGCTGAATTAGTGAAGGTCGAGATGTGTTGATTCACAGACTGTTAACAAAGATGCGAAGGACGGAGTCATTACGCGAGTTAAATCAACCAAATTCAAGAGGTCTTCCCTACTTCACCATCTCAGATTTACTCGAAGTAAAATGTTCTGCGTGTCTTTAGAGTCCCCACATTTTTTTAAAATATAGAACTGTCATGTAAGGTAAGGAAGATTTGTGGTCCATATATTATTCTGTGGTGTGGAGCCTATTACACTTCACAAAATCATTTGACATCGTTTGAGACAACACATATTTACAGGTTGTAGATGTGCTCTATATGGATAGTTGTTATAACTTATTTTGCTTCTACTAGGCTATTACTTCCAAAGGTAGGATAGTGAGATTCAGTGTAATACATTGTCCTCTGCAGATTCTGCAGAAGATACAGTATGAAGAAATCCACTGTGGTTTTGCAGTATTTACCGAATTTGTTCTTGTGTTCTTGATGGATCTATTAGCAAAAATAACGATTCTGCTTGTATAAAGTACATTTTGTTTCCAAGTTTTTATGTTGCATGTGATTTAAAAAAATAGTCACCACTTTAATATCTGACCCAGTAACATTTTGACTTCATTGATGGTTGAGAATTAGCCCAATGTGTTGCCATATTGTTAGCCAGGAGTAAGAGAAAGACTTCATATTGTAATTTAATGAACCCCATTACACTGGATAATAAAGTTTGTGAGGTAGAAACTGTGTGTGCTACTGTTTCACTAAAATTTCCTGACACACATAAGTATTGATATAAAAATATTAAGAGATTACCCTGTGTTAAAGAATTGTGAATGCTGTAGTAGTGTTGACATTTACTGACAGTACATATAGCCAGAAGGCTATATGTACTGTCAGCGTTCCACTATCTTTTTCATTATAACTGTCCACTATTCTTTCAGATTGCATTTGATTTGTTGAAAAATAGTAATACAAAAACAAAAAAAACCCAAAAAACTGGAAAGCCAAATCAGAGCTGTAAATATATAATTTGATATGTAAACTGGAAATTATAACTGTAAATTTCATCTGTTTATCTGCTGGTCTGGAGCTAATCCTGTTACAGAACACATAGCCCAGATCCTGCACTGGATCCTATTATTGCAGACTGGGCTGCCACAGGTGACTGTGATGCAATAGTGAATTTCTACTATTGGCTTTTTTATTTGTTGATTTAATTTGTGGGGAGTGAGTCAGTGATCAAAAAAACAACCTTCTAGACTAGTATCGGCATTAACTTAATGCAACTGCAACCAATCTCATTTACATTGTTGGGTGTGCACTATCTGTAGACATTCAAGGACTTTCCACCAGGTCTCTCTCTTTTCTGAGGTTGACTCAGATTTCATTCAAGCCACATTTCCCTTTCAACACCATGCAAACCAAAGGGGATAGGTCTTGGTATTTATGTAAATGTGTAAATGTATTAAAATGAGCTGTATGACATGCAAAATCAAATCCAACATTCTGTTGAAAGTAATGTGTGTGTAACTACACTTGAGAGCTATTGATGATAATGGCATAAAGCAAGTATTATGGTAAACCTGTAAATAAGACAGGTGTGTGTGTGTGTGTGTGTGTGTGTGTGTGTGTGTGTGTGTATATATATATATATATATATATATATATATATATATATATATATATATATATATATATATATATATATATATAATATAATATGTGTGTGGTGTTGGAGCTCCTGTATTGTATTGTAGCCCCATGTTCTTGTCTCAGGAGGATTGTTATAAGAGCAATACAGAATGTACTGTATGCACTTGGATGCATTCGCTGTAGCATCCACAGTTAACAGTGTACTATGTTGATACTTGTCAACATACAATATCTTGCAGTAGGTTAGTTCAGAAGAATGAATATAAACATGTATAAACAGCATAGAAAGTAACGTGTCTGTTAGGGAGATTTATAGGCAGGTAGTGGACTGCAACAATTATTCTCGTCCTCTCCACCTAGTTTATTATTATCCACTGTCAACCAGGAGGCATTACTCATCTGTTGACTTTTTTTTTTTTTTTTTTGTCAGTGACAGGTGTACCTTCATTGGGAAGGCTTGACCTTTCCAGTTTAGTTTTATTGTTGTGCTGCCCACTGATAGCAGGTTCTTTTAGACCACAGAGAATTGCTTTCCTTGTTTGGTTCCCTTGTCATCAGTTTTCAGTCCCTTTCCCTATTATCTGTCACACATTTCTGATATCAGGTTTTAAGTATGGCTTCTGCTCATGGTCATTTAAATGTCAAAGATTATTTCAGCACCACAGTTGTAAATGTGGAATGTATCCTTTGTGTTTTGACATAATGGCTAATTGAAATTGAGATAGAGTTGATTCTGCAGTCTACAGTAACTAAATTGCCGAAGGTTCATTTTACTCAAAGATCTTAATGTTGATGGAAGGTAGGA
Source organism: Polyodon spathula (assembly GCF_017654505.1). Lineage (NCBI taxonomy): Eukaryota > Metazoa > Chordata > Actinopteri > Acipenseriformes > Polyodontidae > Polyodon > Polyodon spathula. The sequence continues at coordinate 90,814,057 of NC_054535.1, read as the reverse complement.
GGAAAGAATATGTTCAAAATTAACTAACCCTGAATAGAGTACATCTTGACTTGGATGATGTAGGTTAAGGGATCATCACTAACAGGAGAAGTTTATAATCATAATTTTTGTTTGTTGAGAAATGGTAATCAATATTGTAATGAAAATTGGATAAATGGTAGACCTGCACTGAAGCAAACATTCCTGTGCTTTAGAATGTATCCAGGACCAATTTACAGATTTTCTCTAGTGCATCCATTTTCAACAATTACAATGTTTAAAAGGTAACAGAAGTGCAATAATAATGGGATAGGAACAGAATATTAAAAGGAAGACGTTCCTTTTTTTTTTTTTTTTTTAAACTCTTGTGCACCAGCATGTACAAGGATCTTAAGGAGAAGCAGCCTCTACTATATGGTGCATATACTGTAGTTGTGCTTCAGCTTTTTTTTTAAATTCAGTCCTCAGATGTATTAAGATAATCGCCGTACACCAGGCTTGGTAAACTCGCATTTCATAGTTTAGCATGTGTCAGGGAAAAAGATAGATAAATGGTTTTCTGGACAGTGGAGGCTGGTTGGTTTGCATACAATATAGAGAAACTTCTCACACTGGAGTGGAAAATAACACATGTGGAAGTTAAAGGGGTTTCTTCAGCCAACTTTTTTTTTTTTGTTTTTAATTGCTTTCCTGATTTTTCCACCCACACATGTGACTAATCATTTCCACATTCAGCACTATAATACAGGAGTAGTCAATTATTTTATGTGAAGGTCTAAAATTCTTGGTTACAGCAAGGACAAGGTCTGGAGCAACATTTTCACACTGACTCCGCTCCCAATATCTACAAACAAACCCATAACTGCACAAATATAGTTATTACACGTGTTGTTGGTTTCAGAGTTCTTCACTAGGTTAAAAGGAGTTTTTCTTTAGCATAACTAATTTATCTTTTCCAATAGTCATCCTTCCTTGCCATCTTGTTCCTTCTCTATCAAAACCACAGAATTGTATGTAGGCCTAATTATTCTTCAACGGTTCTGTGTTAAGACTCTGTGGTAGATATACTAAGACTGGCCAGTCGCAGCGCAAACATACTGCTATTTGCATTTTCGTGGGGCCCCCACGTTCAACCCCAAAATAAATGTGTTTCTATCAAAAAGCTTTTCATAATCACACAGTAGCCCCTCGTTAAACCAGACATGTTTGTCTGATATCAGGAGGTGTCAGGTTTTAAAAAAATACAGTAAAACCGCATACATACACTACCAGTCAAAAGTTTTAGAACACCTCCATTTTTCCAGTTTTTATTGAAATTTACACAGTTTAATGTCTCAATATACTCTGAAATTAAAGCATAGAACAAAGAAATCATGGAATCGTTTTGTTTAACAAAATTTAATCTAAATTTTTGACCCATCAAAGTAGCCACCTTTTGCAGATATAACAGCCGAACACACTCTTGGCATTCTTTCTACAATGGAAATCAAATATTGTTCGGAAAGTTCTTCCCAACATTGTTGCAGAAGTTCCCACAAATGTGTTGCACTTGTAGGTTGCTTTGCTTTCACCCTTCTGTCCAGTTCATCCCAAATCAGCTCGATGGGGTTTAAGTCTGGAGACTGTGCTGGCCATTCCATGATTTGAAGCCTAACGTCTTGTTCTTTTCTTCTAAGGTAGTTCTGACATAGCCTGGAGGTATGTTTTGGGTCATTAGCTTGCTGTAGGATGACCAACTAGGCGTATACCAGAGGGTATTGCATGGCGCTGCAAAATGCTATGGTAGCCGTTTTGGTTCAGGGAGCCACTCACTCTGTGCAAGTCGCCGACTCTGGATCCAGCAAAAGAGCCCCAGGCCATCACGCTTCCTCCTCCATATTTGACAGTTGGTGTCGCACACCGAGGAACTGTCCTTTCGCCTACTCGACAGCATACAAAAACCCTGCGTGATGAACCAAAGATTTTAAATTTTGATTAATCAGTCCATAATACCTTCTTCCAGTCTTCAGTAGTCCACTGGTGGTGCTTCATGGCCCAGGCAAGCCTCTTTTTCTTATTTTGCCATCTTAGCAATGGCTTTCTTACTGCCACTCAACCTGTCAGACCTGCAGCTCGAAGTCTTCTCTTCACAGTTTAAACTGAGACTTGCTTACTTCAACCAGTGTTAAGCTGTGCTTGAAGCTGTTGTTCTGTGAGCTGCCTATCTCGCAAGCTGTTGACTCTCAGAAACTTGTCTTCTGATTCTGTTGTGGCTTTGGGTCTGCCTTTTGATGGTGTAGGAAACTGTACTCACTGACACCTTGGCTTTCTTTGCAATTTCTCTAAAGGAAAGACTTACACTTTTAAGGGTTATAATGGTCTGTCTGTCTTCCTTTGTTAATTGCCTTTTTCTCGCCATTATGGTAGCAATATACTAGTTCCTGCAGTAAAATACTGTACAAATAATACTTGAGGGTGTAGTAAGTCTGTTCCAACACTGCTTTTATACAGACAGAGGGTTTGTAAGTAATCAACAAAAGTTGGGACACCTGTAGGAATTGTTAGCATCAACTTTCAAGGCTTAATTTACTTCCATTGCTACAGAACAGCTGTAAGTTGTTAACCCATTACTTGTTCCCTGAAAAAGGCCTTTTTGTATAACTCTGAAATGTATATTATTTTTCAGTTTTTGGTAACCTAAACTTTTTTTTTTTTTTTAACCTCTGGCAGTTTACTGCTTGCCTTTGTACCATTTCAGGTTATTCACTGGACAGGAACTGCTTAAATTTCAATAAAAACTGGAAAAATGGGGGTGTTCTAAAACTTTTGACCGGTAGTGTATGTCTGTAGTGCTCAATGTATTTTAAATTATAAGTTATTGTGCTGAAATAACACTAATGTGTTTTGGGTAGGCTAAACATTACATTATGTAAAAAATATAAATCTGTACAGTAGTAAAATCAAATGAATACCTAGCACTCTTTCTTTTTACTTAAGCCTGCTGTAGGCTACCGGTAACACAAAATAAACCATGCTGCTGCATTGTATTATCATGAGTAGCCTATAAGCCAAATGTATACTGTCAGTTTTTATTTAGGTTAGTTAGTAGTGCAGTGCTAAATTGTGCACAATTATAAACCATCTGTACATTAGTAGAATAGGTGTGTTTCCTATTCTTATACAGATGCTCAGAATGTGCTGGAGAGATTAATAACAGTCTAATGCTCCAAACACATTGGGGAAACCAGAAATGTCATAGAAATTTGTTTTCAATGTTTGTAAGCATATGCTGCATTTAGGAAAAAATGGGTAGTTAGGAGTTGGCCTCAAAAAATGCATTGAGCACAACTGGCAATGCATGAGAAAAAACAGACTGTGAAATGTCAGCAACAGCTGCCACAGTCTTGAAAGGACCCAGAGGCAAGAAAATGCAGGGTGGACAATAGTTTGACCACTGCAGGGATAGCATGGCCTCTCTGGGTGTCTGGCTCTAGGTCATCTTTTAAATCAGACAGCAGCTCAAGAATTATGTGGTTGCCAAGCCTGTACATAATTAATTTGGTCTTCATTCAAATCGAAAAGGGTAATGCAGGTATGAAATACCCTTTCTCTTCTCATCCTACAAATCACTTGTTCTTGCTGAAGACAATGTCTTCTTGTTGCAATCACAGCAGCCATGGTTCGGCGATAGTGTTTTTCAAACTGCCTTTTAAAGGTTTGCAAATTGCGACTGTTTAAAACATGCTTTCAAAAGTTCCTAACCAATTGATGCAATTGTAAATGTCACAATTGCTGGCAGCTTTAACATATCTCATTATAATATTTGTGAACCCTGATTTGCAATATCGCCACCCGCTTTTTGCGAATTTATGCAGGAACGGAAATAATTGCATATGCATCTAAGGATGAACCACAAGGAAAAACTTCTGCCGCAAAGCATTCCCTAAAAAGTTGCTAATAGCATTGCGCTTGTTTAGTACATTTCACCCTAGACTTCTGACTCATTTGTGACTATTGTGACAGGCACAACACTTTAATACATCTACCACTCTGTGTTTCACTGTTGCAAAAACAAAGCAAATTGTTGCAAACCAAACTGAAGCACAAGAAAAAAAACAAACATCTTACAAATAATAAAACTAGTTATTTTACATTTAGTAAAATTATAATAGGCTAGCACTCGCAGTAAATAAGAGAAGTGGCAGGTCCTCAAAGGCCTTGTTATTGGTGAGCTCAGTTAGTAAGAGCAATACCGAGGCAGAGATTTGCGTCAGTCAGCGCTCATATTCATGATATTAATAATGTTAATCTTGGGGAATGAATACATGCACACATAATGTGATCTGTAGATAGTTCTGACTGTGATCTGCAGATACTTCAGACGGGAAACATTTTAATGGCATGTGTTTTAAGACTGGCTCAGATGGCAACATTTTACAATTTTGATTACCATTACATAGGCACACTCCTTGCTAAACTTGCACACAGCACAGTTTGGTGGATTATGGAATGATGCAGCGTCAAAGTTAGGGTTTAGGTCTATCGTGGCCAGAGTTTGGTCCGTTGTGCTTCCAATTATTAATTTGTATAGACTAAATCAATCTGTAACTAGAAACAGTTTAAAGTACCACAGGGTGTCTGTTTGTCTTAATGTATTGTAAAGTAATATTAACTGTAAAACCAATACTTTTTTTAATCAAATAGTTTCTTGTTGAAAGAAAAACCTGTACCATAGTGCATACTATAGGAAATTCACTGTCCTATGTTATTTAAATGATTCCCTTCTATTCCCTAGAATTATAGCATACATGGTTGTTCATTGCAGGTAACTGTAATGTGTTTTGAATTAATGTTATCCTGTAATGTTATCCTCTAATTGTTGCCTTGAATACAGTATGACACATTATTAGTTTACAGTAACAACAACAGACAGCACAAGTTTTCTCATTTTTGACAACTTACCTTACACCAACACAGTAGGTCTATACTGTATGTCTAATTTAACAAAAGTCATCACACATTTTCTGTATAGGTTTCACTACAATTTGTAAACCTGTGGCATGTTGAGGTTTCTTACTGCATTTAGTGAGATCTGTTATCAGACTGACTGGTAGCTTTGGGCCTCCTATGAAGTTAATAAAAGATAAAGTGCAAGCAAATTAAAAAAAAAAAAAAAAAAAAAAAAAACGGTAAAAAGGTTATTTAAGATGCCCTGAAGGAGTTCAGCATTGTAGTTAAAATGTGATTGATTTTAATCGCAGCTTTAAAATTGGGGTTTACAAAGGATAATCTGCAGAAGACCAGAACTCCATTCAGATGAAGCAGTGTGTAACTAAATAATATGGCAAGCAGAGTGTAACTAAATAACGAGTCATTGTTGTGAACAAATGATTCAGTGTTGTGATTGCCCAGGTTAGAATTGCTTGGCTGTATCCATAAGTGATAATGTTCTTTAAATGTAGGCCTGGAGACATTGGACTAGAGGGGGAAGGATAAAATTCATACTATGTGAATCTTCTTGTAATGCTCATTTTTCTCATGCAATTTACACAGTTTATACCTGAAACTGCATATTTATGTCCCCCTATATTCTGTGGATACCTTCTGTAGGTAGACATCAGCATTTGACATGTAATGTATGTGAGTCTTTCTGTAAGTGTACTGTACATTACATCTCTACATTACATACCTGTTTGTCAAAGTTCTGATTCCTGAGGACATGTGGTGTTAAATAGACCCTATTAACTGTTTCAATACTAGACAGTGTTCATTCACTGTATCCACAGTATTCATTCAGTGTATCTGCCATTGTTGTTACCACTGTTGGTGTTGAAGAATCTGAACATTTCAAAAGGTCATTGAAGAGTCATTCCAAGTATTTGTAACAGTGTGCAGCTGTACCATGTAAAGTGAAAAGTGCTAGAGAGAGACTACAGTACAAAGCTCACCCTACAGGACTCCTGAAGCTTTGAACACTTTATTTCTATTAAACAAACTTGAATCTGTTGTGGGCAGAAAAATACAGTTGAATTGCACTGAATAGAAAGAAAAACTACTTTAAATGTTGAAAATTATGATCACTGTTTTACATCCAGATCAGCTCCAAATTCGTCATTATGTAATTACAGTAAGGAATCAGAAATAACTATACGGGCATGTTAGTAGAGAGTAACCGACTAGTCGTCGCGATCGAGGTAGTATATGTACACGCGCACCGGAGACAACCTAGTTTTTTAAAGGTATACATAAAGTTTACACAGCTTTGGTTTTATCTAGATTTGTAGTAATCAATCTCCTACTCAAGTGTAATAATGCTATTACTAAATAATTGTAACAATTAATATCCTGCTTTTGACGATATTACAGGTTAATTCCATCAAGTTCAATGGACAGGTATGTTACTAAAATGTTTTTCTTACTTGCCAGTGCCTGAATCCCAGTGCTAATATTTAAAAAGAAAATGCTTGTGCATGAGAAGTACACTAGTGTTTGTCTTTTGTGAAAGTGTGAATAAAAAGCAACTTTCTCCAGTGAAAATACTGTACACTAACTTGATAAATAAATAACAGTTAAAACCTGTGTGCTGTGTTTGCAGATGGTGCTGTCCTTTTACTTGTAACCCATGTTTCCATAAAGACTTGCATGAGTTTGCAAACTAATTATTTATTAGTTATTCAAATACAGAATACCCAGTAGTCCCCAGTGTTCTTCTTATGTAGCCAGATGACTACACCCTCGGCAAAGTGCCCTGTACGCTATGATAGTGTTCAGTGGCATAAGTCAATGGTGGACACTAAGAAAGCCGTTCTAAGACTTGGGGTATCTTGCTGAAAACCAAAACCATAGTTTTGGGCCACCAGACAGTTTTGTTGTGTCATGTTTTAGTGCTGTAAAGCTTTTCATCCTGTTTCTAAAACCTACAGAACTTGTGCAATAGACAATAAACATAATTTGACCAACACATGAAGGTGCACAGTACAGTACGCCTGACAAGACAGATGGTGAATGTTTTTAATCTTTACAAAGAGACTGTCAGACCTTGTACGTTTCTGTGGATTGGTCCAAGTTGTGGTGCATCTCTTAGTTAAATATTGAACAAATTATATAAAAATCCTCCTACTTTTGAATGTCTACAAGATAACCTCATTCATTAACCAACAAAAAGCCATTTTTGGAGGACAGTTTTAAAAAAGAAAAAAAATAACCTTTAAGCCATATGACATACCGTGCCATACATTGTCTGTCATTTTTGATTCCAGAAAGGAACTTCCTTGCTGTATGTCGGTTTAAAAAGTCATAAAAGTGCTTCTTCTTTAATCCCGAAGTCCAGCACACTTCTGCTGATATACACTGCATGATGAGGTAGCTGCTAACAATTTCCCATTGGAACGAGCTGCAAATAATATAGTGAGCTTACAGTATGGGTACAAAATGACAAGTAATGTACTGTAAGAAAATAAATAGTAATAATAATTTAAATACTGTATAATGAGGGGTGGGGGACTTTTTTCCACAGAGAATCTCCTACTTTTGTTTCTGAAAGTTTATAGTAAGGAAGAGTATTCAATACTGTACCTTACAGGTAACAGAAGGACACACAGGTTTGCAATAAGCTGTGTTTTTTGGTTAAGTTAGTTCCTATTGACAAACAGGAAATGTCAGCATGAAAACCACCGCATCCCATTCAAGGGCGTTGCTATTTCAGTGTGGTCTGAGCTCAGTAGATTGTTTGCATTTTACCAGACAGTGGTCCCTCCTGCCTCCTGGACATGGGTAAACAAATTCTCCTGCCGTCTAGAATACAGATTCCTTGGTTCTACTCTGAGATTTACTCAGTCGTGTGTCCCTTAACCAGATAATCTAGATTAACTGCTTAAAGATTTAACTGTTGCTTACTAGTGTATCTCCAAAAATAACAAAATGTGCATTAGGCTCATTTGGCAGTAATGCCCAACATAACGCATCATAATACTCCATGTCTACACTAGTTTATGACCTGAGCAAAAAAATGCTTAGATGACTAACACTATTGCCTGTAACAAAGGCCCATTTATGTGAAAGAGTGATTTTTATATTTATATTCTTGTTATATAGCTGACCATAATAAGAAAACATTATACAGAACTAACAGTAAATATAAATAAATAAATAAACCCCCATGCAGCAACAACACATAATGGAGGCTTTTTGAAGAACCTGTTTTTGTCATCTTTGCTTTACGTGTTTTGCAGCTCTGTGCAGTATCTAGCTAAAGATCTTGTTGTAAACAAAGGGCCTGGATTTAACCTCATTGGAATGGTTTTAAAGTAAACTCCGCCTCTGCACAAGTCTGAAAACCTGTACTCTGTAGCGGCTTGGCTGCCTGGCCACAATGTTGGGACTCCTCAGTTCTATTCTACAGCAGACTGACACTTATAGCATCATAAACGTGTTAAACCTGTTTAGTTTATGTGCTTGAGCATGTGCTGCAGTACAGTATTCATTATTAAACTGCTAGCTTTAGCTGCCAGTGTTTTAACCTGACATGATTTTTAACTCCAATTGCTACAGTGCCACTGGTCTTACTGGTATACAGTTAGACCATTATACTTCTGTAATGTATGGATACGTACTGTAATTGCATCTCATCCCATACAAAGTTAGTTCATATTGACAAACAGGAAATTCTTTCTGTGTCTTAAACTGCTGTCGTTTCTATTAAAAGAATTCCAAGCATTGAAATTCCCACGCTGGAAGCCAGAGATTCATTCATCAGAGATAAAGAAAACAAAACAAAAAAAAACTAAGAAAACGTTGATATAAACGTTGTGAAAGCTTATCTACAACAGCTAGGAGAGACTAGAGGTTTGCATTACATTGGCATTGAGGAGTTCAATGTTCATTTAGCCAATCTTGTATTGTGTTAAAAAATAAAATGTAAAAAAAAAAAACAGGACTGAATACGAGTCAGAAACTGTGAGAGGTATCCATGGGAGTGTGGAGCTGCAGTATTTAATTTCAACAGCACCACCTACAGGAAAAAAAGAATTAACTGCCACCTCCAGGAAAATACATGTAAAGCCTGTTTGGCTCGCATTGTATTTTTTAACAAATATTTAGATTTAAGTAACACTGTTGGTGCTTAACAACAACAGCAACGTAAGAAGAAGAAGAAGAACAAGAAGAAGAAGAATGATCAATGAAAGAATTTGTAAAGAAACACAATTGAGATTGCAGTAAGTTATATATAAATGTATAACAATAAAATAATTTTGTTGAAAATGTCAGTTCAACTGTGCTACTATTGTCCAGCTATCTGCTACCAGCTAGAGGTGTACCGGGCTTCAAATCAGACTACTACTACTGGTTACACGAAATGATGATATATATAAAATGATGATAACAATAAAACTGTTGGATATAGAGGGATGTTCATTTTCGTGTTATTCAACCTTTAACACGTTTTACAGATTTAGTGTCAAAGTAGAAAGCCTAGCTATAGTCAACAATCCTGAGTCACTTTCAAGCAACTTTTTTTTTTTTTTTTAATCTCCCTAGTCATCAATGATCTAAAGAATACAAAATATTGTGGCTGTTCATGCAAGTGTCTCTCCTTTTTATACTTCAGTAAAGACCTTGAACCATGAAATTCACTGTTTTGTTATGCTTGCCAAAGCTTTAAAGCAGTATAAAAACATTTGGACATTTCAAGGATGCTAGAGAATAATCTGTGTAGACTTTTATATTGTAACAGAAAAGAATGTATAGCAGAAGTACGCTGAATATCCTGACTCACACAGGTAGATGGCGGTGAAAGGCAAAAGAAGCGTGCTTGCCCTCTCTGATAGTGCAGGGTATATGCTGCCCACTGAAATCCAAAAAGTAACAAGGCCAACTTTTGAAAACGAGTTTCATGCTGCTGTCAGCTGGTAGTTCCATCAGCAAGTTTTCTAAGGCTAGGGCAATGTTTGAAGCAACAGGTAGTGTGTGAAAAAAGACTTGAATCATATAGAATTGAATCAAGGAAACAGGAAAAAAGTCAATAAAGGGAACAGAAAAAAGGTCAGAGAACTGTTCAAATTTTAAGAGATACAAGAAAATAGGGTAGAAAGATATAATACGATGGATTGTGACGGTGGGGCGAGTTCACAAATGGCAGCAAGAGTGGTAAAGCGAGTTGCAAGAAAATCCGATCCCAATTACATTAAGTTTGGCTTTACAACTGGTGATTCAGAGCCAAGGCCACAGTGTGTGGAATGCAGTGAGGTGTTGTCCAATGAAGCATTGAAGCCTTCAAAGCTGGAACAGCATATTGGAAAAGAGCTTATTTTGCCAAATGCTGTGGACATTTGCCATGAATTACTGCGTGAAGCAAATGCAAAAACAGCTCAGTGTTCCCACTTCAAATGACACTGTCGGTAGAACAACTGTGGATATTAGTGATGACACAGAAGATGAGCTTTGGGACAGGATACATTTTTTTTTTTTTTTTTGAAGCCTCACCGTACCACCACTCGCACAAGCTCGAGCCAGTGAAATCACTCAAGTGATGGGTGGTTCCCCCAAAATATGAGGCAGAAAAAAGGCAGAGGGCTTGGGGGGTTCCCTTAAGCTCCCAGCAGCAGTAGAATCAGATTGACAACATTCTTCTTCATTTGGCAAATGCCTTTATATCCAAGGCGACTTGCAGGTATTACAGGACAGTATAGTGTTACAATGCAAGATTAATATTTAAATACATTATAGGTTACAATAATTGCAAGTAATACTACTAAGGTACAATATGAAATAAGATACAACACGTTATATCTACAATGACATTATAGTAGTGCAATAGTGCTCAAGTCTCAATAAAATCATAGAATATAAAAAGTCTGCTTGGCAAGCAGTCATCAGGACCCCACCAGTATTTCCATGATGTGCATTAGCTCAGGGTCCAGTAAAGTGGTGCTTAGGTCAGGGAACTCCAATGCATAGTAGGAGGGGTAGATCAATAGATAATACAACTGCAGTCTGAAGAGGTTTACCCCAATTTGGTAAACACATTTTCTCCACTAGCAAAACAGTAGCCCATCATAGTTTATTCTAATATACTTAACTGTTACATACTCCCAGTGTATGTTTAAAAATGCACTGTATACAGTATTGACATAGCATTTCAATTTCAAGACCATGTCACTAACATACTTTGCATAAAACATTTTTAAACAAAGTTATGGCAGGAGAAAGACAGTCAAAAATCAAGCACATCCTATACTATAGACTTCTACTTTGATGCATTGTGAGCATCAACGGTTTGCTCAAAGCCTCCACTAGTGTTTTCTACTATTATAACAACCTTGACTTGCATACAGAAGGAAAAACATTGAGTAAAATAGCTTGCATCACTCTATTTCCAAGGTGTGGTAACCGAAGCATAATCAACAAGTACAGAGAAACATCATCTGTAATTGAAAAACCCAGGACTGGAAGACCCCAAAAGCTGTCTAACAAGGATGAGCAATACTTGAACATAATAGCCTTAAAGAATAGAAAGAAGACAAGCGTTGAATTGACAACAGAACTGGCAAAAGGCACCGGTGCCGTTGTCCATCAAATCAACAGTACAAAGGTCACTCTTGAAATCAGGATGTGTTGCAGTAAGAATACCTGTTAAGAAAAGGAAAAAGGCTAAAATATGCACAAGAACACATAAATTGGACTACGGAACAATGGTTAAAGGTGCTTTGGACTTGATGGATGGACAAGTGCCTTCTGCCTGTATGCATTGTACAGTATTAGGTACAAGTGTTATGTACTAAGCAAGTTTTTTTTGTACAGTGAAGTGGGATGGATAATTGTTCCTCATTTTAGCAGTTGCCATTGTAGAATCCTTATTTTGAAGGTAAAATTAAGAACATTTACTTTTATAAAGGTTTTTTTTTTTTTTTTTTCCCCCCGAACACAGCAATCCCAGCAATACTCATTCTCCTTTTGTTAATCACCATTGGAGGGGGAGGGGGAGGGGAGGGGGAGGGGAGGCCTATCTCACCCTGTCCTCCTGCTTTGGTAGTAAATGGATAACATTTAGGATGCCACTACATTTGTGGAACATCTTGCTAAATACCCCACCCTGTTGACACCTGTAGACACTTGTAACTTTGGGGTGACCACTGCTCTTAGGAGACTTCTTGCTTATTAAGTAATTTACATATTGAAGAGCGCATGATTATCAACTGATGGATTTATTAGGATCTCAAACATACAGTACTGTATGAAGCATATTGGTTTATATCCACCTAACTAGAAAAGATTCAGTTGATTAATGGTGTGTCATAAAGTTGCACTGCATCAGCAGCTGGAGATCATGCACAGGCATAGTTGTTAATCATTATTCATGATTATTCGGGAACTTGTGTGTATCACTGTCACTCTGCCTGTCCTCTTTTATTTAAATTCAATCTATCTTTCCTTAGAAGCAGGCTGACACATTCTTGTGGAGGTGATTGCCAGCTCCTACCATGTATACTCAATTTTACTTCACATGCCTTACTGTTGCAACAGAAAAAATAATCTCTTGGGTGAGAAGGTTACAGCTTGGAATTTTGCAGAACAGGAAGTCCCAGCATTGTGTGTCGCTGCAGTATGTTAGTAACTATTTTCAGCTGTTTTGAGTGCCTGGGTGTCATCATACACAAATTCCACTGTCTTAATGAAACCATTAAAGGACGGGACAGATGAACACCTGTAGAAAAACAAGGGGTGTTGAATTGCCTGTTTAGACCATCTTTAGAACTTTTCTTCTATATATTAATGCAAATGATTTTTATGATCAAGCTCTCTCATTGTGCAGTATTCTGCAAGCTCTATTCCCCATTGTACTTCACTCTGACCTCTGTTCAATAAATATCTTGGTATCGCTGAATAAGGAAACATCACATCTTTTACATTCAACATGGTTCAGCTTTTGGCAGTGGTAGTGTACTATATCGTATACACAATTGCACTAGATTTTGAGAGTGACTGTTTTAAATTCTGTATTTTATAGAAGCACTACTGTCCATAATTTAAGTAAATGCATTCAATGTACAGGAATATTTGAAGATATTATAATGCAATAAAGATTGATTATTTTGGGAGATAATAAATAGAAACCCTTGTATTTTTTCCTTCAAAGTTTTGACTTGACTAATGTTCAGAAACAAAAACAAACAAACAAAAAAAACATTTAACTTGTTTCATGATAGGCCTAATCTACTGTGTTTATTCATGGCTTATGCAATTGTATAATCGACCATACACAGCTGTCTGCCTTGGTTCCAGAGAGGATGACTTCTTACAACAAGCTACAGTACATCATTCTTTTCTTAAAGGTACAGTTTGCAATTGACATGTGTTTCCTTTTCCGTATTAAAAGGCTGCTTTTGCGTTCTGTGATTGCAGGAGCAGTAGACGTGGCACGACGCAGCCCCTTTGCATGCTGGATCAGTGCTATGATTTACTGCTTCGGTGGAGCAGTGCTGTCGGGTCTCTTTTTGGCGGAGCCAGCACTCTTACCCTTCTCAAACACCAGTAATATAGTATTGGCTTCAGTAATCTGGTAAGTCGCCATTTTATCTCAAGCTGCACTATAACACTTGGTTAAAACACACGTATATTCAGAACAAATTTTAAACCAAAGAAGTGAGAGGCTTGTGCATATATATATATATATATATATATATATATATATATATATATATATATATATATATATATATATTATATATATATATATATATATCATTGTGTGTGTGTGTGTGTGTGTGTGTGTGTGTATATATATATATATATATATATATATATATATATATATATATATATATATAATCATTGTATGAGTTTGAAAATCAACTAATAATGTATCATAAACCAGCTTGCAACTTCATATTTTCTGTGTTCTGGTAAGTCCTTGGGCAAAATTAACCGTGTCTTTCACTTTGATCTAAGATGGCTGCCAGATTGGGCTAAAGTGACTGTTTGGTTTCCTGGTGATTGAAGACCCAACGCTTCATGATATTACTATTACTCTTGGCACACAGCTATATTACTGGGGGGAGGGGGGAGGCTCTTGGCAACTGGCTGAATGCTACACAACACTGCCCTCCAGTGGAAGCAAAAGAAAAAGCACATTTCTCAAACATAGATTAAGAACATAATAAAGTTTATAAAAGAGAGGAGGCCATTCGGCCCATCTTGCTCGTTTGGTTGTTAGTAGCTTATTGATCCCAAAATCTCATCAAGCAGCTTCTTGAAGGATCCCAGGGTGTCAGCTTCAACAACATTACTGGGGAGTTGGTTCCAGACCCTTACAATTCTCTGTGTAAAAAAGTGCTTCCTATTTTCTGTTCTGAATGCCCCTTTGTCTAATCTCCATTTGTGACCCCTGGTCCTTGTTTCTTTTTTCAGGTCGAAAAAGCCCCTTGGGTCGACATTGTCAATACCTTTTAGAATTTGGAATGCTTGAATCAGGTCACCACGTAGTTGTCTTTGTTCAAGAATAGGTTGAATTATTTTAGCCTGTCTGCATATGACATGCATTTTAAACCCTGAGTAATTCTGGTTGCTGTTCTTTGCACTCTTTCTTGAGCAGCAATATCGTTTTTGTAGCGAGGTTACCAGAACTGAACCCAGTATTCAAGATGAGATCTTACTAATGCACTGTACTGTTTTAACATTACTTCCCTTGATTTAAATTCAACACTTTTCACAATAGATCTGAGCATCTTGTTGGCCTTTTTTTATAGCTTCCCCACATTGTCTAGATGAAGACAATTCTGAGTCAACAAAAAATCCTTGGTCTTTTTCATAGATTCCTTCTTCAATTTCATTGTCTCCCATATGATATTTAGAATGCACATTTTTATTGACTGCATGCAGTACCTTACACTTTTCTCTATTAAATGTCATTTCCCATGAGTCTGCCCAGTTCTGAATCTTGTCTAGATCATTTTGAGTGACTTTTGCTGCTCCTCCTATATCAGATACTGTTACCGTATAGGTAATTTCCCATTTTGGATCTTATTATAGTTTCCATAAGTTTACATATAATAGTAGTTAGGCTTCTTGGTCTGTAGTTACCTGGTTTGGTTTTGTTTCCCTTTTTGTGAATCGGTATTAAGTTTGCAATTCTCCAGTCTGTCGGTACAACCCCTGTGTCATGATCTTGGTTAGTGGTTTGTAAGTAACTTCTTTCATTTGATGGTTGCTCAATTCCACTACAGTTTTATGACTGTTGTACAGTTTAAATATGAACTGTGTTCAGGTCAGTTAGAAACTCGGTATATCTTTTAAAGAATTCTTAAGATAGATTTCTGTGCTTTAGGGTTATGGTATAACAGAAAAATGTAAAACATTTGTAAAGAAAAAAAAAAAACATATGTATACAATTGTTTGTTGGATTATTCCGAAATGCAATGCACAAGGACTATAACAGTTTATATGGAGAGAAGATTTGTGGGAATGTAAGTCCACTAAAGGCTTTTTGAATGAGTACAACACAATTAATGAATTCTATTCTCGGACACCTACAGTGCATGTAACCCTGTCATATTTAAAGACTTATTAATAAAGAAAAGGCAGTTGGGTATAAAACAAGTTCTGTGTTTTGGTATAATTTTCTGTGCCACACAAAGCTTGTGTAATGTGACTAATCAGTATGTGTGTAATGGTTATATTTGCTAGATAGCACAGTTATTCTAATGGACCTAGTAAAAGTTTAACGTGGCATTAAGTTACTCCTTTGTCCACATCCTACACCGACTATTTTGGGATTCTGTATATGAGTCTGGATCAATGGGTCTGCCACAACTTTAAAACATAAACTAGACTCTCTTAATTGAATGTCATTAAAAAAAGACTTCTAGTCCAAACATTTTGTCAAATAATTATACTACTATAGTTTCCTTCAGTATTTCTGCATTTTAAAATACAGTATTGTCTACTATTGTTGTGGTACATCACCACTAATCATACTACCTCCCTAGTTACCTTATAGATAAGGCCCTGTGAAAATCATGGATTTATTTATTTATTATTTTTTTTTAATTCACGGCAGTGTCACAGGTAAAGTATCACATTTCACAGAATATGCATGGAACTATGTTATAAATTATGTGTACAGATTATTATAATTTTAAACAGCAAGTAGAGAGAGAAATACACTGACATCGCCAAAATGAACGTCAAAGTTATTCAAGCACT
This sequence comes from Polyodon spathula, assembly GCF_017654505.1. NCBI lineage: Eukaryota > Metazoa > Chordata > Actinopteri > Acipenseriformes > Polyodontidae > Polyodon > Polyodon spathula. The sequence goes on along the minus strand of NC_054535.1, from coordinate 90,797,899 downwards.
TCACAATAGCTTGTGAAACAGTGTTGTAATTGACAGCCTGTAGATAAAGTGGATCTGCAAGGACAGATTTCAGTTTTTGGTGGAATTTTGAAACATGGAAGTTACTGTTTTTTGTTTCTTTGCAAGTAAAGCAGTCATGGTACTACTCTGGATTTCCTCCTTTCTCTTCCGGTGGACATAATTTCTGACAGGCATATATTTTCAGTAGTCATCTACAGTAACGTTGCAGTGCGTACAGATGAGCTTACCTCCATCGCTCTGTAAAACTGCTGAATACTGTTTTACACGATCTGCTGCAGACACATTTTTAGCATTTTTAGAGACATCCTTTTTCTTGTTTACAGTGTGTAGTATTTTATTTTACTATGGCTAGATGGTGATGAATATAATATTACAACTGTACATTGAGCATTATTGTCAGAAACATGTGTGGTACTTGTCCCATTATTCAAGGAACAATCCAGGCCAAGAGAAGGTAGCATACTGCATAAGGAACACTGGAGAACTGTGACACATGCCTTGTATAATGGACTGCTGAAATGATGCCTAGAGATAAATGAGTATTTTTTTATTTGGAGCGAGACTATTGTTAAATTAGATGTATTGCCATCATGGGTCCGTGCCATGTTCACTTTTGTTTATTATTTTGAATCTGTAATAAATGCAAATAAAAAAATTGCAGAAAGGTGTCATGTTTAACTTTGTACCATGTAGAGGTCAGACCAACTTCTGTTCACTGAAAGATTCATTGTAACATACATTTTTTCCAGGGGTGCCCAATCTTTTGCGTATAACTGTTGGTGTCTGTATGCTTTTGACATGTGCCATAATAATTCACAATTTTTCAGCAAGAGGGTTGTGCTTAGAAATTGAGGAGAATAATAGGCCTATATGCTGGATTTCATAACTCCTTTGTTTACTTTCTTATGATTTTACTTTACCAAATAGCTGATAAATGATGACCTATTCTATATTAAATTGCATTTCTGCTGTTTAACTGCGTGACAAAGCTGTCCTGAAAATTTGGTTTCTTATGGCTTGTGGTGCTAAGTAGCTGTTCGCTGTCCAAGTTCCAGGGGCTAATCCTGTTGTTAGTTCACTGCTATACAGCACATCCTACTTTTGTGATCAATAGCAGTATGATGAGTTTCAGTACAGTATTTCCAAAGTGATTATGTGGGAGCCTATGTTGAAAGAGCTATGTGGCAGATGAAATTTAAAATGTGATGGCAATAAATATTATGACAACCGAGAGCTTGTTCCTTCTTTCTTTTAAAACTTCATTTAATCAAGCTTTATTTATTGCAAGATCTGTATGACAGTCAGTATTTTTTACGCATCCCTGTGAGTGTGAAGTACATGTGATTCCCCTAAATGAACTTTGTTTTTGATGCACACCTGCTTGCTCCCAGGTACCTTGTGTTCTACTTTCCGATGGACCTAATCTACAAGTTCACTGCATTCCTGCCTCTTCGGCTGGTCCTGGCCAGTATGAAGGAGGTAACCAGAACCTGGAAAGTGGTGGGAGGAGTAGCTCATGCCAGAGCACGCTTTGAAGAGGGCTGGCTTGTGATGATCGCTGTTGGCTGGGCTAAAGGTAAAAATGTGCAAAACAATGTTTTCACTTTTCAGTTTGTACTCAGGATTCATTCTGCCCACACCCAATTCCAGTTCCCTTCTCAGCTTGGCTAGAGGTTAAAATGTTAGTTATGTTTCTGTGAGTCATGTTACTTCATTAGTTCACAATACAAATCTTCATCCAAAAGCATATAATACACCACCAAATGTTGCAGCTCACTCTATAATGTGATTTAAACATGCAACTAAATCCATACAATGTTGTTGTACCAAACTGAGCCAAGTTTAATTCCCTGAAAGACGTTGGCTGAAGGAGGCAATGAAAATATAGTTAATGGACCATCGATTTATCATGGTGTTTTAACATGGGGAGTCCGGATAAGGGGATTCTTCCAAATAAATGACTATGGCATCATGACAAACAGTAGAACTTTGAAAAAATAAATAAATAAACAGTGTCTGTTAGGTTAGCAGAGATCAGCCAGACTCTCTTACTTGTCTAGTTATATGCTGTTTTCTGTGTTGGACAGTAATGATTGAAGCCATGACTAAAAGTACATTTTATCTTGACTTAAATCATAGGCATAACTGGAAATCTATTAACAGCCCTTTATTTCTTGCAATTGAATCCTCATGGGTCACCCACCAAGATAAAACATGATTTTCCAAACTGATGACCAATCATTTGTAAAAAAAACCCACATACATAATATCTATTGATGGGAAAAAAATGCTACATTACTTTGTGCATAAATTCTGAAAAGCATATTATCTGGATGGAAGGATCGGTGGGTTTTGTTTTATAAAACTTTTCACAGTTTGAAAAAGCTGTGAGCCAAATGAAACCTATTTTGCTTCCATTTACCTATAATTGTCATCAAATGCAGAAACGTGTTGTTTTCTATATTATATTAAATAGTGCCATATGTTCTGCAGAAGAAAGTTTGTCCTTGTTTCAACAGTAGAAAATAGAAAACATCTTATTAATTTAATCTCTTGCATTTTGTGTGTGTATATGTCTGTGTGTGTGTGTGTGTGTGTGTGTGTGTGTGTATATATATATATATATATATATATATATACCACAGTACCAGTCAAAAGTTTGAGTACACTTGCTGGAAACTAGGTTTTTTTCATAATTGACAATGTTTTACGTTGTATGCGTTTCTGTAAATACTTGAAAATGAAAACACATGTTACGATATACAAAACAAAACATAAGGAGTATCAAAGCAATGTTCAAGAAAATTGTCTCTCAATCTTGGATTCCTCAAAATAGCCACCCTTTGCCTTAATAACAGCCTCACAAACACGAGGCATTTGGTTAACAAGTTTCAGCAGGAAAGCACCTAACATGTCTTCCCAGCTCTTCTGCAGTAATTCCCAGAGATGTAGGGTACTTGTGGATAGTTTTACTTTGACTCTTCTGTCCAGTTCATCCCATACAAGTTCATGGGATTGAGGTCTGGAGACTGGGCAGGCCAGGTCATTAGATTGAGTTGTCCTTCACTTTCCTTCTTAGCCAGGTGAGTTTCGGGTCATTATCTTGCTGAAAAATGAAGGACTGCCCAACTAGCCGTAATCCTGATGGAATGGCATGCCTCCGAAGTATGCTATGATAGCCATGCTGGTTGAGCTTGCCATGGACTTGGTAAAGATCACCAACTCTGTCACCAGCAAAGCAGTTAATTGCCGGTTTCACAGACTTGACTCGAATGAACTTGTTCTCTGATTCTGAGATCATCCTTGGCCGGCCTGACCTTGTTCGGTCCTCATGAGTGCCAGTTTCTTCAAATCGTTTGATGGTCTTGGCCACAGCAGTTACAGACACTTGCAAAGTTCTTGTGATTTGTCTTTAAAAATTGATCTTCATTTCTTAAAGTAATTGCAGAATTTCTTTTCTTTTCTTAAATGAGCGTATTTTGCCATTTTCTGCTCCCTTACATTCAGGAATTACAAACTTGTGCCTATGCTACCTATATTTATAGTAGTCATGGACCCTCGCCTGTTAACAATGATTGGTGACAAAAGGTTAATTAGGTAACATGCTAGTTAACTCAGAGAACATCTAACAAAGACACTTTTATACTTAGGCCAGTGTTCTAATATGGTGTTATACACATTTCAGACTTTTAACTGACTTGGGCTTCAGACTGAAATCCCCTTGCTTTGGGTGACCATTTCATTGAAATTGACAATATTTACATTTTCATTTAAAAATTAAATTTTTGAATGCATGCATGCATGCAATTCACTTATGATTATCCGCTTATATAAGTACACGTATCATATAATGAAATATTAAGTGTCTATAGACAAGTTTATACAGTTAAAAGCATAGATAATCATGAGAAACCTGGTTTCAAGCAGGTGTACTCAAACTTTTGACTGGTACTAATATATATAAATTTATATAAATTGGAGGTCGGCACGGGTACCTGACGCTAAATTACCCAACACTATCCGGGTATCGATTTATTAATTTGAGAATTTAAAGAAAATGTTGAAAATAAGCGCGGGTCTCTGGCCGGCATAATAAAGACAACATTAAAACAAGCTTTTGCATTGAATAATTTCTTAATTAACTTTGCTTGGATGCCATTGTTATGTATTCATAAGACCGAGTTTAGTGATGATCAGAAAAGACACTTCACTGTTATAACCAAATCGACGCACACGTCTTTTGTGTTTCTGCCTTCATAACTCAGCTAGCTCAATTAACGGTAGCTATTGTGACAGTACATAACGTAATAGCAGTGCCGCACTATTGCACTAGTTTTAAAACTGAACATAACAAATAATTTGCTCAGACACCAAAATAACCTTTAGATTTGTTCTTTGATCGTTTGTCAATGCTGAAATTGAAAAATGGTTAATTTTGTCAGAATCCTGACTATGAGTGTAATATATGAGAATAAAATTTATGGAAATTCCTTCGTTTTACCATGGTAGCCTTCTTGAATCAAAACCAGTCTTTTGAAACGAAATGATATATGAATTAGACAAACAATGAGTAATTGAGATTCTGGGAATATTGAAGTAAGTGAACCCCAGGTTTTATCAGCTCAGTTAAGGGGATAATTAGAATCGTGTGTTTAAATAATTAGGTAGCTCTTCAGGGGTGAGTTTGGGAGGCCCCATCCTGTATGAAGATCAGAAACTGTGTGAGTTTGGTCTTCAGCATACAGGTGTGTGGAAACACGTCATGCCATGATCAAAAAAACATTTCTAAGGTTTTGGGGCTCCTCCAATCCACTGTCAGACAGATAGTCTACAAATGGAGAAAGTTCAAAACCACAGTCACTTTACCCTGGAGCGGTCGTCCTACCAAAATCTCTCCAAGAACAAACTGGAAAATCATCAAGGAAGTCACAAAGAACCCCAGAGTAACATCCAAAGATGTGCAGGGTACTCTTGCCTTGGTTGATGTGAGTGTTCATGACTCAACTATCAGAAAAAGACTGAACAAGAATGGTGGTCATGGAAGGATATTCGTTGTATTAAACAGTGACATTAGTTAGTATGTGTGTAAAATTATAGTTTGTTTTGTAGTAAATTAGTTTGAATTAGTCTGATTTTTATATATCTTTTTTGATGCAATAAAGCATATTGAATACACTATATTGTGTGCACCATAATTTTGTTATTTGCAATTGCAAGAAGTCAAATGGTGTGTGTGTGTGTGTGTGTGTGTGTGTGTGTGTGTGTGTATGTATATATATATATATATATATATATATATATATAAATATATATATATATAGAGAGAGAGAGAAATTAACCTAAAACCTGTCTTCCCTTGTACAAGTTGCAATCACCTTTTTTAAGTGAAATGTGTAAGCGGCAGAGATAGATGTCTCTTTGATAGAAACAGTTTACTTCGTTTGATGTCTTCCCACTGATGATGGGAATGGCAATGTAGATTGGAAGCTCTTCTAACAAGATTTAAGTTTTTGTAGGTATCGGGCTTTTAGACACACCTGTGGTGGCTTTGACAGATTCACTGAGAACAGAAACTGACCCGAGACTGTGACAGCTACTGGAAGCTGGCTGATCTTTGGGATGCAAATTGAACGTTTGTGAAACTGCATGTGTGTTAAAATGTCCGAATGACTGTACTGTGTTTTAAAGAATACAAAGCCAGCTGAAATACTAAAGAAATTGTTAAAGCACACTGTTAATACAAAAACTTATAATATGCTCTGTGTTAACTATTCTATATTCATGTTTATTCTATTATAACAGTGACAAATATTATTGTGTCTTTGTAAGTCTGAGTAAAAAGGGAAATATATTTTTAACCCAAGATTGGAATAGTTAAACCAAAATAGATTTATATATATATATATATATATATATATATATATATATATATATATATATATATATATATATATATATATATATATATATATATGCAGATGTTTGTACTGTATTCACATGCATGTTGTGTTCATGCATGCATAGCTTAAGGGCAAAGCATGTTATAACCATAAACATAATGAAGTGTTAATGCTACTATACCTGTTAAGGCACTGAACCTCCAAGATTGCCTGGTAGTTGGGATTCGAAGTAGTCTGTAAATACTCAATGCATTTTTAAGCATTTAATAAACTGAAGCGATCACTGATACTACTCTGATTTGTTAAAACTTCAAATCGAATGAGTCTTTGTGAGCTTCTTGATTATTAAAAGTCATCTGGATACGTTGAAAGCCAGGTGCAGGAACAAACCACTTACAGGAGTCCTAAACATCTCTATGTCCTCCTGAACGACTCCCCTGAGTTTTTAAGAGTGTGCTTAGAGAATATATATATATACAGTGGTTTGCAAAAGTATTCAGACCCCTGGCCCCTGACCAATTGGTCAGGGGTCTGAATACTTTTGCAAGGCACTGTATGTATGTATGTATGTATGTATGTATGTATGTATATATATATATATATATATATATATATATATATATATATATATATATATATATATATATATATATATATATATATGCAAATCTGACAGTACATGCAGTCAACCTCGTTAACTTGACATCCCACGGGGATGCCATTTAGCGTTGACTTATCCGAGGTGTCGAGTTAACCACGGGTGCACATGAGCCATGGCTTTAACATGCATATAAGTAACAGAACTTGCACATTTACAGTGTTTACACATTTATTTTTTAGTTAAATGTCCTTTATGAAAACAGTTGAAAGCACTGTAGTGAATGATTCAATTACAATATACAGTACTATACAAACTCGGTACAACTTGTACAGTTCGATTGAAATAGTTAATAAAATAACTACAGTGTTATTTTTACGAAAACAATCCATACACAAACTGTTGACTATACTTTTAGTTATTGACATGTACTGTCTAAGTTGACGACTTAAATAGCAAACGGTAACAAATGTACATTATACAGAATTAACTCGGTGAACAAAAACAATAATAAACAACTTAGTTTCACACAAACATTAAGCGTTGTCGATTGTTTTGCATGCAAAAACACATGCTTTGAAAGTTCTGCTGACAAGGAGCTGAGACTCTTTTTGGAGTATCTTCAATGTTCTCTTGAGCCAAAAACATCTGAACTGTGTCCAGTGTGGCGATGGCTTTATCCAGTTTGATAGGAGGCTCTGGAAGTTCAGGTGTCAAGTTATCCACTGGTCTTTTTAGTAGTTTTTATCCCTTCGGTACTGGCAATGAGGATGCATATATTTTATATGGAGAAGGTACAGGATCAAGACTTGATGTTGAATTAAGTGAAGTTGTCAAGGTATCCACCAGTCGAGCTAACCAAGGTTGATTATATTTTGTTTGAGTAATGTACCAATGTGGTGATTTGATCATTGTGGTTTACATGTGCAAATATTATTACTCAATGACTATTGGCCAAGGCAGAGCAAAGACAGAGCAGAACACTGTACAGACTGCAAGCTCAGTTCCATTTCTACTTGCATACTTTGCAAAAGACCAGCTATACTTTTTACATCTCCATTCCACATCTACACGCTTTGAAAAGAGCTTTGAGGAAAAAGTCTAAGAGTTCCTTTGAATCTGTGCTAATAGTTTGGCCTCAGTTCAGCTGCCTTTACTTAGTGAGACTTGTATCCGGAGCCTGGAGAATTGAACTGGCCCAGTGTCAACAGAAAATGCTTTGAGGTTCCGTGCACTTCTGTGGATCTCATAATTCACATTCTTTTATAGCTGTCCTATTTGAGGAATTTAGACTGAATTAAACACTTCTTTATTTCCCTTATAACTTTACATCCCCAAGTAAAGTAGGGAAACATTTTGTCCAACCTATGAATCAACCCAAAATAGGTTTCAGGCCATAAATGACTTGTTAAACTACACACTTTCCAAGAAGTATTGAAGTATACTTCAATGCGTATACTTGAAGTATTGGAAGGCAGTGTTGTTACAGATATTTTGTTTGTGTCTTCTTGGTGGTGCAAGGATGCTTTGCTTTTGATTATTCCTGGACCGTGGAGTTCTACGGGCTGAGACCGTGCTGATTATTCTTTCATTTCCTCACTGTTACAGCCCTGTTGTTTTATGTTCTGATTAACTGACACAATGGGACTGTTTCCTCTTCTTTTTGTACAGGTGCAGGCGGTGGGCTGATGTCTAACTTTGAGCAACTGGTTAGAGGAGTCTGGAAGCCTGAAACCAATGAGCTTTTGAAGATGTCTTAGTGAGTAATTTTTAATAGATTTTGGTAGAACTGGTGTTTTGAGGGGTGTTTTCAATGGAATTTGCTATTTACTGTATGTTCCAGTATATATCCAAATATATTTTTAACCCAAGATTGGAATAGTTAAACCAAAATAGATTTTTATATATATATATATATATATTATATATATATATATATATATATATATATATATAGAGATATATATATATAGAGATAGAGAGAGAGAGACTTACATACATACATACATACATACATACAGTGCTGAGAAAAAGTTTGTCAACCCCTTAGGATTTTCACATATTTCAAAGCTAAAATGTTAAGTCCTAATAGTAGATAAAGATAACCTGATTAAACAAATGACATAAAAACATGATACTTTTTCAACATTTATTTATCCACAAATGATTCAACATTCAATATTCATGTGTGAAAATGTATGTGAACCTTTAGATTCAGTAACTGGTGGCACCCCCTTGAGCAGCAATGACTTCAACTAAGCATTTCCTGTAACTGTTGGTCAGTCTCTCACATCGGTTTGGACCATTCCTCCTTAAAGAAATGCTTCAACTCGGTGACATTTGAGGGCTTCCTTGCGTGGACAGCTCGCTTCAGGTCCTGCCCCAACATTTCGATTCTGCCATTCTAAAGCATGGAATTTCTTCTTCTGCAGCCATTCTTTTGTAGATCTGCTTGTTTTGGTTCAGCTTCAGCTCACGGATGGATGGCCTGACATTCTCCTTTATAATCTTCTGATACAATGCAGAATGATGACAAGCCGTCCAGGTCCTGAGGCAGCAAAGCAGCCCTAAATCATCGCACTTCCATCATCATGCTTGATGGTTGGGATGAGGTTCTGTTCGAACACAGTGTTTGGATTTCGCCAAACATAACATTTCTCATTGAGGCCAAAAAGTTCTACCTTTGACTCGTCTGTCCAGAGAACATTGTTCCAGAAGTCTTGTGGATCATCTGTGTGCTCTTTGGCGAACTTTAGACTGGCAGCAGTGGTTTCCTCCTGGTTATTCTTCCATGAACAGCATTCTTGTTCAGTCTTTTTCTGATAGTTGAGTCATGATCACTCACATTAGCCAAGGAGAGAGTGGCCTGCAGATCCATGAAAGTTACTCTGTGGTTCTTTGTGACTTCATTGATGATTTTCTGGTTTGTTCTTGGAGAGATTTGGTAGGACGACTGCTCCTGGGTAGAGTGACTGTGGTCTTGAATTTTCTCCATTTGTAGACTGTCTGAGAGTGGGTTGGTGGAGCCCCAAATCCTTAGAAATGGTTTTGTAACCCTTTCTAGATTGATGAGCACCAGTAACTGTTTTTCTGAGGTCCTCAGAGATTCACCATACACCTGTATGGTGAAGACCAAACTCACATTTTCAGATCTTTATATAGGGTGAGGTATCCCAAACTTACCCCTGAAGATCTACCTAATTATTTAAACACCTGATTCTAATTATCCCCTTAACTGAGCTGATAAAACCAGGGATTCACTTACATTTCACATACATAATCTTAATGACTCATTGTTTGTCTAATTCATACATCATTTTGTTTCAAAAGACATGAAATTGGTTAATATAAACCCTATTGGAAATTTAAGGAAAGACTGGTTTTGATTCACGAAGGCTATGGAAAACTATGGAATTTCCCTAATTATCATTGGGGTTCACAAACTTTTCTCAGGACTGTGTGTGTGTGTGTGTGTGTGTGTGTGTGTGTGTGTGTGTGTGTGTGTGTGTGTGTGTGTGTGTGTGTGTTGACTGCCCAGCTGAAGAACCTATCTATACTGTGTGTGGTTTTTAGATGTGGTAAACCCTGCTCTTTACTTTGCAGTCCTGTCAAGGTCACTCTGGTAGGATCTGTGCTGTTCACCCTGCAACAGAGTCAATACCTCCCATTGGCCAAACATCAGCTAATGTTTGTGTACACCACGTTCCTCGTTATCAACAAGGTAAAACATGTTACACACTTTATTTGTGTATTTTAATCTGGTTCTATCAAAGGTTTAAACTAGTTATGTGTATGATATCTGAGATATCTTAATAATGACACTCTGGTGTACCAGATGTATTTAGACATGTTTCTGTAAACAGAAAATACAAGTGATTCTAAACGAGAAGAAGTATTTTATTTTTGTCCATCGCTTGTGGCCTTTCCTTTTTTAACAGTTTGTTGTTAAAGACTTCTATGATACATACTTTACTAGTTTCTTTTAATAACAAATCGCAATAATTTGTACAATACTAACTGTGTTTTTCTTTTTCTTTTCAGGTATGGATGATGATCACTCGCTCCACTACCTCTGTGTTTGCACCGTTCGAGGCTGTGTTGTACAGTCTGCTTTTCCAGTGGCAGACTGCAGCCCAAGGACCTTCTAGTGCTCCCAAGAAGGGTATCAAGGCACGTAAAGAGACCCCCAATGGCTCAACCGATACAAATGATAATATTTCAGAATCTGCTGAAGAAAAGGGAAATGGTACAACAGTTTCCAGAAATGGATATAGAAAGAAAACAGATTAAAGACTGGTCAAAATGTGCAACACTTTTCATAGAATTTGAGATTTTTTCACTTAATGCATTTGAATGACTTTTAAACTGACAATTAAAAATATACAAATGTATAGTTTACATACTACTGGTGTTCTATTTTCATATTTCTGTTGCATGTATGTTTTGATTATGGCAATCTGTGATGTATGACAATGGCAAGGGGCTTACTGGGTAGTGTTTGGTTTGTTAGTTATATTATGAGATTTATAGATTTCTTATATCTTGAATATGGTTTTACAAAAGTAGATTTTTATTGTTATTACTGCAAGATTAATATAATGCTATTTATAATTTGCTCCATCACATTTTTTTTTTTTTAAAGATACAACTATTTTATAAGAGCTTGAGATACTGTGAGATAATAAAACTTGTGATTCTTCAGCTGTGTGTGTAGTGTACAGTCATTTAACAGTTCTAGGGAATGGCAATTCATATGTCATGAGAATAGTTGTAAACAAGACAATCCCTTTGGAGGGTCATGAATTATTTGTGGAAACAATACCAACGTTCCTGATTGTTTCTCTATACACATTATGGGACATAAACCAGAAGGAACGTTTCTACATTTCCTCCCTCGGAAGACACTATTTGTCTCTGCCAAATCTCCAAGCGTTGTTTGGTACACTATGTGCCAAATACTGTCTCCAGATCGGTTGTAATAATAATGTAATAATATGCAATATGTGTAACCATATTGATTTAATACTTTAATTGTCTCACATTCTTTGTTATTATGCTAAAAATGTACACTGTAATCTCAGGTGGTAGCATGCATAGATTAATGTTTGCATGATAAATATTTTATAATATTAAATAAATATATAGCAACATGGCTGTTATGAAGAAAATAAGATGGTTTGTTGAGGTACTGTGTTACAGTATAGTGTATGTAGCATAGTTAACAGATTCATGGTTCAGTGGGTGTGGATACAGCTAAATGCATTAACCTAATTAGAGATTATCCACTTGAATTACTCACAGGTATGTGCTGCAAGTAAAAAAAAATGGAAGAAACAGGCCCATACTGCACAACAAAGATACAATTATAAGATATATATTTATATGCTATCCATTGAATTAAAAAAAGTCCAGTGACCAACACTATCTTTTATATTACCAGACAAAGTCAGTGGTGTTGTATTGTCTCTTTGTTCATTAAACTATGTACAACCTTTATTGAAGTAAAGCATGTTGTGGTCTCACCAACGAAAGGGTTAAGATAAATTTCCAAGGTGGAAGTGGCAAAAAATACACGATTCTCGGATCCACTTGACTGTATCTTGTCATGATTCAAGTCTTCGCTTACAACATGCTTATATATATATAATTAATGCCTATAGAAAGTCTACACCCCCTTTCAAAATGTTCACCTTTTGTTGATTATAGCCTGGAATTAAAATGCATTAAGATACATTAAGATTGCATTAAGATTTTTTTTTTTTTTTTATGGCCAAGACTGGTCGGTGTACATGTGACAACAATATCCCAAGCACTCCACAAGTGGAAGGTGTATGGCACCACCAAGACCCTGCCTAGATCAGGTCGTCCCTCCAAACTGGATGACCAAGCAAGCAGGAGACTGATCAAAGAGGCTACCAAGAGGCCAATGGTAACTTTGCAAGAGCTACAGGCTTTTATGGCCAAGACTGGTCAAAGTGTGCATGTGACAACAATATCCCAAGCACTCCACAAATCTGGCCTGTATGGTAGGGTGGTAAGAAGGAAGCCATTACTCAAGAAAGCCCGCCTTGAATCCTGTTTGAAATATGGAAAAAAAAAAAAAAAACACTCAGGAGATTCTTTACTCATGTGGAAAAAAGTTTTGCGGTCTGACGAAACTAAAATGGAACTTTTTGGCCTAAATACAAAGCATTATGTTTGGAGCAAACTCACCACAGCGCATCACCCAAAGAACACCATCCCTACTGTGAAGCATGGTGGTGGCAGGATCATGTTATGGGGATGTTTCATTTTCATTAGCGCAATCTGAGAGCTAAGTTTAGCGAATGGCATTTTTTTTTTTTTTTTAATATAACTGGAATCAAGTAAGCTGCAGTATATTTCATTTTTAATTCCCTTAATGTCTTAGCAGTACACTTCCTAATTACAGTCCCATGTATTTCTATGCATTCTGCTTTCACATTTCTTAAAATGGTCAGTATTAGAAATAAGCATTGTTTTCCTTGCAACAGCTGACCCTGCTTTAGCACAAAACTCACGCTGTATAACTGTTTTTCATTATGGTAACGTGCCTGTATCTTTGGCTGAAGAGATATTATCAGCTAATCATCTAACTGGGGAATCTCCTATGCAGAAAGTGATTTTATATATATATATATATATATATATATATATATATATATATATATATAGACACACACACACACACACTCGCAGACAAAAGTATTTGGGCAGTTAAATAAAATTAGAAACACCACAAAAAGTGATTTCTAGAATTTCTACTTGTTCTATTGAAAGACATAAATTAGAGATTTCAGCTTTATATAAAATGAACAATTGATTACATAACAAACATGCATAACAATGCATAACATGAGAAATAACATGCAAAAACTAATTTCATGCTTAGACAAAAGTATTTGGGCAATCAATATATTTCGTATGAAACCCTTTTGTTGCTATTGACAATCAATTGAAAAACAACACCCGGTGAGAATTATAGAATAAATACAGTAAATATATAATCAAGTGCTGAAAAATAAATTGGAAATTTGTGATTAAAAAAAAGCAGCAAAAATGGTGAAAACTAAAAGAGTACAGAAATGATCTCAAAATGGCAGCGATACAACTAAATGAAAAAGGAGAATCTACCAGAAAAATAACAGAAAGACTCGGTTTACTCAAAAAGCACTGTGTGGGCTATTATTGAGAAACACAGGAGAACAGGAACTACTGCAACTACCTACAGGTGTGGAAGACCAAGAAAGATTTCTGCAAAATCTGGAAGAAGAAATGTTTGTTTGTCTTTCCCGACAAAATCCTTTGATTACTGCAAAATATTTGACACAAGAATTGAGAGAAGATGGTCAAGAAACACACGACCGAACAATTCAACGATACCTTAACAAGATGGGGATTTTTCTCATTGGCCGGGACAGTGACACTTGTCAGGATAGATGGGAAAATGAATGGAGCAAAGTACAGAGAAGTCCTTGAGGAAAACCTGCTATCCTCTGCAAGAAAGCTGAAACTGGGACGGAAGTTCACCTTTCAGCATGACAATGATCCAAAGCACACAGCCAAAGCTACACTGACTAAGGAACAAAAAGGTAAATGTCCTTGAGTGGCCCAGTCAGATCCCCGACCTAAATCCAATCAAAATTTGTGGCATGACTTGAAGATTGCTGCCCATCAACGCTCCCCAAGGAATTTGACAGAGCTTGAACAGTTTTCTAAAGAAGAATGGTCAAATATTGCCAAATCTAGGTGTACAAATTTGGTAGAGAACTATCCCAACAGATTCACAGCTATAATTGCTGCCAAAAGTGCTTCCACCAAGTATTAACTCAGGGGGGTGGAGACTTATCCAATTATGATCTTTCAGTTTTGTATTTTTAATATATATATATATTTTATATATATATATATATATATATATACTCAATAAAACCATTTTTTTCCCCTTAACAGTGTGGAGTATGGTGTGTAGATAAGTGGAAAAAATCCTCATTTAAATGCATGAAACTCTGAGGCACTGACACAACAAAATGTGAAAAAAAGTTCAAGGGGGTGTAAACTTTCTATAGGCACTGTGTGTGTGTGTGTGTGTGTGTATATATATATGTGTGTATATATATATATATATATATATATATATATATATATATATATATATATATATATGTATGCAGTAATAAAAATCACAAAAATTATTATTATTTATTTTAGTTTTTTAAACCTGGTAAAACCATTTGAATTGCATGCGCCTGCTAATGCATAGTCAATGCCATAGTGACAGCTAAGCAATTTCAGCAAACCTGAAGTGCAGTAAATGGAAATTAATTTGCTTTAATAGCAAACTACCTCATAATGTTAACGCTCACTTATGTTATCAACTGGGGAAATTGTTCTTGGATATTCCATCCGGCAAATCTGCCAACAAGTGCGCTTTTCCGAAGATGTGTCTCTTGATGTGTCATTTCTTGTTAGGTCTTGGCAGGAATACAGACACAGCTAATGTTAAAATAATAGTTGTTATAATCTAAAGCAGAATTATGTAGCAGCTATACACATTACCTTGGATTAACACATTTAATTGGACAGCATATACAAGGTGTAATGGCCAAAAATGATTTATTAAAAAAAAAGATATTTCACCTCTAATGAAACTATCAAATCGTAGTATTTATGAATGTTTTCTTCTTTAAATCAATTTTAATGTGTGTGTCACTTTAAAACCTTAACCTGCTAAGCATTATGAGATATGAGATGATATGAGAGGTGTAAATGTCACTAAATATTATGGGGTAGATGTAAGGATACACGTAAAGAGATTTGCGGGTGCAAAATCCCCCATAATGCCTCTGATTTTAGTGGCCACTAAAAATGCAGCGTATGTAAAGAATGGTGTTCACCTGCCATTCTGTACCCGCTATCGCTAGCACTTTGCCATCATTAATCTATTAAAATTATACTGAAATGTGCATGGAATTGGGCGGGGTCTGGATACTATGTGGGCACAAGCATTATAATATAATGTAAGGATTTTGCCTTGCACTTAGACAATTGCTGAATCTCAAAAAACTTTACACCTCTTAAAAGGTGCAAACCACTGTACAAGTGAGTAACTGAGATATGTATAAAAGCACACACCTGCAGAGATCTGTCATTAGCTTTAGGATGGCTGCTGCGGTTCACTTCCTGATGTGGCAACATTTGGCTCTTGATGAGAAGAGGCAGGAACACATTTGGAAGAGAAGGGCAAGACACAGAAGACCCAGTATATTCAATCCCATGGTCACTTTGTTTTGTATGCTGGAGGATGCAGTGCTAATGCGTTATTGTCTCACTCCGCAGATCATCCTAGACCTAATAGCTGAATTGAGGGATAAGCTAGACCCCAGCGTCAATCTAGGGTCCGCTATCCCTGCACATGTGCTGTGTTCTCTGCACTTTTTAGCTTCTGGGTCCTTTCAGACCACAGTTGAAATGTCTGGAGAGGATAGTCCGGTCCACCTTTTCCAGAGTGCTAGGCAAATTTTTGGATGTCATGCTGAAAAGGGCAGGTCAATACTTTCCAAAGGATACTAGCATAACTGATGTTGGCTGAGGCTTTTCCAAACAACTCTGTTTCATGCTGAGTGACCTCAGCCATAAGGACTCCGTGAGTTGATAAAATAGTTTTTGTCCTTGCATAGCCTTTACTCTTTAATTTTAATATTATAAATTCATGTAAACTCATTATAATATACTCAAATGTGTGTCATGACCTTGTATGAGGTTAGGTTAGGGTAGGGGTAGTGTATGCTTTTTTAATCATTTTTTGTATATAGCTTATATGCACATGCCTTCCTGAAAAAGAACTGTAACCACCAGAAATGTATTTAATATGTAATAAGGTTTTGTTTGTTACTATATTCCCTTAGTTTGTAAATACCTGCACACCTCATTCAAACACGATAATAACACATCTAAAAGCTGTTTATTAAACCATACAAAAAGCTTATTTTAAACTAAATAAATAAATCTAGCTTGTCATGCAATACCTCGGTTTCATAACAAAATTGGATTACAACACGCTACATATTTCTTGCAATGTATTTGTAGTTAGGCTCAATGTGAACTTCATAGTGGTTGGCAGGGAGAACAATAGTGGCTAAACAAAAACTGATTTCAAACAAGGCACCGTTCAAATTCCATATCATCATTTCACAGCAGCTGATTCCAGTTCCCAAGACTAAAAAATAAAACAAATCTGCATCAGGAATTACATTAGCACACATTACATTAGACCTAATCCTACTTCCATTCCCTTTCCCTAATACTTCTGCAGATTGGTAGGGCTAGCTGATATGAGCCCCAGGTCAGTTCTCACAAATGTAAACCCCTTACTCCAAGCCAATTTATTCCTCCCATCTCTTCTCTGTGAAGTGACAAAACTGATTTAATTAGGACTTCTGAGGCCATTCAGATAGATGTCAATTACATCCAATGGGACTGAATGACCAATAATCTGAGACTTGGAGATGTTTAAATGATTGAGTTATTTAGCTATTTTCCACTGCTAGGGTTAAGCATTATCTTAAAACGTTTTCCTCTTTCAGAGTAGTGGTATGTACTGTAGCTATTTGTCCCATTAGTAGGTCTGTGGCAGGGTGGAAGCCCTGCTGGTGTAAACAGTGTGTGGGGTTAGTATTGTATTTAAGTTTGGAAGGGTGGGGTTAATTCCATCCCTGACAAATACACGTATGGAATGTGGCTGGGTCTTAATTAAATAACTGATCACCAATCAAGTCCCAGCCACACGGTATAAAAAGAGGAGAAATCCTTTGTTGGGGGTGGGGTCAATCTTAGTTTTTTTTTTTTTTTTTTAACTGTTCAGTAAAGGCAAAGGCCCCATCTGAATAGTATTGCTAGTATTTTAAGTTGTTTGTGAAAACCTTTCATTTTGGCGCTTGTGGCTGTTTGTTTGTTTGTTTTTGTTCTTTTTTTGTTAATTAAAGTGTGTTTTGTTTTGTTTTGTGCTTAAACTGCAGCTTCTATTCTCAGGGTTTGCTGATACAGTAGCACAAAATCTCATTTGCCATAGCATCGTAGCAACTAATAAGCATACATGACAACATTGTTATATAAGTTGGTATGTCATGTGTGGAGTCCTTATTTTTATAAGAGACACCCCACACACAAAGTATTAACATATTATCACAAAAACTGATATTGTGGGGTCCCCAAGTGGCTCACCTGATAAAAGAACAGCCTTGTGGTGTGAAGGATGTCATAGAGTGCTGAGTCGTCGGCCTTCATTGAGGATTTAGTGAACCCTGCTGCCAAGCGTCCATTAAGCTCAGAGCAGACACCTGCAGGGCTGGCCTTTGTCTTCCAGAGGTCGGTAGCTCACTGATATTCACTCTCGAGGTCCTGGGTGTAAAAATGGAAGACACCCTCTGAACCGTCGGATCTCCTGAGCTGTGTGGGGTATTGCTGCGGTGAGGAGAAAAAATAATTGGACATTCCAAATTGGGGAGAAAATCAAGGGTAAAATAACTGGGCACATTAAAAAACAAAAACAAAAAAATATCCTGTAGTAGGGACTGCCATGTTCTACGCAAAACATCACAATGTGTCCTCAATCTAGTCAGTAACTTAGTAGGAAAAAAATGTACAGTAGGATGTATTGGCTTTTTTGTACACAAGATAAATCAAGGATTGTAATTTGAAAACATAACTCATATTTCTATTGAAGACAAATAAAAAACAAAGCATTAAGGTGGCTGTAGACACATTACCTAAGGTAATTTCAGGCTGCAGTTTGACTTTTAAACCTGATGGTGTTTTCATAAATGTTGCATGTGGCTGTTTTCACAGTTTCAACAATATTGATAATATTAAGTGTGTTGATTTGTTACCACATTGATTTGCTGTCAAAAACGGAATACTTGCAGACACATTTTCTTTTAAAGTGCTTGTATTAATGTAATAAGAAAATATAACCAGGTTTTAGATTTTACAATAATTTTAAACACTCAACCATACATTTAAGGTAAGATCATAGATAAGGTTTTGGGTCATCGGTTCTGAACTCTCAACCTGCTAATCATAAACCTGAACGATAGCAAAATGCTGTCGACAACTAGGTGTTATTGAACAACCGTTGCTGTTCATAAGGGACAACTCAAGTCTAAACTAACAACAGCCTCATTAAAAAAATGTAAAGTGATCACCATTGTCAAAACAAGTAATACATTTAAACAAGGTCCTCCCCCCAAATCTCAAAATAAACCATATGAAAAAAAAATGTTACACATATTTTGTTATTGGACTGCGATGCACTGTTATACAATTTACTGTCCCAAGATTAACACTGCCTAATATTTAGAAAAATGAATACAGTAGACATTGTACAATTTGAAACAAAGCAACTACATCTTTACATAATTATGCTGAAATGCCAATGTAAAAAATATGTTTAGTCTTGATTTAAAAGTAGGTTAAAAGTTAAAATTTAAAAGTTTTTTAGTCACCATCACAAACACATTATTTTAATCTTTAAAGCAGTTTTACTATGCCTAATAGCTTTTTCCTTTCCCATAAGGTATTTTTTTTATAAATGTGGTTCTTAAAAATGAAAGACTGACACAGGATACTTGGCTCTTCCATTTGTAATTAGTAACTGTTACTCATAGAATAGGCTCTGTTTCCTATTCCTATACTGATGCTGAGAATGAACTGGAGGGGTTAGCGGCACGTGTATGCAGTCTATTACTCCCAACACACTGGGGAAACCAGAAATGTCATAGAAATGTGTTTTCAAGGCTTTGAAGTACACACTGCATTTAGGGAAAAATAGGTATTTGGGTGTTTGCCTCAAAAATGCATTGAGCACAACTGGCAATGCACAAAAAAAAAAAAAAAAACGGACTGGAAAATGCCAGCAACAGCTGCCACAGTCCCCTGAAAGGACCCAGAGGCAAAATAATGCAGGGTGGACAATAGTTTGACCACTGCAGTGATAGCATGGCTTTTCTGGGTGATAGGCTGCAGGTATTCTTTATCCTAAACAATACTGTATTTTTAATTCTTTCGAAAGCAAGAAGGCAGAACTGAGATTTTTAATTGACTGTTAAAATGAAAGGTATTATGACTGGAGGTTAATGTAGGAATAACAGGCATACTGCATATATGGTAAATTAATTTAAAATTATTTTATATTTTAAAAAATACGCTACATGTGTATTTTATTATTGTAGAACATTGTCCTAAGTGGGAGACATCTAGCCGGTGTGTCACAGTAAGTGGCAAGCCAGCAACATTTGTCATACCCTTGTTGTCATTGACAAAAGTCGCCCGTGTGAACAGACCTTAAGGCTGAACCATAAAGAAACTGCTGCCGAAAGGATTCCCTAAAAAGTTGCTAACAACATTGTGCTTGTTCAGTACATTTCACCCTAGACTTCAGACTTGTTTGCAACTGGTTTGTGACTATTGTGTCAGGAGCAACACTTTTGCAAACTCACCCCTAATGTTGAAACATTTGGGTATGTAAATCTTAGACTTTATTTGTACTTGTTAGCTCCAGTTCCTACTGTAACAATATATGTCACATGAAAAGAGAGCTTGGTATGGTAGGGGAAAATGCAGGCTCTTGTGTTGCTAGGATTACCAGATGACAGCACAGATATGGGGTGAAAAGACAATCTAGAGAACTAGAATAGAATAACCAAGCAGGTTGATCCACTGTCATAGGTTATAATAACCCCATGTAAATATTCTTAGGAATTCGGTAATATTTCCTTCCTTGTCCACTATTCCAACCATTCCTGTGCAATCAATAACAGGGATGTTGAATGCTGATGTTTCAGCCCGTAAAGTGTTAGATTAGAATTTCATAATTACATTAGTAGCACAATTAATATGTCCTCTTAAAATAATATATCCCTGTTAAATACTGTTATCAGCAGATTTCAGATTGCAGAATGCAGGCTTCCACAACTCCCGTTTTGACAAAGGGGATTTCCAAACTGGAACATATTTGTGCAATCTGTACTAATTACTCACAGTTTCATTGCCAGCAGAAAAAACAGTTGTGATGCCAGATCAATGTAGTGGTGTACTTTACTGGAACAGTTTCACAGAATTTCTTACAAACAGATGTACAAATAGTATGGATGGCCACCTTTAATTTAAAGCTGTTGTGAAGAGGCCTCTCATACATCTGCTTTTGGTTTTCATTTCCTACAGTCCAGTCCTTTCTTCTTAAAATCAGAACCATCTTTCATTGGCAGTGCTTCCTTTAAAAGACTATGCCAAGCCTGCTGCACATCACACCCATAAATGTAAAAAATGGGACGTACAAGGGCCTGCTTCTTCTGCATTAACTAAACCAGCTGTGAGTAAAGCACTTACTGCATGACCAGAAAAGCACTTATACTAGAAATATTATAACCATAGCTCTGTTCTTCTGTTGAAATCTTTTAATTCTTTACTTGGAAGTTATGCCTCAAGAATATACAAATATTTGAATGTTATAGATGTGAAAATTGCTGTTGGTATGATATAACCAGGGCCGGTGCTAGGTAACTTGCCACCCTAGGCAAAGCCTAGCATGGCACCCTTACAGTATATCAGTCAGGTAATGATTATTTTATTGATTTTTAAAATCAACAGGGTTTTGATTCAGCTTGCATTGTGCAATTGCTCTGTGTGCCCGTATATAACCTGGTTTCTGTTTTGAAAAATTGTACGGAGCATGTACAGATTTTAAATTAGGTTTCCCATGGTATATGGGAATCTGAAATTATAGTGTCATAACTTCAATAACTTCATTATTTTAAACTGTAATAGAAAGGAGCAGCAACTGGCTGTGGTTGAGACGGATAGATTCTAGCTGGCGATATCAAGCACAATAGAAAGAAAGCAACGCTGATGTAGGGGTAAGTAAGCTGGGCTGAGCTGAATGGTGGACGAAGGGGGGTGATGCTGGGACGCCAGAATCACAGTCGAGCCCTTGAGATGTCCTGGGCTAGTCGACGAAACACGGAGGACAGAAGGAGCACACTTGAAGACCCCAGAGATGTACCCTACTTAGCTCAATCCAAACGGTTGTCATGCTGATGCGCTAGGGAGACCGCACTGTGGTTGATCCCTGGAGCCAATATTGCAGCCGTTGTGTGTGATGATGCGCTGGGGAGGCAAAATTAGCTGATCCTTGAAGCCAGCATTACACCTCAGCCATTAACACCAGGGAGAAGGATATCTACATCATCAGATGGAAAGAAACATAAACGGATGGCGATGCAGATGGATCTCATTAGTTTACTGTAAAGCTACGTCTTAGTTGGTGCTTATCTTGGCGAGAGCCGAGTTCAAATCAGCATGAAGTTTTAACATCTACTCTCATGTAATGAAAATATGTACTGGTTGAAAATGTATGTTTTGGCAAAAGCAGTAATGTTCCTTTGATGTTGCAAAGTAGCTTTTTCATGCTTAACAACTATCCTACAGAAGAAGACAACACTATAGGGAAATATCCAGCCATTTTAAATTGGTAGTTTGTGGGGCAGATAGTAATGATAGAATAAGCTAAGCAGACCTTTTATGGAAATAAACAGCTTTTTAACTTAGCACACATTATGGATCACAATTGAACATTAATATGTGCTAACGTGTTAGGTAACAAAAGTTTATCTATGTTGAAAACAGAACTATTTACATGACAGTATTACACACTCTCAATGGATAGTACGTTTTGAAAGCACAAACTTGTGCAAAAACAGCAGAAAGGGCAACACAGATGTTGTCACACCAACAACTACCTTACCCAATGTCAGTCTAATTACACACAGCAGTATAGGTAAAGTAATTTCATGATTGTAGAATACTTGCATACCTTTATTCTTTTTCCTTAAGGTTGAGCATGTATATTTCAGCATGAAGGAAGCAAACACCATCTTTATCTGCAGCAAATACAGAAACATGCAATACAGTACTTCAATATTATTCATCATTAATATTACTAATACATTTTTCTGTTGTAGTTGAGATACGTACTTATTAGGGATCAATTAAATAATTAGGGATAAATTAAATAATTGTTATTGGAGAGTAGAAAAATCAGAGGGAAACACCAAAAAACCAGAAACACAACACACTTAAATGATGATGTTGATATCCTTCTGCCTGGTGTTGATGTAATTCTGGCACGAGGGATCAGTCTATTTTGCCTCCCTGGCACATCAGCACACACAACGGCTGCAATGCAGGCTCCAGGGATCAACCATAGTGCGGCCTCCCTAGAGCATCAGAATGATAACCGTCTGGACTGAGTTGAGTAGGGTACTTCTCTGGCTCTCCAAGTGGGCACCTTCCAGCCTTCCAGACTAGCCCATGACACCTTAAGAGGGCTCAACAGTGATTCTGGCATGCCAGCATCACCCCCCTCCGTCCCCCACTCAGCTAAGCACAGCTTACTTACCTTCCTTTACATCGATGTTGCTTTCTTTCTATGCTTGAGGTCCCCACCAAGAATCTTTTCATCTCAACCAGAGCCAGTTGCTGCTCCTCTCTGCTGCTTCAGATAAGTTTTTCATGGTCGCAACTCTTGACAACTGAATCCAATGTCTCTGAGAAACCAGGCTGTGGAGTGTGCCACAAATTCCTGACAATACACTTCCACTGGGTAAACCTGGACTCTCTATCATCGCTGTTTCGCTTCAGCAGCCAGCTGCGCGTACCGAAGTTTCTTCCTTTCGTATGCTTCATCCACAGCCTCCTCCCATGGCACTGTTAACTCTACCAAGTGAACAAGGCGTGCAGATGCAGCTTATCTATTCGGAGAAAAAAAAAATTACTGCTGAATTCAGCACGTCTGGTTCCCATTTAAATAGTTTTACATGTATATTTACAGGTTAGTAATACTGCCAGTGGGACAAGCAAAATTCTGATTTAAATTGTTTATCGATTGATTCTGGACTTCTGAGATCACAATTGAACATGTTTTATTAACATTGGTATTTAGTGTCAAAATACCATCAATTTCCGTTACAAATTATTAAATGACCAAATTCTTGTCCTTTTGGTGGAAATTGATGCTTGTTTGTATTGGCTTACTTCTTGAAAAATTGCTTCTCTATTAGGGATGACGTAAGTCAGCCATAAAGCAATTTTCTCTGTAGAATGCCATAATAGATTGAACAAACTAAAGCGATGCCAGTTACTCTGGTACTACTGCAAACGTCACAGGGGTGGTGCTTAACCCATAATGCAGATTCCTTGCTTTAATTTATTCATTTATTTGCCGCCCCCCTAAATTTGCCACCCTAGGCTGCTGCTTAAGTTGTCTAGGCCTTCCTTTTGGCGTGAATATAACTTTATGTGTTTCATTTCAGTTTTCTTGAAGAGATATGATACAAGAAAAAGGTGTCTCTACTGACTCCTAATCAAAGTACAAAGCAAGCAAGTAACTAACAGCAATACACAAAAAGAAGTACCAATGATAATGCTGATAATGCTAATAAGAGCTAAGAAAATGCCTTGGGGAAAAAAAAACAACAACAACTTGGTTTGCACTCCTGGAACATTGTGACTAGTATAGTTTATGGTATTACTGTATTTCATTCACTGCACTCACTTAAGTTAAACATGATCGTAGGAGGTCATTTATATACACACACGTATACTGTAAATCTCTGGCAGTGAACCAGCAAGAATTTCTTTTAAATACCTTTGGTTAAATATATAGAAAAACCCCTTTAAAGTGTGCTGAAAATGCTTAAAAGGAATATGTTTTTCTATTGAAAATATGTGGTTCTGTTCCAGGAAAAGACCTGTAAAACACAAATACCTCAGCTGTGAATGGCTGAAAAAATATGCAATGACTGAAAATTGCAGATATGTTTGTTGTGATTCCATAGGAGTGTTTATTGTCAGTTACAGATGAGTAATCAGAAAGGAGTTTTCACTTGAGGGAGCTGTGAAGCGGAATCCTGCAATCTAGAGAGAGCCAAGGTAAGCACATCTTACACCTTTGGGTTCAGCACATCAATTGTGTGATTCATTGATGAAAAAATAAATTAATATTGTAGCAATTTGAATAGCCATGTAATTGTGTTGTAATTACTGGGGACTGTATTTTCTTGAAAAAATGCTTGGTGCTTATTTTTTTAACCTTCTCTTTACCTGGGCAGTTGTTTGGATAATATAATGTATATACAACTCACACGCAGGTTTAGTATTTATAGTAATATAACAATAATCTTTATTTTTAATATAGTGCCTTTCACAATAGAAATTGCTGCAAAGTGCTTCACATGAATAAAAAACATTGACAAATATAAAAAAGAAAGAAAACAAATAAAATAAAGGAAACATGTAGAACAGTAAAGCAAGGCAGAGAATAAAAGGAACATCATTTTAGCATGAAAACGCTACATTGTAAAAGTGCGTTTTTAATCTTGTTTTAAAAGCAGTGACACTTGGTGCTTCCCTTACAGAGCTAGGCAGATCATTCCAGAGTTTTGGGGCCCTACATCTGATTTTTTTTTTTTTTTAATTTCTGGGACATTAAGCAACTTGGCATTCTGTGATCTGAGTGGGCGTCTAGGAATATATAGTATTAAAAGATCATTTAAATACAATGGTGCAAGACCATTTAATGCCTAGTAAGTTGAAAGCAACACTTTAAAATCTTTCCAGAATTGGACTGGAAGCCAGTGCAGAGGTGCTAGCACAGGAGTAATGGGATTTTGTCTCTTAGTCTCAGTTAAAATTCTAGCTGCAGCATTCTGTGTAAGTTGCAGTCGAGATATAACATGACTATGAGTACCAGAGAATAGGGCATTATAATAATAAAGAAGATACAAAAGCATGCATCAATTTATCTGAGTGGGAAAAAATACTTTAATTTGGCGATATTTCTTAGATGATAAAAAATATATTTTAGTAGTATTCCTGAAGTGTCTCTCAAAAGAAAGATTTGGGTCAAAGATCACGTCCAAGTGATCTCAACACTATGAAACGCTATGAATGTATAAATTTAAATAGGTTACAACAGGCTATAAATATAGATTTATAGTATAGCTTTATAATGAAGTAACTGGGATACACTGACAGAATGAACTTAGAGAACCACCTATCTGCTATTCAATCTATATTTTCCTCAAATAATGCAACATGTCAGTACATTTCAATGAATCATGACGTTAGGGCCAATGCAGTGGAGTGAAACAAATAATGAATTAAATACATAAATAAATACATAAATAAATGTATTCATATCAATTAAATGAATGCACACTGCAGGTTAAGCAAACAACTCAAAATATTAATTCTGTAAGCTTAGTTTTTTTTCATTCAGTGTGCATTGGTCCTTAAAGCTTTTATTCTTACACCATTCTCATACGTAACCTAATTGAATAGGTATTTTAATTGTTGCATTTTTGAATGAACAACCGATCGAATTCAAATCATAATATGTGTTTCAAAAATACCAAAATCAAACAGTAGAACTCACCCAATCCTAATCCTAAACAGGAGACAGCATTAGCCAGCAGCAGTAAATCTCAACACAAGTTGCAAAAAAACAAACAACGGACTGAAGACAAGAGAGGTGACTTGCTCCTTGCTCGCATTCAGATAAGTCGATTATTTAAATACCCCCCAGCTTTTTCCGTACTTCCAAGATTTATACGCTATTTATTTCTAAATAAATGAGGTATCACATGACATGTTTAAAATGAAACATGGTCGTAGTGGTACAATTAAAGACACTGTCTGAAGCTTGTCTGTAATCTGCAAACGAAGATTAAGTGGGGGAATAACAAAGAGAATTTACTGGTAATAGAAAACAATTTTTGCAACGCTTTATCACAAAATAACTAACCGAAACTTCTGCTTATGTTTGTACATCTGCTATTATCACAAAATATATAGTGGGGGGTTACTTCATTCCCCAAACGCACCTTCTGCTGAGCTTAAACCTGTTGTTCAGCCATGAAACTGGAAAGTTGAAATATGGCCTTTTTAAATATATATTATCGTAGATTGCAGGCTCAATTCGGCATGGTAAAATATGCACTTTTTAACCTTTTGCCAGTAAAATAGGGCGCTAATAAGGGTGGACCGTCGAGACTCTGCGCTACATATAGGGCATATATGGTAATTATCAATTACTCCTGCTCTTCAACAGTAACTGTGTTATTATTACATGGAAACAGCCTCGTGAACAACATTTTGTTACGTCATGTAATTCCATGTTAACACCATAGCAAAGGTATTGCATGCTTATTCAACCAGTCACAATGTAAGAGCGGGTAACATTGGTTATGCATGCCTATAGTCTAGTGCTTCCATATATTTTAAAACAGACAGTTAAAAAAAAAACTCAAGGTGGAATTCTAAAAAAAGTAAATTATTTTAGAAGAATGTAGTCTTTTATTTACAAGCAGCTCTGGATAAAACTAGGATGCTTAGCAAATATGTAAATGGTATGATAATATCTATATTAGGAAGGAAGTGACTCTCCTCTCTGGTACAAATTTCTAACTACCAATAATCCCCACTAGGAGGCATTGAGTACAACATACCAGACATAGTCCTGCTTTGTTCTATATCTCCTCTAGTGAAGCTGTATGTAGTCAGCTGCAGGCCTGGTGGAGTCCCCTTTCTCTAGTGCAATGGTAGATGCCAACAGTCACTGTGCAGCACTGATAACAACATATGTATGTGTCCTAGAAAACCACAAAGGAAAACTAATTTTATATAGTTTACAAGCTGGCATTCCAGGTCCATTTGCTTTTTGGTTATTTTTTCAATAAGGGAATTGCAAACCTGTTAATGCTTTCCAGGATTGTGTTTTCATTTAAACCACACTGTTTGTGCAAGTCCTTAATTTATACAAGCCAGAAACACAGTCTGGGAAACATTAACATTAATATTAGTATACAAGAGTACTTTTTGACCTAACAGTACAATTTTTAAGCAGAATAAATTCTCCTGACTCCATAACCCTATGCTGGATGTAGACTCTTTCTGGCTTTAGTTTTGGCATGAGGAGACAACCTTAGCTGCATAGCTGGAATGTCTGGGTATTTTAGTTGAGATCCTGGACCAATTGCAAGGCCTGTTTGCTGTTCATAGGAATGAGAGACTTTTTTTAAGTTAGATATTGAGGAGCACATTAGAACTGTTAGAAAACATCCTCTATTGTATTAAATTGTCTGCAACACTCTTGTATTCCTTACTAACTTGCTATTCAAAATATGTGTATTCCGGAATATAAAAGGTGCATATCCTGTCGTTTCAATGGTGGCCAGGACAGAAAATCTGATTGCAGGTGCTTCTGTATAGAAGACTGCTCAGATTACTGAGATTTCACCAGGAACATTCTCACAGTGTGGAAAACAACTTGAAAAACAATCTTGACTAAGCACAGCAGTTGTCAAAAACATACATGATCCAGATTGTCAGAGCATTGTGAAAGATTAAGGGCCTTCCTAGAGCACAGACATTGCTGTAGACTTCCAATGATAAGCACCCTGAAGGAATAAGACCAGCTAATCATTGAGTTATCTCTCCAGAACAAATAAAACATGTTGTCAAGTCGAATCTCTGTTGGCCTGGCTACCAATGCAGCCCTAAACCCTGTTGGCTGTTTTATGACTGACGTTTCAAACTAGTTGTCCAAACTCTGCATATTCAGCAGGACAGTGGCCAGCACCAACATTACTTACCCCAACAGCAGTGAGATTAAAATTAGCCCCCTTCAGATACAGAAGAGTTAATGGAATGAAGTAAAGGAAGAAACAAAAAAAGATTTAGGTTCTGTTTCATTTTGCTTGGAGACAGTTAGATATTGGATACTAGCAATAAGGTTTTCTACCTGAAATAATCCAGTGTTAAGGACAGGTTAGAGACAATGGTGCACAGTGCCCTGGAGGCAAACCGACAAACAAAATGTTGTCTTCACTACAGTAGTTCTGTACGGCAGTGCATTTTATTCCAGCTCAATTTTGAAAACTAATTCAGACGGTCCCAAATGGAATTGATGTGCCTTCAGAGTTGATACTGAAGTATTATGGCAAATCTGTGAAAAAATCTATGTAGGCTTGGAGAGAGGGAGTTAAAGAAAGAGCTACAGGGTTTCACTGTAGAGTCATATCAGGCCGATATGACAGAGCAACAGTGATGCACAGAGGTTCTTTTCAAAGCAACTCAGCTGAATGCCAAAGCAGCCTACTGTCTGAGGCAGTTCAAGATCCAACTTGTAAGAAAGAAGGAACAGCTGCAAGTAGAATGTGAAAAATGGAGCTGGTTTCTCATCAACAAAGCTGAAACAGAAGATTCTTGTGCTAGACAAGGCAAGGGGTCATAAAATGGTTCTCGGCTCCCTTGCAAGCTCCTGACCTTTAAAAAACAAAAGAATTACACACAATAGGTGAGGCACTGTCTGCTGACCACAGTATATGCATTGTGTTTTATGTGAATTTAGTGAACATGAAAGGTGTAGGACACTGGTTACAGTCAGATATGGTGCAGTCAATAATGCCCATTAGGTTCAATGTGGAGACCACCTAGCATAAGAAGCATGCAAAAAATAAAATAAATAAATAAATAGGTAGCTTCAAATGTTATTTTAATAGATTCCCATGTTCTTTTATGTTTGCAGTCATTCTGAGTTGTTCTGGGTTGTGTTACATTCTAGGGCTATAACAAAGGGTACATTTTGACCTTCGATGGTTCGGAACACATTACCGAACGAAGGTTCGAATCTTCGATTGTACTAATTTGCATAATTTACTGGTGACGTCACGATAGATACTACAGTAGTTTACATTTGATTGAAAATCCTATTATTTTACAGATAATCCATATAAATGGAATAAAACATTCACATGCAGTTTAAATATCTTATATAGAACAGTAATCGTGTTTTTAGAAATTAAATAAAAATGCACATTGTTTATGTACACGTAATTGATGCTACTTGCGATATATAGAGCAAGCATCAATAAAAACGTACAAAATACATATAGGCTATATAACGCTCTACTGTTGAAGCTAAACACCTACTTGTATTTAAAGTAAATTTCAGCTGTAGTAATGTCAGTCAAGGGATGGTTAAATGAAAAATAATACAAGTAGACTACCTGCATTATTGACTTGACTCCTCCATGAGTCCAAACAGAAAACCATGCAACCAAACCATGGGATAAGATGAACATTTCCTGTTTGTAAATCACATTATCATGACATACTGGCAGGCTACAGACAACTAAAAAAACAAATCATACAGACTAAGTAGCTTCAGTAAAGATGTTTATGATTATTTCTAAAAATCAAGTGCTCAAATCATTTTTTAGTTAAACAC
This sequence comes from Polyodon spathula, assembly GCF_017654505.1. NCBI lineage: Eukaryota > Metazoa > Chordata > Actinopteri > Acipenseriformes > Polyodontidae > Polyodon > Polyodon spathula. The sequence goes on along the minus strand of NC_054535.1, from coordinate 90,768,018 downwards.
TGCTACTGGTACAGCCTATATTTATAGCAAATTAGGTAGGTTGAGATCTCTCATCATTTCGGTACGTGGGGAGATAAGGACTCTTGTCATAGACTGAAATGGTTAAAGTTCTTTATTTGAGTTGAAAAACTTTAGCACCAATGCGGTCTCCTCATACTTGTATTGAGGGACTGTAGCTGTGATGTTTGCCACCAGCATTTCCACTTAGGGCAGTTTTGACTGACTGCTTTGACAAAAGAAATATGTAAAAGGTGTCTGGGAGCTTTACCGAACACGTGGGGCTATGCAAATCAATCCATGTTGTCATCACTACATGTCTCAAGATCTGAAGGAGGTATCTGCAGTGTTAGCATGTTTCAGACAGTTTGGAGGCAGTACTGTACATCTTGTTAATGATCACAACCACCCTCTCTACATAAATACCACATTATTGTTGCTTGAAAATCAAAATGCTCTCTGCTCCTGCTTATTGACGGTATCAAGGGTGAGAGAAAATGCTATGTAAACCTGACCCATTTTTATTACTTTTTTTAAAATCTTATAGAGAAAAACATGATTGTACCCCCTTTTTCATATTTTGTGGTTGCGAAAAATATAGCATTATATGTCCCCACGTGTTTCTACAACTGTTTAAATAACGTACCTTAATGTTTCTTTTCATTGTTAACATCCTGATAACATTTTTTTGAAAATGGCCGCTCTAGTGCACTGATAGTGCAGGTAACACAGCAATAACAATCCATGATGTGGTATGGAACAGAAAAGCCAGAGCACTTGTTCATTTTTTTTGTTCATTACAACCCCAGTGCACTAAAGAGGCCATTTTGAAAAGAACTTTGCAGCAGACTTTTACATTATAAGTGTAAAAAGTTGTCAGGATGTTAACAATGAAAAGAAAAAATACAAGTATGTTATTGAAACAGTTGTAGCATCATGTTGGGACGTATAATGCTATGTATTTCGGAATCCCACTACTTACACATTAAGAAATGTAGCTCTACTAAGATGAAATATATTGTTTTCAGATACGTCCTTGGGTTGGGAATACAATTTTTTTTTTTTAAATTAGTCAGAAGGAAATAATAAAGTTTTACTTGTGTTTGAAATTACCAAGGACACAGCAGTTAAAACTTTTCTTTAAAATATGCACTGGTATGTTTAATGCTCACCAAATAGGTAGTATCCTGTTTATTATTTTTATCCATAGGAAAACTGCTCACACTGCACTGGGGCCCAAAGGGGAAAGTAACACACCACTGAGTCCAGCACTCCAGATAAGGCTTTGGATCTGGGAGTCACTGACCCTCTAATTTTAACATAGAGAGTAAAATGTATTTTCAGGGGGTAAAATGCAACATTAGCTTGAAGTCATGAGTAAGCTCGTTAAATACTATACAGTCTTTAATGGTTATGGGGTAGGCAGTAGAGCCTTCCATTTTAACCACAATGCTACTTGAACTCCTGTATAACCACACGTGTGTTATACAAGGTTCTTTATCGGCTCGGCGTATTTTTTTAAAGGTATCACATTAACTCTGTAAATTAATTACATTACTTAAATTTTAACATTAAATTTTTAACCTCAGTGAATATGTTAAAAGTTCAATATAAAACCATGCAGATAAATAAAATAAATGCATTAAAAAGTTATATAACAGTGGTTTCAGCTGGATTTGTAGCTGGACTGCGGTGTTTACGCTTCAGCTTGTGCAGCTTTGAACTTTTCTTATTCTTACTCTGGCAAACGTTGTGCAGGAAAATTGCTCAGCATATTTTTTTGTTATATTTCAGGTTTTGTTGATGTGTAAAAACGGCAGGTATGCAGTTTATCTGGACCACTGACTGAGTCACCAAATTCCTGCCACACTTAGTTTTCTTGGAAGGCCAAACATCTACTGACCAAATTCAACCACTGAAATAACTAAACCCTAAAGCATGCTGTATGACCAATGTAACCAATAACAGTTAATGCTTAGACTGCTTGAATTTATAATACATCGAGGTCACCTTCCAAGTGTTACTTTAGGTCAGCATTGGGACAAACAACTGGATTCACATTACCTAAAAGATGTGTCTACATTAAGAATAGTCAACTTTTGTCTTGTTGTCTATGATTTTAATGCTTCTAGTCTTCGGATTTTGGTATCCTATGAGAGCTTTGCAAGCAGTAACCATGGTTACCTGAATGACGTATGTCCTTGTTATGAAAAGTTCTACATTGAAATGAAATGTATTTCAGAAGTAAACATACCGTAATTAAAGCTCTGATGCCTCTTTGATAGTCTCAGTCACTGACCCTTGGTCTAGTGAGTTGACAGTGAGGGGAAACCTTTTACAAATATACACGCCAGCACATAAGGAGGTCATAGAGAGGTGGCCATCTTATTTAGATTCCCTTTGCTGTCCAGGCATCCCAATCCCCTTGCTCAAAGAGATGTGTGTGGTATGTCATTTCTATTTCTGTCTTGGCTACTTTTTTCCAGTCCTTTATGCAAAATAGGCACTGTGTTTGCCACCTATTTTATAAAGCAAAGCGATGTGTTTGAATCATTTCAGGTAAACTGGAGCTGTCATTAGTATTCCAGTAGGAGACTTATTCAGAGAGGAGACGTCTGAGCACGCAGCAGCAGATAAAAAAGAAGCCATTAATCCGAGAAAGATTACTGCCACTAATACTTTATCCTGGAGTAATACAGCAACACAACTAGGCTCATTCCATCAACAATACCTTCTGAGGAAAATAAATGTCTCACCTTCAGGACAGCATGCCTCAGGAGGCAAAATTACTGATCATTTTGGGCTATATTTGCTTATAACTCTTTTTGTGAGGGGTGGATCCAAGGTTTGTATGTTGTTTTTTTTTTTTGGAAGAACACACTGGGATACAGTTTTCGTTTAAAAAAAAATAATGATATCACTTTTAAGCATAGGCATAGGCGCCGAAACATTTTTACTATTGGGGGGGACAGGATTTCCTTAGTATTTTTAGTGTTCCCACCTGAATACTATTCTTGAGTTAATGCTGAAAATAATTAAGGCCCTACTTAAATCGTGGCAAGATCTTTCATGTTTCTTGGATTTAATTTCAGATCGGTGTTGTTATGAAATAAGAAAATGAAACCGTGTTTGTATGGCTTTTTTAAGTACCTTAAGCCACAAGAACTAAATTTCTGCATTTTTTTTTCATGCCTTGGCTTCAATTATGCAACATTCTCATCCATTTGAAATGCCAAAAGCATTCTTAAAACAGCAGTATTTTGAAGCTTTGGATATTACAACAGGGAAATTGAAACAGCATTTTGCTAGCTGATGCAAGGACAAAAGAAAACCTGCTAGTTTCACATGCCAACGCAAGATATCAGCTGCAGAGCAGTTACTCCACAAATAATCAAGGTCACTTATGCAAAGACTTGGCTTTTAGTCGTCTAGAAAACCAGCTGAGAACCTTGCCAGATTTGATTTATGCTGCTAATAGGAATGTTTCATCATCATCAGTGACAATAAAGTCACAAAAGTCACCACTTTAATTGTCGTGTTTAATGCTGTCCTATCATCAGATGTTTTGTTCTCTGAAATCCCTTTACTCTTGCAGTTGTTCCTCACCTTGCCAATATCCAGTGCGACAGCTGAGAGAAGATTCTCATGATGCTTGTTGATTAACTGAACATGACTAACATGGCTAAGGAGTTTACTTCAGTTAATCACAGGCGCAGTTAGCATTTTGGTACATTTAAGTGAATCTTTGAAATATCTCATTTAAACAGTAGAACTGAAAGAAGAAGATCTTCACTTCAGGTACCTCCTACATAAAAAACAACATGGTTTTTGTATCTTTGTATTTTTTGTATCTGTATCGTTTTATTTTTTTATTATTTAATTTGGAGTTGAGTGCATGTTCGTGTATTTGTGTAAAGGCAAGTTACCATTAAGTGCAAAAATGTATTGGCTAAAGTAAAAAAAAAAGAAAAAAAACTTTAACTTTAAAAATATCTAGTAGACTACGTGTTAGTGATGATTGTGCTGTTTGTTCAGTAACTTGTTCACATGTGTTCATAAAGTTTATTCAAAGTAATCAGTCTGCATCCAGTTGTTTGATTTCTACAACTTCAAACTGGGGACGGTGCTGTTCCTGTTGTGCTAACTGTATTGCCACTGATTGACAGACAACATTCAGAGAGTGTGACTAGAACTGAGATTTTCTTTCATCGGCAGAAAAAGGTCAGATAGATAAAAGTGTATGTTTACATATTTTTCAGGTTAAAGGAAATCTGGTCAATTTTCTAATATACAGATATACCTCTTACATGCCTAAAAGAGACGCATTGGGGGGCGTGCACCCCCACCCTCCTGCTCCCACTGCCTATGGTTTTAAGTGTAATTTGGAAAAGGGGATGGGGTCTTTAACATTAATTATCAAAAGCCCTAACAGAAACAATATTAGAATATCATATGGACAATCTATGGAGTACTGACAATTTGTTTTGTGTTTTGGTTGATTTACTGTATTTCAGTCAGTGACATTGCAAGAATGTTGTGTAAGATATCAGGGAGAGAGTTAGATTCCTCCCTGCCTAAAAACATGTGCAAATGCACATTGGTTTAATTTGATTAGATTTCTGTTAATTTTTTTAATGTTAATTATCCCCTGCACCTGGCTATCATTGTAAATTAGAGCCAGGTGCAGGGTATTTAAAGAAAGCAACCAGTGTGCTCAGGGCTGCTGCTGTGTGGAGGGCCTGGTTGATGGTGAAAAAAAAAAAGGGTACTGTGTAAAAGCCTTTTTTTGTGTTCACAGGTAAACAGCTTAGCTGTCCTTTTGTATAGTTTAGGTTCCAGTTGTGGTTAGTTAGTGCTCAAAACAGTGCTAGGTGTTTGTTTTGATTTTGTTTATTTTCTGTAATTAAAAGTGCGCATTAGTGCTGTTCCTTCCAATCCTGCGAGTGGGGTCATGTTTAAAGAAGGCAAAAGAACTTGAGCGAGCCTGTGTGGCGAGTCTCCAGTTCACAGTAGGTTCCTACTAAATGTATCCAAGTTGTGTTTCTCTGGGTCTAAAGGCCTACTGAATGTTTCAACAAATGATGCCTGAAGATCTGCTGAGAGATAATCAAATCACAGAAGTAATTTAGCTCTCAAAGTTGAAAAGGCTACTTCCTTATGAGAATATTCTCATATGAAGAAGCAGGCTCTATTTGGGGGATATTTAAGTCCTTCACAACTCCTTAAATTCTCCAGCCTAGCCCCTTCCTAATGTGCTTGCTGATGTTTTCTGAATCAATTCAAGACAAACACTATTTCAGCAGTGATGTTGTGTTATTCTGACCAGAAATGCAACAGCCAATTGTTCAAAAGGTCATTGTCCCACCTTGAAAGGTTGTTTCCTTTATCTGTGTGCTGCCTTAACCCATTGCAAGTGCTAAGGTTCTGGGCATGGTGCTGCACTTTACAGTAAATGCATCAGTCATATCTCTTTAATCATGGTAGGAAAGTACAAATAGAGACAGAGCCTTTCAAGTACACAAAAAGTGTCTCTCTCTTGAGAGAGAGAGGCGAGGGGGATTGGGAAGAAACAAACTGCTGCTAGACAGCCAGAAAATGACTGTAGCTCGCATGTCCTGGAGAAAATTAAATCCTTCAGACGTGGCAGTTAGTGTTACCATGAGAACTGCAGACCCAAGCATTGTGCAGACTTGCTCCAGTGACCATCTGTTACACCCATTTTCATTACTAGTAACAACAACAGCAGCAGCAATGTGGCAGCTCTACAGAATCTCCCCACACTTAATCCAGAAACACTGCTAGGATGTAGTGTCTTTCATCTACAGAAATGAGATGGAGAAAAGGATTAGGACAGTAACTCAAGGGGTCAACTAAAAAGACAAAGCAAACAGCAAAATAAAATAGTAACTTCAGCAAAGCGGTGGTTCAGGCAGAGAACTCAACTAAGACAGATTAAACATAAAAAGATTACCATTACATGCCAGTAGATGTTGATCCATCTGCATCTCCATCCATTTGCATTGTTTTCCATCTGATGATGTAGATATCCTTCTGTCTGGTGTTGATTGCTGAAGTGTAATGCTGGCTTCAGGGATCAACTCATTTTCCCTCCCCAGCGTATCAGCACACACATCGGCTGCGATGCTGGTTTTGGGGATCAACCCAGTGCGATCTCCCCAGCGCATCAGCATGACAACCGTCTGGATTGAACTAAGTAGGGTGCATCTCTGGGGTCTTCAAGTGTGCACCTTCCATCCTCTGTATTTCATTGACTAGCCCACGACACCTCAAGAGGACTCAGCAGTGATTCTGACGTCCCAGCATCATCCCCCTCCATCCCCCACTCAGCTCAGCCCTGCTTACTTAGCTGTGCATCAGCGTTGCTTTCTTTCTATTGTGCATGAGATCCCCATCCAGAATCTTTCCATCTCAACCACAGCCAGTTGCTGCTCCTTTCTGCTGCTTCAAGTTCTTCACTGTGCGACACAACTCTTGGCCACTGAACCCAACGTCTCTGAGAAACCGGGTTGTAGAGCGTGACACAAATCCTCGACAACCCACCTCCGCTGGGTAAACTCGGACTCTCCATCCACACTGTTCTGCTTCAATGCTGAGCATACCGAAGTTTCTTTTCCTCATCCACAGCATCTTCCCTGTTAACTCTACCAGATGAACAATGCGTGCTGATCCAGACTACAAGACAATGTCTGGTCGAAGGTTAGTAGTGGCAATCTTAGGTGTCAAAATAAGCCATTGACCAATATCTGCTAGCATCTTCCAGTCTCTAGCAGCTTCCAGTTGTCCTGGGCGAGGCTTGTTTTTAACACCTTTTCTTGGTGGTTGTTCTCCTGGATGGAGGAATATTGTGTTTTGTGTGTAATGCTTTGATGGAACTGGTGGCAACTTTTTGTCAGGTTAAGCTTGTCTTCCAATGCTAAGGCCAAACATTGCAGCACCTGGTCATGGCACCAAGTAAACCATCCTTGGCTAAGACCCACCTTACATCCTGTCAAAATGTACCTTAATGTTGCAGGTAATGAACACAAAGGACATGAGGAATCCTCACCCACCCAGAGGTTTAGTTTCTGTGGTGATGGGAGAACATCATATGTGATCTGATGAGGAAACTGAGCCTGCTCTCTTCCATTGTCCACAGGTCTTTCCAACCGATTTTGCATTGTTCTACACTTTCCCATCTCATCCATTCTCCCTGCTTGGTCTGGGAAATGGCCTTTACACACCAGATCCTTTCCTCCTGCTTTTGCAGCTTATTGACTACCAGCTTCCTCCGTTGAGCCGGGGTTGCCTTGTGCCATGTAAGAGGAGCGGAACTGAAACCAAAACCTCCTTTACAATGCTGAACTTGCCCCATAATATCTCCAATTCGAAGGGTAGCCTTCGCATCTTCAACAGCTTTCTTTGCCGTCCATTTTCTTCCAGTTTTCAACACAGGTGCTGCCTCCCTTACACATTTGTCGCGTGAATCTACTAATGTAATTTCCAGTCGGAGTTTAGTGTAGTTAAACTCCTCGGTTAGAGCAGAGATTGGTAGCTGCAGTATTCCTTTACCATAAAGTCCCACTCTGCTGAGGCAGCATGGAACTCCCAACCATTTCCTGACGTATGAACTGATTAAAGCTTCCAGCTTCTCAACTGTTGTCAAGGAAACCTCATACACAGTCAGTGGCCATAGCAGTCTTGGCAGTAGACCAAAGTGAAAGCACCAGATTTTCAGTTTGTCTGGTAAAGCGCTGCTGATTATGCTCTTCAACCCTTCCACTGCTTGCTGTCTAACTTCTCCCACACGAACTGTGTCCTTTAGATCCCTGTCATACCATCTCCCTAGACTTTTCACTGGCTACTCGGACACTATTGGTATTGCCTCACCATTAATGTAGAATCTTTTGTCTACTACTTTGCCTTTAATTCTAGAGATGCTCCTTGATTTAGTGGGGTTGAATTGCATTCGTGCCCATTCAGTGTTACTGGTTAATTTGCCCAATAACCGATTAGTGCAGGCTACGGTTGTAGTCATTGTTGTCATGTCATCCATGTATGCTCGAATTGGTGGTAGTTGCATTCCAGAATCCAAGCACTCTCCTCCCACTACCCATTTTGATGCCCTAATATTTACTTCCATTGCCATGGTAAAAGCCAGTGGAGAAATCCTTTTGCTTGTAGAATCCTTTTCTTTTGGTATAAAGACTCCACCTGCTCCAGAAGCACTCTTGTACACTCTGTATGGAACTCAATTAGGCCCTGGAGATGATGATGCCCTTGCTTTTTTGTTTGCTTTACTTCTTTCCATTTAGTTGCACAGTCCTCTATTTGGTATTCAGCTGGTTTGATAGGTGGGATGTCTGAAGGAACTGACATAGGCTCCTGCCTTTTTGAATCTGTATGTGTTTCCTCCACATATCTCTCCAGCTCAATCTTATATGATTTTAGTGTGCCATTTTTCTTGCTGGTGAATATCTTCTTTACAAATTTGAATGGATCTTTATAAAAGTTAGTTCTCTCACGCTCTTTCTTTTTGTAGCGTTTCCGTAGGCGCTCAGCTCTGCGCAATGTTGCAAGCTTATCTTTTATTACCCTTTGTAACAGATGGAGTCCCTCCTTCTGACTTTGTTCTGGTTTTCTCCATTGCTTCCTCAACTGCCTCCTTTCTCTAACTAAGCGTTCATTCTATTGCTGCCGTCTAGACTTTCCAGGAATAGTTTGTACTTTTTCCTTCCTTTTTTTCAATTCCAAACCTCTCGCTTCCATATGCGTAGATGATGTCCCCAAATTTATCCAGCTTCCTTTCAACTGTTCCATTTAATTTTTCCAAAGTAAAACAGAGATCTGTGTTTACTTTGTCCCATGCAGTTTTCTCACAAGGTCTTGGCCATTTAACTCCAAGCTTGTGCCCGTTGAGGTTCTTTTCTCTCTTACACTGGTTCATCTGACCGGGTTTGCAAGGATCATTAGGTTCATCACTAGTTGTATTCACACCTTTGCTTCCTGTCGCTGAATTTCATTAGACTGACTTGACTGACTTTGTAAGACGTACTGATCAATGTGAGGCCCTTGTCCCTTCTCCCTCAATCATTTCATTCTCCCTTGATGAATCTTCAACCCCCTGACCGTTGCTCCAGTCGCAGACACAAACCTGGAGTTCCATGTCTTTGCTAACTGCAGATACTGATATTGTCTTTTGTGAAGTACTCTCCATTCTCATATCCGTTTCCATTCCTAAATCGTTAACCGTTTCCTAAATCGTTATATTATGCGCCCTCACTACGAACATGAGTCGTCAAATGGCTAATATCTCTATCATCATTCAATAAACAAACATGCCCAATGACCAGCTAGGAAAGGCTTTATATCTACCTCAATCCATTCATCCTTGTTGTATGTCAGTGTTCGTCTCCTCCTCCACAGCCTCCACCTGTTTGTTTGGCCTTGTCTAAGGGATAGGGCAGCTATCCTACCCCCCAGTCTATGGCCTCCCTATAGTCAGCCTCTCTACTATCAGCAAACTAAATTATGGGCAGTGGTACCTAGTAGGGCGCGGCCAAAGACATGAAAATATGTGTAAGATAGTATTTGTTGCCTAAACTTTCATAAATATTGTTCTTTCTACCGCATGAGTTTTCCTGACTGAACTGCAATGTATCTGAAACAATGCTGTTCTTTTATTCAGCAGGGACTTAAATTCTGTATTTTAACATGGATTCAAGGTCAAAGGTAGACAAGAGAAGTCTCAAAGACAATTTAAATAATGTGCTCTGTATTTTAATGTTTTCTATTTGAGGAGGAGCACCAAGCATGGAGCCACATTTTCCCATTCAATTGTGTGAAAATTCCTTGAATAGATTTACATAGCAATCTGTTTATCATGCATTTATCATTGCCTGATGTCAGACGCATTATATACAAGTGCATGTTTCTCAGAAGAAAAGCAAGGAAGCTTGTCAGAAGTTAGCAACAGCGATGTATAAATTGTTTTATTTGTGGCATAAGACACTAACCAGGACAAGGTAACAAAATGATCCCCCAAAACCATTCACTGAAAAATCATTAAATGTCTAATTTAATCTTGGTTAATGGAATGGATGTAATGACCTTGAAACCTATATTTAATATTACTTAAAAATGACCTATTTGATGGATAAAAAAAATATTGTCAGCAGGTAAGAAAGTGAACCGATGAAGATGAACATGAAGATAACTGTGACAGTTTTTGAATGCATAAGACAGCTAATTGAGATCAATATACAAAATGATAGCTATATTTTATTAATTGCAAACATATCTTGCTTAAAGGGACATTATGAAAATACAGCATTTCACTTTCACCCTTTTATTCCAGTGAACATTCAACCTGTTTGAGGTCTGACTGGCATAATATGACTTTTGGCTTGTGTATCAGGACAAATATCCACTGTTAATACAGCTTAAAATGGGCATCTAACATCGCCATTTCATCATCGTCGATGATGTAATTGTGATGTTAGATGCCCATTTTAAGCTGTTTTAAACAACCATAGGTTGCTTACCAAATTACTGACATCACCAAAGGTTTTTAGGTAGGATATCACTGAATTACACTTATGGAGACATTTCCATAGAAAAATTAATTTTCAATTACATTTTAAAACGTATTTTTTACATTCAGACTAGGTAATCATAGGGTATATTTCTTCATAGATTAAAAATGTTATTCTCTTGATACGCTTTAGATTCTCAGCTGTTTTAGAAGGTTATAATACGGTATACTTTCGGTGGATGTTTGTTCTGACACACAAGCTGAAAGTCACGGTATGTCAGTCAGACCTCAAACAGGTTGAATGTTCAGAGCAAAAAGGTTAATGAGTCCTTTAGGTGAAGAGTGGGCAGACAGGGCAGACAAGCACCTAACCTTAATGAGCTGTGAAACCTACAAATCAACTCACATTATTGATAATTCAATAAACATGGGTTGTGTATAGAAATTGTATGTAATACAATCCTGTGTCCAATAGGGTTACTATAATATAATAGGGAAACTTTCTGTGCCCTAAAACCCAGTCCATTAGAATCTACAGACTGCTTCATACATAAATAATGAACCTGAGACCAAAGATCTTTGATCCATTAGTTTCCAAATAAACACAAGAACATTTCTGGTCCCTTTACAACAAAGCATAAACAAGATAAATCTTCAGTGATACCCAGATTTTAAAAGAGCCTTAAAAATGCCTATTAGTTCCCTGTCTACGCTCAAGTAAATCAAGAATATCTGCATTCATTAAATCAATCATGCAATCTGCATCATTGAGCTTATGTTAAACTTGACTCATGGCTCACCATCTAGTGATCACCATCCTGAATCTACAGCTCCACCTATTATCTTCCACATCTCATGTGTCACGTTTAAAACAATTCTTGCTATTTTTTTATGGCAAAATCATGGTCAATAAGATGGTGGGGGAGTCTCTAGCTCAACTATCCACCGACCACATCTGGCCACATCCGTTTTACTGCCCTCGGCAGGAGCCATGGCCCAAAACCAGCCAGTCATTCATTGGAAATGAGAAAGTGCTGATGTAGAAGGGGAAACATTGGCCCAAGTCATCAAACCCAAACAACCAACCAGCACGCTAGTCATCTTGGGGAGAACCAGTATTGGAGTGCATCTCCATCTGAACTGCAGGATGCAGGGCGTGCCCTGCACTGCACTGATAGATATGGGATCCACCGTCACTCTGGCCAGGCCTGGCATCCTCCAGCAAGCTGGTCAGACCAGCAGGGCTTAAGTGGCACCCATGGCAGTGCAACTGCGGAAGGTCATGGGGCAGCTATCCCCGATGGGAGGGAGAGGGCTACCGCGGCTGCACCTGAGAGAGACTGCCTTCGACATCCAAGACCAGTGCATCCTGGGGCTGGACTTACTTCAGCAAGTGAGGGAGCAACTAGATCTGGCAAAAGGGACAGTGACCTTTGGAGCCCTTCAACGTGAAACAGTCTTCACGGGAACCCTGGTACACGCCAGCCCTTTCAAGGGCTCCTGCAAAGGATGCAAGCAAAAAAAAAGAGCTCCAGAGGGTGAAAGAAACCGTAACAGCCACACCACACCTGGTTCCTGCAGCAGGGGTTTCTCACAGGCGGAGGTGGGACGCGAACCCAGGACCCGCTCTGAATCATAGCGCCAATACCGTTGTACAAAAGAACCGGCTCCCTTGCAGGAGCTGGTATTGGACTTATGTCTTCATATTTGATTGCGTCACCTACCAGCCCTGACCCCTACCCCCGTGCAAGCTACAGTACATTGGTATTTCGCACAAAATATATTAACCGTTATAAAAACAATATTCTTGTGACCTTGTAAATTTACAAACATTGAAAATGTAGTGTATTAAAAGCCTTACTTAAATCACTAAAAATTATATCATTTATCATTCAGGAAATGGACTAAAATCTAATTAATTCATTAAAATGATGAATTATCATACGCTTATGATTTATTTTGGTACTGCATTGTGTAAAATCACATCAGAAAAACAGAAATGTGATTTATTAAGTAAAAATGTATAGCTTGGGAAAAGTTATTTCACTGTGTGAATTTTGTAAGATTTAGGACCCTTTGTTTGAATGAAGATGGAGAGGTATCTTTCTGATTTAAGCTATGATGTTATCTGCTTACATTTAAAACAGCCAATAAAATTACCTGATGGATGGCTTACCACTGGAATGACTAGGAGAATCGACCAATTGAATGACAATAATCAGAGAGACACACCTATTCTAGAATCACTCTCTCAAAGCAAAGAAATAAAACTCTCTCTCAAAGAAACTGACCTTTGCTGTACAAGATACTTACAAAAGCTGCAATATTACATCTGACTGAAACAGAGCTGAATTGAACATTCCAAAGAGTTATTAAATAAATTGATCATCTCTTTTCATGAAAAAATATACTTTCTTCAATGAAACTGTTTCCTAGAAATCAGATTAAGATAAACATTTTTAACTTTGCTTACTAGTACAAAACTGCTGCTACGAATCTAAAAGTATGCTAAAATACACAAAGAAGTAAACAGAAGAATACTGACGTTACTTAAAATCAGTGTTCTTTTAATCTACTTGAATTGGTGCTGCTGAATCACACAGGAAGAGGAAACCACTTGGTGTGTGGCTTTGTTGCATCATGGGACATGGAGTTGTGAAGAAAAAGCCATCTTGTATTTCTTTAAAATCCTTTAACTGTGAAGAGGACTACAAACCGGTTATCAAGTTTCTAAACTGTGAAAAGTTTTTAACCACGTGGAGAAAGCTACATACAGTAATTCTTCATTGCGAGACTGTTTCTACTTTCTTCACTTTTAAGGACTGGTAACTAACAACTTATGAATTTCCATGGTGCATAAATAGATTATATGATTAATTCTGATTAAACTGAGTATGATATAATGATATTAAACGCTTTGTCTAATATTTGATTATACATTGAAAGTTAATTTTTACAGTCTAATACAATCGTATGTTTTTGTAACTTTTCAATTAAAATAAGTTTTTACTTTCAACAAGATTTATTTGTTTTGATTTTGACTCGAATAGCATTGATATATGATAACACTGAATTGAATCAAATTGAATATTGTCAAAAGATTAAATCATATGTATAGCCAGAATTCAATGATTACTGTAAAATATGTATTCATATGTTCTGTGTAGCTTTTGATTGTCCTTAGATATGAATGCAGTTTTTATGGTAAGCTAGAAGGATATTGTGGTAACATTTATAGTAAAATATTGTTTATACTAAAGTTGTGTCTTGTGATAGTATCCAAAATCATGTTTATGTGTCTCTAGATGGCTTAAAGTTTAATGTAACAATTACTTTCTCATAACTTTTATCACCACAATTTGAATGGACTGTCTAAGATAAAGAATTAAACTGCATTCTTACCCCTGGCTCTTTCTGTAAAGCCCATGCATGACAACTTTTTTCAGTGATCTGAGAGTAGTCTAATGTCCCTAGCTGCTACTATACTATAAATGTACTGCTATTTGTTTAATGTAGCAGTAGTTACAGTATGTAACTGTGAAATGTTTACTTAACTGGGATATCAAAAGCTGGCAACACAGCAATTCGGTTAGCGTTAAGCCTTTACCCACTATAAAAACACAGGTTTCAGTGAAAAAGACGACCATAACATTACACACTGTATTACTATAAAATGAGACTTAGTGGAAGGACATTTTCAAGTGTGTTATAAACCAGTGCCGTTCTTTATAAATACTTGCATTGCACATTTTATATTATTTATTTTAAGAATAAGAAATATGTTGATAAAGATCAGCACGTTATGTCATTGTAAACCCCAGAAAGTTTAAAAACTAGAGGAGGCCATTCGGCCCATCTTGCTCGTTTGGTTGTTAGTAGCTTATTGATCCCAGAATCTCATCAAGCAGCTTCTTGAAGGATCCCAGGGTGTCAGCTTCAACAACATTTACTGCCTGTCTTACTCATTCATGATGCTATTTGGGACAGAAAATGTTCGATGTTGACAATGTTGCCCCCCCCCCCGGATTTTTTTGAAATGAAGCCTCTGGTTCCAACATTTAAATTTTGTGGCTGAGGGGAAACCTGGTAAAACTTAATCCACAACTTCCTATTACCAGCATAATAACATATCCAAGCTTTCAAGGACACCCTCACCTATGTTTATCCTATTGCATGGATGCAAACCTTACCATGCAGTTGTTTTGAAGATCTCTAAACAGCTTTGATCACCAGCTGCTACCACACAATGCTTGGTGTGAAACATGCGGACTGCATCACAAACAGTGAAATATACTACAACACAGAATTTGGCTGATTGATATAATCCATCAATGCCAGTTCTGATCACTTTGTCATAACATAGAACACAGAAGTAGTGAGCTGGTAAATATGTACGTTGTGCAATTCAATAGAGCATAACCAGGGAAGATCAAGACCAATCTATAGCCATTAACAATACAACCAAGTAGCATCCATGAATATTCAAAAATCCACCAAGAGAGAGTGGCCTTGAGTTCTGCAATATATACATGACGAACTTTCTAAGTTATTTCACCACAGCACTATGAAGGTTGAAGCATGTCACTGGTATAAAAGCATGTAAGTAGGATTAGAGAAAGAGGAAGTGAAAGGATTTGGTGTAAAATGGGCGGAGACAAGAGAATTTAATTCTCCTAAGAGTGACTTAGGAAGTGAATGCATAGCAGACTGAAATATCTCAAACTGAGGGCAGGTATAATACCAGATATGCATTTTTAAAATGAAAATATATATCATGGGCTTCTTTCAAAACTACACATGTCTAGCAAGAGTAGGATAAACAAAAAGTATGACAGTATTCAGTGGAGAGAAAAAAGTTTTGTGAGGAAAATCACAAACAGTTTCAACTTTGTCTCTTGTGTCTTTTTATGCTCATTCTTCATTTTTTGGTAACCCACGTTGTATTTGGTGCCTTCAAATAATACATTGACTATTGTAAAGGAAAGGAGCTGTCAAACCTTATTGTTTTTCTCCTGGTACAGTACATTCAACATTATATTACACAGTTGAAAATGATTGTTGATGGTGAACTGTTGCTAATTTAAACCAGATGGGGATTTTGCTGAAAAGTTTATGTACAGTGTATAATGACAGTACTGTGTGCCTTTAAAAAAACATAAGATGAATTTAGTTTAATCAATTCTGTCTTAATTTCATTGCTGATAATAAAGCAGGTAAAGACCCTCTCAAGGGTTCTTTAAAATGTGGCCATTAGTTTTTTTCAGTGAACAGGTATGACGAGGTTTGTCTGGTGCTAACAGGAGATATTGCTTAATAAATCCTATTGGCAGAGTCTTCCCTTGGACTAAAACCCAACTGAATGATCAACGTGTCTGGTTTTGACAGGCTGTAGATAATAGATTGCCCTTAAGTATTAAATGGCATTACTCTTCACAAGGAAAGCAGTTTTAGAGAGTATTTTTTTATTGGAGCACCTTCTGTTAACAGAGGAATTCACAATAACAAAGCCTTCCTTTGTATATATTTCAAGCTGCAGCTTGACAAAACTTAAAGAAATATCTGTGTCAAATGTAAAATGTGCCTGAGAAGTAACTATTTGTAACTGAGACTAACTAGTTAAATGTTTTTCAAAGTAATAAGTTACTGTAACTAGTTACAATTTTGTCGAAGTAACTTGTAACTGTAAGGGATTACAGTTGTCTTTCGCTAATACAGTCACTGTTATGCTGTACATTCGGATACGCTGGACACAATGTATGTCCCCCAATAATATCAAATTACATGTGACACTAGGTAATTGTGACTTTCATGAGCCAAAGAGACACACTGAAATAACAAAACGTCTGTTATGCTGACACTAAAGACAGGACGAAAATAAATGGAAGAACAGATAAAAGTATCTGCTAAGTCACAAAAACAAGTACATGATAAAAAGAGGGTATAGCAACTCCTACTCCACAGAGTTTAATCTAACTGTGATCGATTGGTTGGAAAAGGGCACCTCGTTATTTCGGACAACCTGTCTGACTCCCGAAGTCCGGTTTAGCAAGCTAGTACTGTACTTTTTAAAAGTGACTTCCCAACACTGCCCACTGTGAGCAATTATAAATTGGGGGCAGTCTAATAAGGTGATATAAGACAGGGGACAGGGGAGTTACTGACAACAATACCTTGGCTAAGGCTTTGCAATATTATTCATAATCATTACTCAATTATTGTGTTACTTTGGTACCAATGCAACCAGGTAAGCAACCAACTGGTGTAGGAAGACCAAGATCCTACCATTTGTGCACTACAGCCACAGGACCACAGTGCAAAATGTTTCTAAATCCATCGTATTGCTATGCATGTTACTCTGATTTGCTAATGGATAATGGTTCTAGTAGGATTAACCATATGTGTATTGCTTACATTTGAATGTGTCATAATTTTTTTTTTTTTTTTTTTTTTAAATCTTCCAAAGTTCCTAGATGTAGATAATGATGCACAATGTATGGTTATAAAGTCAATTGAACTCAACAGGATTTGTTGAATCTTTCTGTGGAAATGTTATGCCCTGCTATTGCTAATGTTATAACAAAAAACATCCTTCTAAATTATTAATTTCTGAGCATTACATTACTTATTTTTTTTTATCATATTGACTCTTACTTGGAAAACAATCAACAGTGAAAAAATCTACAACTCAAAAATTCTTGACTTCAAATTTTTCAATGAAAGGGGTGACAGTTAAATTTGCTTGACAAAACAAGCCAAAAATGCAGAGACTGGGTCAACTGCATACATAAGCTAAGGTCCCATGGATGGAATCCCTTCTTTCGATGAACAGTTATCTTATTGAGCAGTAAAGCATCTCCATGATGGCATACCTGTATATTATAATTAAACCCTTGATACAGAGGCTCCTATTCACAATACTTTAAGGACTGTTTTATGGAACTTTTTTTTTTTGTGGCTGTTTTCTGAAGGACATTCAGTATAACTGAACTTCATGTTTTTAAAGAGGTCTGTAACAGGGCCAGGGGGGCAGGGGTGAAGCCCTGCAGTAATATGTATTTGTTTATTTTAGAACAGGGTACCCCTCCGCCCCTGTATTGTTTTGTGTTTGTATTATAATTTATATATTTGTATATAAAGGATGACAAATAGTCGAGTGTGTTATTATTGTTTGTGATTTAAAATGTATTGTTTATTATTTCAAGAAAATGTTTGTTTATTTTAGAATGAGGTACCCCTGCCTCTGTGTAATTTGTATTTGTATATTTTATAGGACGGCAAAGCTGTATGCTTGTTATTATTTTACAGCGTGGATGGGAAGCCCCTTCAACATTAAAAACCTTATGCAGAATGGGGTACCCCTGCCCCTGTGTAATTTGTATTTGTATATTTTATAGATGGCAAAGCTGTATGTTTGTTATTATTTTACAGTGTGGATGGGAAGCCCCGTCCACATTAAAAACCTTATGCAGAAGGTGACAATCTCCCGAGTTAATTGATTGATTAATTGTTGCTAATCGGGAGATGATCACCTGTATAAAAACCCTGCAGTTTTCCTGCTTGGGGTGGAGAGTAGGTGGGTGTTGAGAGAAGAAATGAGAGTGGAGGAGAAATGAAAAAGAAAAGAAAAGAAACGAAACTGAAAGTAAACTATTGGTTATTGCAGGTGATTGCCCAGTCTGACCGGGGTTTAGGGTTCGTGATTTTGTTTTGGTTAAAACTTGTTTTGTCAAAAAAAATTTAGTTCAAGCCTTTTATTTTTGTCTTTAATAAAAAGAGCACAGCAGCACTTTGCATTGCAGTACTTTGTCTGTGTTTCTCAGTTCCTGCTCCTGGGCTGACGTCACCACATCAGCCAGCCCTGTCACAAGGTCCTAGAATGGCAGAATGGAGAGGTTTTATTTTATTGCAAAGATCCAGTTCATTTGGCCGCTGTTGATGTATCTCTCTCTCTCTTTTTGTTATGTTTGACAGAAGCAACTCATGCATTGTGTCTTATCTATAGCAGCCAGCTGAGCTTTCAACCAAGTACATCTAGCGTCTCTGTTACATATCTAGCAGCCCAAGTACAGTATATTCCATAAATTGAAAACTTGAAAGCCTAGTTAGATGCTATAGGGAAGCATTGAAAATGATTTTACGTTTTACCTAATAAAGCACCTGAGGGAGCTGCTAGAAGTGAGATAAAATAAACTGTAAAGTAACCAACATTCTGTTACAAAATCTTCTCAATTAGACTTCTTATAACTCCTAGCATGACATCTAGTGATATGCTTTAATCTAGCAGTCACCTAAGTGACACACAGTAGTATTATAATATAAACACATTTAGTACATTTACTGTTCAGTATTTGCATTTGGAAAGGTCTTTAGATGAGTCAAAATTCATCTAATCTATGGATAATTATTCCTTTTTTTCAAGGATAAAAGCTTCTAAGAAAAATACAGAAACCCATTAGATATCACTTAAAGTCATTGTGCACCTCTTTGAAAACCTAATTTTTCTGGTTTCTTGGGAATTATGAACTAGTAATGGAAACCAGTTGAACTACTGTTCAATTAATAAAATAAGTCCATTTGGTAGGCTCCAGGGAGCTCTGACTCTTGAACTTGCAGCTGACCCTACATAACATATTGATTACAGGCCTACTTCGGACCGCTGCCTCTGAGTTAGAGAAGTAAAGTTAAACATCTATTCTTGTTTAAAGCAATTTGATTTATACACAAATTATCTGGTCTGTAGAGAAATGGAAACTGGGTATAAAATCCATTCATTTTAGTCCCAGGGAAGTCTCAGTAGAATTGTCCTTGCTTAAGCCACTGGCCTGAAATTCAAGGAGCTGGTTCCCTGTTTTTTTATTTTTTATTTACTTGTAATAGACCAATTAATCAACTAAAGAGTTGATTACAGATTTTTATTTTTTTTATTTTTTACAGTTTAATCGTGCATTTTGGGTAGAAAGAAAAATGAGTGCTGCTATTTAGAGAAGTGCTGATTTGAAGCGTACTCTCTCTCCCAGGAAGTAGTAAGACACTGGTTTTAAACTTGTATAAAAAGTTGTATAAAATCATAATTATTGTCTTGTTTTGTACAAGGATTACTGTGCTACGGATGTACTGTATATATGTATTTGGAACTGTAATGTTTATCTACGTTGATTTAAATGATTGTCAAACATGTGTCTGCAAAGTTACTCATTGTAACCAGAAGTTACTCAATGTGCATTGTAACCAGAACTGTTAATGCTGTGGTAAAATCCAGCATGGCACATTTATACTGGCCAACATAATAAACTGTTGATTTAGTTATAAACCTTTGTTTCCGTGTTTGTGCATTGCTAACAATTTTGCTGTTTAGGGGATACCCCAGAGTGGTTACACAGTATGCGTAACTGTGCTGCTCTGGACCTTGGAGCTTGTGTGATTTATCAGGTCCCTATTTGTTTCATTAGGGTAATAGGACAGATTTCCATTACATGAGAGTAGATGTTGAACTTCATGCTGATTTGAACTCGGCTCTCACCAAGATAAGCACCAACTAAGACGTAGCTTTGCATTAAACTAATGTGATCCATCTACATCTCCATCCATTTGCGATGTTTTCCATCTGATGATGTAGATATCCTTCTGTCTGATGTTGATTGTTGAAGTGTAATGCTGGCTCATTTTGCCTCCCCAGTGCATCAGCACACACAAGAGCTGCGATGCTGGCTCCGGGGATCAGCCCAGTGCGGTCTCCCTAGCGCATCAGCATGACAACTGTCTGGATTGAGCTAAGTAGGGTACATCTCTGGGGTCTTCAAGTGGGCACCTTCCATCCTCTGTGTTTCGTTGACTAGCCCACGACACCTCAAGAGGGCTCAACAGTGATTCTTACAATAAAAATAATAATCCAAATGGATTTAAAAAGACCACATTCCCATTGGGCTTATTTTGTTTTTAGATTTTATTGATTTAAGTATTACTATGTAGGACAGCTGCTATATGATCTTTACCTTTATTAAAAATGTGAACAGATTTATCTATTGATTAATCAACTAATGCCCTAAATTAACTGATCAAAATTTTTCATTGAGTGACAGCCCTAATATACAGTGCTACCACGTAACGTGACCCGTTACACTAAGGAATAAAAAGTTATAACACTGTAAGGTCGTGGCTCCCATTTCCCCCATAATGGAATTTGGCTCACAAACATTGCGTTTTACTATTGTTTTACATTACTGTATTTAAACTCATTATTAGAACAATTATGAAACAATACAAGTGTGTGTAAGCGTCCTTGGATTCTGAGTTATTTATTTACAGTTTACAACATTTATAATAAAAATACACAATTTAAATAAGAGTTGAAGCCCACATCAATGCGGACAGAGCTGACAGCTCACACAAGCTGCTGTGTGAATGTGAAAGACTGTTTGTTGTTTTTGGTGTGGCCCAGGCTGATAGGTGCCAGGAATAATCATCCTAGCCGTGGATTCGAGTACATGTAAATTGTATGTGTCGCCTTCCTTCATTTTCCACGGTACGCTACAATATTAATTTGGCCATTGTAAGTTATCTTGGGACCAAAAATGCCAATATTCCTTATAAGGTGAAGCACAAATAACACAGTCTTCAATTATGGACCCGACTAAAAAATGTGTGAAAATTGAGTTCTGAATCTCGGGTTCATATATGGATTAATGCAATTCCTATTTGAATTGATTATCATCTGAATTAGCATAGTACTGGAATGAGTTCCCAGTCAATGCTACTGTTTGTCATCATACTAACTGCATTCTATCTTTTCAAGTGAACTCAACAGCAGGTGTTTCCTCCCATGTTGATGCTACAGGAAGGGGTGGAAAGTAGATTATAAACACTTAGTTAGCACACTTCCTTGAAGATTTTGGTTAGCATGTCACCATAAAGATGATAATCCATATGGAGAATTTAAGGACACTAGTAATTTTGAACACAGGCATAAAAACACCTTGAAATTGCTAATCTAGGCAGGCCATGGTCTAAAAGCATTAGTGTCCCTGTCAGTGTGATAAATGTATGTAGCTACAAAAGTGTATAACCTTGATGGAAGCTATTCTAGGCATGTTCTTCCTACAAATGGTCTTTCAAAATTCAGCCAAGGTTTTCAACATAGCAGAGCAGCTAACTTACTTTTGAGTGCACATGTTAAGTGACTGCATAACTGTTATTATAGTCTAGTCGAGGGCACAGTTCTTACTGGAGCAACCATATTAAACATTCAGATAAAAATCAATGCAGCTCACACTGTCTCAGCACTGCTGTGAAAAGTGCAAAGGCAAGGCTTGAGTAGACGTTTGTCACTTTTCACCACTGTCCTGAAGGCATAAATTAACCTCAGCCTTGATTTTGAGTTTCAATGACAAAAGAGAAGTCAAATCAAACAGCAGCATGAGGACATCATTAAAGTCTGCTTGATTAGAACAAGACGTGCTGGGAATGTCATGCGCTGCAGTTTCTTTTTATTGTGGTGTTTGTTCATTTAATTCTGATGAATGGTAAGGAACTGAATGCCCTGGAAATAATCAGTCATGGTGTAGGCAGGTCCTTGATGAGCCTCTCCACAGTTCCACAAAGGCACATTACCTGACCTGAAATAATGTTCCTGCTCTTTGGATATGCACAATGTGAGAAATTCTTTAAAAGGTGGCATTTTAATATTTTTTATTATAAAATAGAAATATACAGAAGTCTATAGTGGCTCACCTTGCAAAAGCCCAACCGCTTGGATCCCAGGGAGAGCCATGTAAGTGTGCCATTTTCTGTAAACCTGTATTTGTAACATAGTAGCCCTTAGCACAGGTCTTACCACTCTGAGCATAGTCTGACAATTGTTCACAAGTCTGACATTTAAAATAATGCATTCCCCACTACCAGTGTGTCCATCTCACTCAAAGATTCAATTTGGCAATATGACACTTGTGCAATATTCATTCTATGATGTGTACTTGACTGTCACTAACTTGAGACTCATTTGTGACCTAAGCTACATTAAAATCAAAGCATTCAGAGATGAAATATGAAAACACTGAGCTCCTACACCACCTGGTCTCCTCTACAGTTTGAATTATTTTTTTTTTTAATTATGAACTCCTTTCTATTCATTTCTGGGTTACTGGTATTTCTTCGAAGGTAATGCAGCAGTACGACACCTTCATGGTAACAGCATTTTCTAAAAGTAGTGCCAGGGCATAATAGTAGGAACAGTATTAGAACCTATGAAATGAATCACTGTCCTATAAAAAACAAAGGGAAATGTTTGTTTTGGCGGAGATGGTTCAGTGAAGGTGTGTTGCTCAGTTAGAACGGAGAGAGGGAGTCAGAGACAAAGTAAAAGAAATAGTAAGAGAAACAGAAGTAACACAGTGATAGCAGTAGCTTTGGTCGTGTTTTGTGTGTGAGGCATTTTGTTAAAACATTTTATTTGTTCCTGTGTTTGTTTTGTGAGAGTAAAAGTGTGGGAAGTTTGAGTTTGCCTTGTCTGCACACCACTACACCACAATGGGTTATATCAGCACTTGTAGTGCTTAAACAGACCTCGGGTTTCAGTCTGGGTCTGTTCACTTCTGCTCATGAAGAGAAAGGTGTTATCTTTTTTCATAACCAAGAATCCGAGACAAGCATAGTGACTACCACTACATTCAAGGTATCAATTACTTTGTACAGTAAACTCCCTTCTTGAGTCCAATTCCCTAATTAGACCACTCTACCTCAGCCACCTCTGTTTCAACAATTGTATTGATTAAGAGTGACTATGACTTACACAAAGTAGCAGTTTAATATCCAGATGCAAAATTGTGGCAAAGTGGCTGGTGATTGTGCACAGGTATAGAGGTGATTCAGTACAGGAGTAATCACAGACAATTGTAATCCGGTTTGGAAAGCTTTATTTTAATCTGTGTCTGGTGACCAAACAGAAATGCTCCGGCAATACATAACAAAGTGTACTGCGCAGAGGCAAATAAACAGGTTTACAGTCTCAAACAATAATAGTTATCCGCCCCACAATAATAAAACACAATCACCAGTCCAGGGTGTGTGTATTAGTGCTCGTGGTGGGTGATAACAGGCAATTTTTGTGACAGTTGTGAAGTGCTGTTCCAGTTTGTGCTGGCCCAAAAGCGACAGCTCTGGAAACGTGTTTAGCTGTCTGGTGGTTCAACAAACAAGACAATTACTAACAACACGGAAAAAAACAAACAAACACTCACAAATATTCTTTTCACACAAAGACAGTTCTCTGGCAGTTACTACTGCAGCTCTGTCAGTCCTTCCAGGTTAATACACAAAGCCCAAGCGAAGGAAAAGATTAACAATTCTCCGGCCCCTTTATGCTATCATGCATGACCCCTTGGTAAACGATTGCAGCTGCTATCTCGTTTACCCTCCAGGTCAATACGTTCCTGCAATGGAGTCTCGCCTTCTTCCAGGTTGACCGACTTCCCAACCCTGGAAATGAACTGTTTGGCCAGCCCGTCCAAAGACTAGAACTTCACAACCAGAACTCATTATATTTCCATCACATGAATATAGATCCTTTAAAAGTGTTGTAGGGGCAAGTATTGATAGTACAACTGAGTGTGAAAATAAATTTGCAACATTATTTACGCAGATGTTCACATGAGGTAGCCACTGTAAGCAGTGACAGTGCTGTAAAGTCACAGGGTGTTCTATAATGCTCTAAAAGAATGCCAAATAATCTTAAAACTATCTGTATATCAGCAAACAGATATCCTTTCACCTATCTGTGCCAATATTAATTTATTACCAATAGCTCTCTATGTGTTTCTGTCAGAATGAGGGTTAAATGTGTAATGAATTACCACTGAAAGGCTTTTTTTCATGAAATGAAGGTGGCATATATTCTCATGACAAGAAGCATGGGGAGTGCAAAAAAACTGATTCTGTTCTGTCATATAACTTTAAAAAGACAACCAAGCAAGTGTTTCTGTTGTCCTTGAACTTAAGGTTGCACATGGCAAAAAGCTAACAATAGGAAGAATATTTCTTCAAACATGTCACATAGCAGCATTAGCTTGGTCTCATTATAGTGTTTACTGTTCAGGGACTCTTTAATCATTGTTTACAGCAGCTAACATACCTCTCCAGTATTACAAATTCTTGATAGGATCATCCTTTAACATTTTGGGATGTGTTGTGTCAGCCTGGGGGTCTGTTCTGTTATATCAGTGTATAATCATATTAGCTGACTCTAACACAATGGATAGAGGGCAAATATTGCACAGGGATCTTGATGTGGTAGCACAGTGGTATTGATATGGTTTTGAAAATATGAAAAAGTAACCACTCTAGTCTACTTAATAAAGCACAACCATTGGTATGTACAGATCGATTGCAACTGTATTTTCACTGCATTGCCCTTTTGCTGAACCTTTGGTAATGGTTGCCATCCCAATTTACTTCTGTAAATTAAACCATTAGTGAACAAGGGGTTTTTGAGAAGATTAGAGTTATCCTGAGCACAACGAAGTCAAATTACTTCAGACAAAATAACACACATATTGTGCAACAGCATTACCGTGAATGGGTAATAACAGTCCAATAACACCCCTAACATCACATCTGCAGTGCCAGGGGCATTTTTGATTGGATGAGATGTATGAAGCTTAAACCTTGCCATTCTAGGTCCTGAGCTGATTTCTATGTGAGTGGGGTAAGTGACCCTTACCCATTGTCACTGTGTAGAAGAGATATGATTCAAGGCTGTGTAAAAGGGAAAAGTACATTAGGTGGCATGCTTATAGACAGAAAGGAGAACAACTCCATTGCTGATGTTGAGCAATTCAAAGACATTGAGACAAATACTCTGGCTTATGAAGTATCAAGTAACCACTTACTAGGCTAGATATAAAAGAAAGACCTGCAGGCAAAATAACAGTTCAAAGGAAATTTCACAATGAGGCCAATCGCAAAACCATGATGAAGCCATTCATTTTTCTATGATCCTGTGGGTAAATATTAGACATCTTAAAGTAGGCAAACCATGAAATTGGTTGTACAAACCTGTTAAAGCAAGATTGGAATAAAAAGTGGTTGAGAATGGGGATTGGCAGAACAGCCATGTTCTGTTCAGAAATATGCTTTAACCAGACTGCATTATGTGAGTCATTCAACCAGGCTGAATATCCCTGCTTCATCCTCAAAAAGATGCATGTGCTTTTATTCTATTTTGTGTATAAAGAGATTTTGAATAAAAACAGGAATGGCATACCGTACAATCACAATGGCTATCACGGCTTCCCAAACCACAACCCACCTGAGGAGCCAGGTAATTTTCAGGGACCCACCGTCAATGAGACAGTGGGCAATATACAGAGATCAAACCATTTAAAAACAGCACCATAAATAAAGCATACAGCATTAACGATTTTCAAACTAGGTTCAAGAAAACTGCTCTGTGGCATAACCATATTTCTTAAAAATATGAAGTTAATACTAAAAGAAAAAAAAAGAAACATTGTATTGATTGGTGATGCATCAATTCAAGCAACAGTTTCACTAGTTAATGCCAGTAGCTATATTTAAAGAGCTGTATTTTAGGCCTTTTAAACTGTATTCCTTGCCTTTAGTGTAGTTTCAGAAGATGGATGCTCTAATACTGAACTACATTTAATATGTGTCCTCCAATATCCCAAAATGCTTTCTGATATTTTTTTTGGCGCATGGACATTACAAATACAGTTCTCAGAACAGGTCCCTGAAGGAGTTAAGAATGACGGTCAATACTGCTGTATTATTTTTAGGCTTATGTTGTAAAATGGTGGATCATGGAGCGACATGGTCATATTTATAGCATGTTGACAGAGCCTATGCAAAGCTTACATATGGCAAGACCGTTGCTGCCTTCTGCATCGCTGATACCTTGTGTTGTTAAAAAACAAACCCATAATGTTCTTGCTAAGCAGCGCTATGTCTTCCATGGGGGTAGGCTCCATATTTGCAAGGTTGTAAACAGACAGTGCATGAAGGTATACCATCGTATTTAGTCCCAAAGTCCATTACGTTGCTAGGAACGGTAACTAAACTATTTTAATAGTGTTTGTGTGCATTAAGCCCGACTAAACATAAAATGGTACTTTAGTGTGGAGACTTTGAGCTTGATTAATTAAAACATTTGAGTATGGTTCGAGATTGGTTATATAGTGTGGACAGGACCTAAAATCAATATTTATACCATTTTGGGAAAAAGAAAACAGTTGAGGGGGTTCTTGGGAACATACAAATACTACAAATCAGGTAATCCATAAAAAAAAAAATCACACACACACACACACAACCTGTCTCTATGGTTACAGAAACTACTTTATTGTCGTTGGAAAATGGTTGCATACCAAATACTGGCTTAAGTTAAATTTTAAAAGAAATTGTTACCACACCAATACAACATGTTTGCTGTGTCAACCAAATGCATCATTATATCTGTACCTAGTATAAAAATGACAATACCTTTGTTTAAAATCAATTTCGAGAGCATACAACTTTGACAAACCCTTTGATTCGGCTTCAAAGATCTATCATGTTCCATATCTTCAATAAGTCTTTGCTTTCCACCATATTATTCAACAGGACCCATTGTTTTTTTAAGCAGCCTTCTTACCAAGCATCATATTGTCCACACATACACTTTTTTTTTTTTCCTGAGTTATTTTTCTGGAAAAATGAACCTTGTCAATATTACTCTATTGTTTATTTTTTTATGAATGAGTTACAGAGATAGAATTTCAGGATATTTTGAGAATACTGTTCATTACATTGGTTTACACTAATATATGTATGTAGCAACTATACCCTGTTCTGTGACCCACCTTAGGATGTTTTGCAACTGCTGATTTCATTCATCCTCAATTAAGATTCAGTCGCATCAACTAGCAATATAACCTTACTCTATAATCAATCAATAGCATGATCCAAAACAGCCAAGGTTAAATTAAACTAAATTAAATATATCTTCAGCAGAACAAAATAGAGAGCTGTCAACTCTCTACATTCTTGCAGGTGCCCCTCGATCTAGGTCAAGTTTCTTGTTTTGTTATTTATTTATTTATTTATTTATTTACAAAAATGATGTACCATTTCAGTACCAATTCAACATTAAGTTGCATATTCCCTTCAAATAAACCAGGTGGTGTAATTGTATGACATTTGCTTTTACGGCCCTTCACCAGGTTGGAAAGGATTATCAATATTGCTTTTCATCAACTATCTGTATTACATTTTCAATATACCATATAACAACATTCAGATAAGCCCACATAAAGGGCAAAATAAGTGATATGGGCAAAATGATTAGATCTCATTAAACACTGTGACTGACATATTCTTTTGATTTGATACCGTCCTCCACATTTGGAGTTTTTTGTACCTTTTACCTTACGACTCTTCTTGCAAATCAAGAATATTTTCATTGCTATGGCCAGCCATTAGTAGAATAGTCTCCAGGGCCAGTGCCTCTATTGGTGGACCCAGCAGGTGCTTTATATTACTGTGACAGAGATTGAATAACGCTTGGTATTAGATCTCCCTCCCAACCTGTGAGGGCATTAGGTAAAGGGAACAGAATAACCTGGACTAAAAGACATGACACTTTATTCCCATGGGTAGGTTGAAGTCGGCCGGCTAGAAAAAGGACTGAGCTACGGTACCCGAACTCAATGACCTGAATGGGAACCGGCATGGCATCCGTGGATTGGAGAAGCGGATCCTCTCATTAACCAAGGGGTCATGAGCGAGGGTATAAAATAGAGGCGTAGCAATGTAATCTGTTCCTTTGTAAATGGCTGGATTTGACCTTGAAAGAAACCGTGTTTGTTTTGTGTTTGTTAATGTCGGCTGTAACAGTTGTTTGTCTCTGTAGAATACAGTAACACGACCCAGAGCTGTAGAGCAAGCCAGCATCAACCTGGACATCACTTTCACCCCTGCATTTCACGGAGAACTGTAAATTGCACGTATTATCCCTTCACTCTGTTTTGTGTTTAGTGTGGGTGTGTATAAAACCTGGACTTTTGGTTGTGGGTCAAACCCGGGGATTACAGTTACGAGTGATACACACCGCTGTATCACTCCAGCATTTATTATTTACAGGTGTTTGCCTTCGGGGTCTGGTCATTGCCAATAATTAATAAAACACCTTTGCACCTGAAAGCAATTGTCTGCGTGACTAATCTCCTCTGCACTGCACTCACCTGTATTCACTCACCACTTTGCCACAGTTACACAACTCAGTCAGCCACTAGAGTTCAGTATACACTCCCTCCTCTTTAATAAATCCCATTACAAGTGCTACCACACACTTCTTCACATCCCATTGCCAAACATTCATTGCCCGATGCTCTCTGTGCTGGACAGTGTCCAGCAGTTTCAGTAAAACTGGGTGTGTCGAGTTCAAACCTGGAAAACGGGCTCATTCTATTCTTCAAGGTGCCATTCAACATTTCAAGGGCTACTCTAATGTACTGTACTTCTCAGAGACTCTTCAATTGAAAAACATGTATTAGAAATGAAAAGACCAACTGCATACATAAAGGAAGCAGTAAAAGCAGTACTGAGTAGAACATTTGATTTTAAACCTTAGGGAGAGGACTACACCTTTAAACAATCACTAAAAAGTAAAATACCTCTAAACTATTCTCATTTGGGTTCTGTAATAAATTCTACAAAAATACAGTTTAAAAAGGCATTGACAGTAGAAATAAATCAGAGCCAGAACCTTGAAAAGGGTGGGAAATAAATGAAGAGATGACATGGAGTTAAGCTGTGTTACACAATCTGTGGAAACTTCAGAAGCTGAGCATGGTTTACTTGTTCTGCCTGACAGGTCAATAACTATTCCAACTGACTTCATTTCAAGAAACGTATGCAAAACTCAGCAGTTCCTAGGAGTTGCCTTGGAGTGAAGCCAAGAAGTACCCTGGTCTGAAGAGTTTGTGCTGGTGCTTGAAGCCATGAGTAGGAAGTGTGATTGACAAAGAACTGGAACATGAAGAAGAACTTCCAACGGAACCTACAGCACTTCTGTGTTTTTGTTCTCAGTATTACTCATGAGCAGAAATTCAAAAGAAATTTTGTAAAACTCCAGTAGCATAACTCAAATGGATATTTTAGAGGTTGGCACTGAGTCTGCCCAAATTGAACAGAAGGTAAAGTAACCATTTTGCAACATTTCTAAATGCAGAGAAGTTCCATAAAATTATATAAAGCTCCGCTGGTGAACAACCTGCAGCAACTTCAGTAAGATATTGTCATTTTTAAGATAAATCTGAGTTTTCCTATAGTTTATTGTTCAATGATTGTCCCCCGCTGGGGATGCACAACCCCAAAACTCCCCAAAGACCCACCTGCTGGCTATCAGTATGGCAGGCACTGGCACCATATATCCACCAGAAACATCTTTATTTTTTTACTAACACACCTCATAAAACACATTATCAAACAAAAATATTGAACTTGTACACTCTGTTTTTATTTATCATGTCTTATTGTTTCTGCATCCTAAGTTGTTCCTGATTAGTTTTATACTGTTGGAATTGTTCAATTCAAATCACAATTTACCTGTGCTCATTATTCAAAACAGGCCCAATTTAATTAATTCTTGCACTACCAGGCTTTTTATTGCATAAAATGTAACACTTTTTTAAACATCAGAATTAAGAGCAAGAAGCGTACATTTGAGATGCTGCTGGTGTTTGTACAGGGATGGGAATTGTTAGCAGGGCAGCCATTGCAGAATCCACTTATGGTACCATATTTAAAAAATCTAATTAGGGAGGCAAAAAAAAGACAATTTATTCATAAAAAAATAAATAAAAATAAAAAGAGTAGTAATGTTTAAAACGTACATAAACAGATTTATTATCAGGATATTTTGAACAGTATAAATTAATTAGTTGTGTTAGGCCACTATAAAAATTACCACAAGTGATGTGTACCAGTAATTATTCCCAACTGGCACTGTGTTTTTTTTCAAAACTTAATGTTTAAAAGGGGAAGAAATTACCAGTGCATTCCCCTAGATGTCATTTTTCATAATGGCTCCATTTCAGAAATCCCACCTTGCACAGACAAAAAGGTAAAGTATTCTGGTAACTTGCTAAACATCTATGAGTAACAGTAAAAAAGTGAGTAAGAACATTTGTCTAATAAACAGATAATATATTTAGAAGGTATAAAATATTTATTTAAGTCCAAACAAAAATCATTCTATCTAACAGCAGCACAAACTTAAAAATATATGGCAAGATAGATCATAATTTTTATTTTATTGGGAAGGATTTACACAAAGTGAGGTCCTGTACAGTTCTAGTATGCATTAACACCTCAGGGATTTTAAGCATGTGATATTGTCTTATTTAAAAAAGTATCCAATTCAAGCATAATTAGGGCATGTCTGATTGTTTTATGTAAAAAAATACCGGTTGTGTAGGCCTACAGCAATTGAAATTCAAAATAATTTTCATTGATGCTGTAGCAAAACACTGATCCAATTCATTTATTTTTAAATAAAGTGTCAATCTGAGGAATTAACTGCATCTGTTTTTCAGATAGCAGTGGATTTATAATAGGAAGTGTTTCTACCAACCAGGCAGTTTAGAGTGATTGATACAGTAGAACATTATTAATAATATCCCACGTCTTTTTAGTGGCAAACATGGAAGGTAATAAACTATAAACAGTAACACAATGCTTATTTCTGTGTGTGCTCTCACTTGAAATCATAAATCCATATACTGGTACGTACTTGACTTTTTTTTTTAAAAGCTCAAGATTAATAAACCTTTTACAAAATCTTTTAGAGAGAGTTAAAAGTATATTCTCAGGTTCAAAGAACTGTTTAACCTAATTAAATCTTTATAGAATCTTTTATTGACTATTGGGCCGATTTTTCAAACTTGTTAGCTAAGTATTCATTTTCCAGAACTTGATAAGTTTAAGGCTTCCACCTTTAAACATGTAAACTTGCTTAGTTTACTAATAAACGTTTACAAATTCCATAAACTATAAGCTAACATTAGGCAGTTGGAAATCTGTATCATTTATCTCTGATTTGTTTTTGTATTGCGTTGGAATCGTATTTGCCCTTAATGACAGTCCACTATTGTGACAGGCAAAGATTGGATGTGAATGCATTTTTCATTTTACATATTTACTGTGCAAGTATCTGTTTAATTATGCAGGTTCAGAATACATTATTCTAGTTAAGAATAAAAAGGCTTTCCATTAATTGCATTTCCATGTTGTTTGTGGTGTGAACTACACAGAAAATGGAGGTGTTGTACCTACAGTATTGGGAAAGGAGGTACGAACAAGCATGCATATTCTAGTTCACATTGAATTATTTACATTATTGTTTTAATGTGTGTTTTAATTAATGTTTCATGTTTTCAAGTGTTCGGTAGACTAGTCTATATCTTATTCAGAAACATTCATTTTGGGATAGGTGGCCTAAATAAGCACTGCATCAATAGAAATATAGGACCTACATGAAAGCCATTTGGAATCTTTGGGGGACGTTGAAATTCCCTGAAAAATCAGTTCAGTTTGTTTCTAAAGCAGATGAGTATAAAAGAGGAAGTTGCATTGGTAATCAGTGCCAGGTTGGCTCACCGCTACCACCTGCAAGGCAAAGGGATTGTGAATAGGCCTGTTGATGAAAATTTGCTTTCTTTGGCCTTTGCCAGCTGACAGCCCTGGCTATTTGTGATACCTGCATATTCCTGCAAGCCACAGATTTACACTACAAACAGTTTAAGTGTATAGAGAGAAGATAGCTACAGGACATGAGGAAGAGTGGGCTTTTCTTCTAGTCTTGGATAAGAAATGGTGCTGGTAAACAGAATTAAAGAAGGAACTGTGAAGGGGAACAATGGGAGAAAATTAAAGGAAAAAGATATAAAATAATTGCAATAACCTCTATATTAGTAATTGATAGAATTAGAGGCCTCTTTGTCCAGTATTATTAGTTATGTAACACTTGGTGGTTTGTGGATCTCTGCATGGTATGTCACATTACTGGAGTTGCTGTATTTTTTTTTCACCAGTACCATAGCTAAATTGTCCCAGTAAAATCTTGGGAACATACTAACAGTATAATATGGTACAACAACAACAATGAAGGTAAGCATAGCTGGTATATCTAGATATGCTCTTAGTTCATACTCTATGTCATGTAAGCGGCTCTTTTCATAACCTTGAAAAGGTTTCATAACAGAAATAGCCCCCCTCCCTGAAAAAAAGCATATTTTCACAGTGTGATTTGCTTTGTGTTTAACTAATTAAAGAACCAGCCCTCAGGAACAAGTGGCATGCTATTTCTGAGGTTGCTTCATAGATGTGTCACAAACAGACATTAGGATATATCTATTTATACTAACCAATTGACCGCCACAGGAAGTTAATTGTTCAAGGGATTCACCTGTGTGCTACAGTCAATTCAGCTGTAACCATTCTCTCCTGTCAGTTCAACACTACTGGATTCTGTATGGGCAGAGATCTTCTTTGATGAATGAAAAATTGGCTTTTGAGCGAATGAGATGGATTCAAAATCATATAAAACAGACTGCCACCACCTAGCATAGGAAATGAAACCGCATGTATCATATCTAGCATAAGTGAATTCCTGTTCAGTCACTGGTTTCTCTTCTCTCAAAATTTACATTTTTCATTGGTTGAATTAGCTGCCAGTTGACTGTGCTGTGTCTACTAAATTTGATTGCCAGATTACCAATCAATTTTTTAAACAATGAGAGATGTGTAGCAAAAATAAGAATAACCAGGAGTTTAGGTACTCTCTCAAAAAAGAAAAAAAAGATAAAGTATGTGTGATTTTTTTTTTCACATAGGCCTGGTGGTGGCATTCTGAAATGACTTTTATATAAAGCCATTCATGCAGTACTAATACATTGGAAACCCCACCCCATGTGGAAGCAAGCAGCTTGAACAGGCAGGGGATACTGACTGTGATAAGCTTCATGAAATGGTGTACACAGGTGAATAACCTTGACAATCACAGTCATTTTCAGTGTTAATCTAAACTAATGGTATAAAAGAAATCAATTCAATTTTAGACCTTAATGGAAAACATTATATAACAGGTGACAGTCAAGGGGTTAAACCTGATCTGCATTATTACCTTTATCCACTATATTCTAACAGGAGGCACAAAGCATTCAGTTAAACAGTCACAGTTTCCTTTACACGTCTACATAAACAGAAATTCTGTCATTGTTATGGAACCAAGCATGGACAACTATTTACATATTTTCTTGATAGCATCAGAATCCAGGAATTGTGGCTGTTGGCTTAATCTTAAAAAGAAAAGTTGCAATAAAATTGTAACCTTAACCCTAAACCTAATCGAACCAGTGTGAATCGGTGCCTTTGTGATATCATTGGTATGTCAAAATATGAAGGAAAAACATAACAATCAGAGAGAGAATATTTAAGCAACTGTAAAGAGTGTTTAATAAGCAGAACTAGTCAGCAACATGCATTGAAAAAGCCAAGTGCACTTGTTTCATGATCTCTTATTATTTATCTATGTATCCATTTATCATCTTATCATGTAGCCTCGGCCTGTTGCTACATAAATGATGCTGCACCTCTCAACAGACATTCCTGTATAGAAAGCCATAAGCCACATACTGTATTCATTTTGATTAAACAATGTAGTGGTATGTTCATGTGGATATAAAAGGGTTATTTGCCTCTCATTGACACACATGAGTCACAAGCACAACATAATGACTATTGACTTCCCAATTGAGTCACACCACAAAGGCAGAAAGTCTTTTTGAAATGACGCCAAGGGCATGCCTGCTTCAGGTACGTGGTCTTACATGCTTCATCACAAAATACATCTTCTGTAATTACAATGTATGTGTGCATGTGGTTCTGTAACCTCAGTTTGTAATGGCTTGGCATTTCAGCCCATTGTATTGCAGAGGCAATGGCTGGACCGCTAACCTCATGGTCTTAGCATTTAAATAAAGAGCAAGCTCTCCAGGTGAGAGGCAAATATGTATTGTCAGCTGATGTCAGTATTATTAACTCATCAGCTGCTAAGAGGATATCCGTAACAGCATGCAATTACAGAGCTATTACAGTTTGATAAGATAGAGCTAATGTAAATTGTTTTCTTAACTTCAAATTAGAGGCATCTCTAAGTCCACTATTTTTTTTGTAGGCTGAGGAATTATACTGTATTCTAGTCTTGAAATTACTAGATTATCCTGAAACACTGAGGGGTTCTGGAATCATCGAACATATCTTGAAACAGCACAACTAGCTAAGAGTGTCATATACAGGCATGATCAGCTTAAAACAATACTAGCTATTGCTACACTGTTGTCTCCTACGCTGTGCTGCCTACTCTGCAAACAAATGAAAATTGTTTTGAATTTAATACAAAATTATTAAGGTTTTTTTTTTTAAAGAAAATGTATAGAAAATCTAATATTTTTAGTAGAGTGAACAGAATGACAGGCCGGTTCTCAGATACCTGCCATTTAAGCTTTTTTTGTCTGAAAGTTTCATAGACAGTAGAATCACAGTGTTAATTAAGAGCCTCCATGAAGGGCTTCTTCATGATATGGTATTTTCTGGGATTAAGGAACTTGAATAGTCAATGAAATTACTTTATTATCAAAGCTGATGACACTGTGAAAAAAAAAAATCAGCCTCAACCTCCCTTGGGAATATTTCATTGTGAGAAAATATTTTCCCAATTCCTCAGATAGGCAGACTTGCTTACTCATTTTAATATCTGAGATATTTCTGTCATTGCATATGCCCTAAAACCTTCTGTTCGTTATAGCCACATGTTCCTAGACAGGGGAAATAGCTGCTGTATCCCAGGTTAACCCAGATTCCATTTTCTGCATTTATTCTGAAATCTGCCATAAAGCTATTATTATACCATCACTGCCCTACTTCATCTGTCTTTGCCTCTGTCTGCTTCCAAGGCAACCACTCAGACTGCCCTGAAACTACCATTATCAAGTCTATTGAAGATGTCCCTGAAGCCGGGAGAAGTAAATTAGCTGAGAATCATCAACAAAACCTAACGGTGAGTCACTCCACACATGCTAATGCTCTTGCAGTTTGGGTAATGAAAATGTGGCTTTCGTGGTCGTAACTGTATGGCGACACCAGCTCATACAGCACAAAGCCAGTCTGATATGAAAGGAATTAAGTGCGAAAGCACATTAATGACTACTCTGATATGACATGAAGCAGTTTTGTCAGCTGCAGAGGCCTGTAACAGGACATGAGAGAGAATAGAGAATGTCTAGTGGTGCAATGGCTGAGTTCAGATCAGGAAGTTATGTGTTTAATGCCCCAAGCCAAGGGTTGTTGTAAGTGAAAACTCTTCTTTAACTGGCAATGACACCTGTTTAGAGAAAAGGAGAAATATTTGGCAGCTGGGACAAATTTCCCCCATGCCACAGTGTTGTATGGGTGTTACAAAAATACAGTATACTGTTTTCATGAATATATGCCAATATTCCATTAGCAAAATCCTCTAATCATGCAAGGAACAGTTCATTTACACAAGTGTATTTTTTCCATTGCCAAGTGATGTGCACTGCAGTACATCATCAGTGTACAATTCAGAATGTGCTAATGAATGAATAGAAAGCAATATATCAGAGGAGGTGGAGCTGAACACTGAAGGATAAAATTGATCCAGTGAAAAATTGAATTGGTCAGAGGAAGATTATCTATGCTATGGTAAACACTGTTTCATAAGGAGAACAACACAGCAACATTTATTGAGTAAACCTACTACAGTGTACTTGTTTCAATCGGTTATTGTGGTTATTAACAATAAAACAATATGAACAAATGTGTCCTCGCTTACTGAAGTCACTTAATTACAAATACAAGGCCTAACTGGAATGCTAATGTGCGGACACCCATACTATAATTAAAATGACCTTTGGCAGACACAATTGCGAATTAAATATTACAGCACATTATCCTGTTCAGTGGGTAACTTGTTATATTGAAAATATCAATAGGAGGCTAATTGACTGGTATTTTATTTTTTTACATTCCTTTTGGTGTTTTTTTTTTCAATGTGGTGAATCCAGAAGTCTCTGCGCAATGTATTTCTGACTACTACTGTGCTCTACATACTACAGTCAGTGGTGTGAAATTGTAGTCTCAGCAACAGTATTCTTCACCCCTACCCTCCTGCTTTGATTCAAATTGACTCATTTTGGCAAAAGAAAGCCTGTGGTAGCTTCAAGCTCCTTGTACTCATTGCTTGTCAACACATATAGTTGGTAACAAAGAACACTTGCCTGTGTTCATCCATTATGAACTTCAGACAGATAAAGAAATGGTAGATTGCTCTCTTAGCAGTAGAGCAAAGTCTCTGCTGGTACTCATGGAATCCATCAAGAGACAATAGCATCATCATGAATTCTGAGTCTCAAAGTGTTAACCAAAAATGTGTTTCTCTGATCCTATTTTTAGCTCTTAAAGTAGAAGTAGTACCATCTTTATTCCTGTCTGCTCGTGCTGATACAGTGACAGAAAGCACTAATATGGTGGTGTATACATTCATCAATAGTACAGTCTGCATCATCAAAAATTCTAGTGATGTGCACTGCCAGATATATACACCTAGAAACTGCTTTTGTTGTGATTCCATGCACTCACCAGTTGCACTCAATTAGAGGGATGAATTGAACACTCAAATTCTCATGTAGAGAGTGTCTGGAGAGGTTGGAAAATCAGATCCATAGAGCGATGGTAGATTCTAAAGATTTTTAAAACTCACATTTTTTGTGGCCTAAGTTCAAGCAGCCTAATACAACCTAGTTAAAAGAAAGTAAAAACAACAATAAAAAAATAATTTAGTAAAACTACATTTTAATGCATTTTATTGGTCTAACTAAACAATAATTATTCACAAGCTTTCAAGGCCTCAAAATGTCTCTTCTTCAGGTGAAAGTAGGAAAGAGATTAATGTATCCATTCAAAGGTGAGTCCTTATTGTTTAGTTACTCCAATAAAAGGCATCACATCCCCTTCTCTTTGTCTATCATATCTGGATTGATAGGGCTACCATTTCATTTATCAATTGAATCAATAAATATTGGAGGTTGTCAGATGGTCCAATCTTGCTCTATATTGCTGATAACAAACTTCACGTGCATAATAGGTCTTACTGACAGGGCTATAGAATTAAGTACTGGTACTCTAATTTTCCATGGAGCTAGAATAGCACCAACAGCTTTACAATAGATTCCCTTCCAGTACAGACACATGCCCTCGTCAAGACTAGACTTAATTACTATATGTATATCGCACACACAATCCATGATGCTCCTTGAAGTATTAGCTAAATTCTCGGCTCCAACCAGTTCCCTTAAAAGACTGGTATTTTAAAAATAACCAAAGTTGTAGTCACAAGCAGTCCTATAATTCAGCTGATCACCTTCATGACAATGCTGCAGCAGATAGTATGAGAGGCATGCCTGCTTGGGTCACAGAGTGAAAGAGTTGGAACAAAGCGTTGGAGAATACTTGAAACATGCTTTTAGGGACTGTGAGAAACCAGAAAGCCAATTAAAGGTTTAAGCTGAGTAAACTGAAGGGTAAATTATAGAAGAATGTTGAAAATAATCATCAAGTAAGCAGTGTACATTTTAGTATGAAACCGAACATTGCTGTGTTACCTGTTTGACAATGTGGGCAATAATCTTTACACTATCAGTGCACTAGCGTGGCCATTTTGAAAAGAGCTTTGAAACAGATTTTACAGTTATAAGTGTAAAAAGTTGTCAGGATGCTAACAGCGAAAAGAAAAATGACAGGTACGTTATTAAAACAGTTGTATCAACACCTGGGGGCGTGTTACGCTGTATTCTTTGGTACCCCGATACTTACTCTTTAAAGTGTTATGGAACCCCATGTTTACAAGAAACACATTATTTTACCTTCACTATTCCATGTTGTCCATATTCCAGCAATTTGTTTCAAAATGTTCACAATATTTTAAATATATTTTTATATTCACATATCATAGGTAATTCATTTGTTCAACTTTTACTCAGGAATGCTCGTCAGGAGAATTAGATTTCTTGTAAACATCAGTTTATCCAGTTCACACACCCTTCTGCAGCAATGCTGGTGCTCTGATTGGAATGAGAGGTGTAGGGCAGAAAACCAGCACTGTTGCAGATAGGAGCATGATGTCGATACACTGACATCCTCAGAAGACTTTTTTTTCTCCTGAGTAAATGTTGAGAAAGGTATTGTCCAGTTGATTTATGACAATATGTTTAAAAATATAATGCTTTGACACAGACAACACAGGACACAGCAAAAGTAATGTAATGCGTTAATTGTTAACATTGCAAGGTGTTCTGTAACGCTTAGGGTCCAAGCTATTTTCGCCTGTTTTTTTTTCTGTTGTTAGATTTGTGGCTATAACTATTTAACTGTAAAGGTTACAGGTACATGCCATACAGGAAATGAATGTGCACACACTATGCTTTCATAAAAAAGGTAATTAGTCTGAAACTCACCCTGTTCAATACAGATGGCAAAAAACACAGAAAAAGAGGTGCTTTTTTAGAACAAAAACATTATTTATTGTTTGTAAAACATATTTTAGCATGGTCAGCTCGAATCTGACAGTGGCCAATGAAAGTTCAACATGTAGGGAACATGGATTTTTTTTTTTTTTGAACAAATAGGATAATAAATAAAGGAATTATGGTCGTATATACAAAAGGGATAAAAAAAACAACAACAACAAAAAAACCTGATGTGCAAAAGAAAACAAATACAACAAAAAAAAAAACCATTCAAATTATTCATCCCAGGCACCCTGATCATGTAGCACAAGATGGGGCTGTTCTCTGTGGCTTGAATGGCCAGCAAGGTGGTGACCAGAAAAAACTGTGGTCTCGTGCATCTGATCCACAAACACAGAAAAAATAAAGGGCTAGTTCACGCAGGGATAACTAACATTGGAAACAACAAAGAAACAACTTTGTATGTTTCTTTGTGAAGCACATTGATGCTGAAAAACCAAAGACAAACAAAGCTTTAGAGAATTTGTAAAGTCACACAACCTCTTCCCCTTGTGAAACTTTTTGCATACAGCTTACAGAAGTGGAAACAGAAACGGCAGACTATTGTTTCTATTGATGCATCTGCTTCTCCAAATTAACTGAAGAAACTTTATGTGAAACAGTCCTACTGCAAGAGATATAAAAGGACACCTGCTTGTTCCTCTAAATATTAAAAAAAAAGATGTTGTGTTCCTGTGTCACAGACAAAGCACATGTCATCTGTAACTTATCTACTCTAAAGCTTGCCACACTATTAGGTTTTAGCAGCTTTGAAGGAAGAACATGTCAGTGCAAGCAAGACAACTAGGTCAACTTTTCACACTGAAAGAAGCTTAGTGCTCTATAGACTGTGTATAGACTGTGTATGGAATGTTCTAAAATTAACAGCAGTCTTGAAGTTCTGTCTATAGAAGCTTAAAATAGTGGTCATGCGTACATTCACAGAACTTAGGATGATGTGTGTCATCAAGCACAGAATGAAAACTACCTGTTTAAACCTTGACATGACTGCTATATTTTGATTTCACTTACTATTATTACACTTAAAATGTAAATGCTAACACTGGTCATTCTATAGGAGCATGGTAAAATGTAGTTTTAACAAAATAGTGAAATGCATAACTGCAACTATCCTTAGGCTAACATTTTAATTATGCTGTTGCTATCCTTTAAGTAGCTTCTAAAAAGTACCAATTAACTTTTAGCATCAATATTAAACTGATCATATATCTTTACTGCCAATATGTTTTTTACAGGTGGAAAGCTGCATTTTTAAAGAAAGTATGGTAATGAAAATCTTAAAAAATGGGAAACAGAACAGAGTTGCTGTATTGATTGACATTAAAAATAATAGAGGTGTTTCTGTGAATGCCAGAGCAGCGGCTCCTTTATAAATGAAGGTCATGACTTGGCACACACAGAAGCTGGTGAGTGCTGGTATTTGGAATCATGAATTTGATTCTGAAAGGGCTCTTTCTTGATTGTGCCTGGAGAGGCAATGTTTGAAGATCATTTCCCATTGGTGAGGAAAGACACTGTCTACCTAAGAAAAACCTTGCCAGAACTCAGAACAAACCCTACAAAGTAAACAAGCTCATATGTGGGTGAAGAACAGGTCTGGTAGAGAATTGTGGCCTGTACTATCCTGATGTTCTGCTGATGTAAAAATAGCTCTTGAGGTTGGATGCTTAATTCTGGTTTTGATAGTTTCATAATAACCTAAAGGTTATTTGCATCTCTTTTTAAATATATCTAAACAGCTGCATAATATTAGTAGTGTCCCTGGATAATTATAATTGTCATCCCCTATGAACACAAATATATTGGGATGGAAGCCTTTTCTTTACAGTGAGAATGCATGCTTAAAAATGCATGTTGTACGTGAGCAATAACATTTCACAGGGTACTGTATGAGATACCATGCCTTGGAGGTGTGAAATATGTGACAAAGTAGAGTGCCTTCAACACACCTAAAAACAGTATATATTACACGCGTGGTTGCATTAATTGGACAGTGTCTTTGAACCTTTATAAAGGCTATGAGATGGATAATAAATGAAAATAAGCTCATGCAATCCAACCAGGGCGGTTGTGCTGTGATGTTTACAGGTCTTGGTCAATTAGATCAATAATATGGACTATAGTGGAGGGTTAAAGTGGAAAACTTTGCCAAATCACAGGGTTACAGTAGATTTATTATGGCAAATACTTTTTAGTTTACTCAAAATACTAATAGTTTATTATATATTGTATGTATCTTTTTAATTTAACCTCTTGTATACAAAATACAAAAATCTAAGTTTGGGCAAACTTCACTTAACTGACTTTAAGTCTTTTACATTGTCTTCCAATGTACTTATTATATCAAAATATATGTTTGAAAATAATGCATTGTGACGGGTTACCCACCTCCCCAGGGTGTATTTTGGGTTATTTTGTATAGTGTGGGTTTTGTAGGATGGCTGATTTAAAATGTATGTTGGCATGTGGGCATGGGGAAGTCACAATCACTTCTTTGCAGATTGAATGATTAGCAATCAAGTACCGGTGCAGCTGCTTAAAAGGAACACATTTCTCACACTCGAGGTTGGTGCGTTCGCAGTGGAGAACAGGAGAGAAAGGAGAAATAATCAATCAAAAATTGCTGCTCGTGCTGGAAAGATGATACGTGTTTGGGGGTTTGTCCACTGTTTTGATTTAGTCCGTCGTGCCGTTTATTTTGAGTGTTTCTGTTTTATTAAAAATGTTTGTTTTACTTTAATAAATATGAGAGATGAAAGTGTTCTTACCCCAGTACTGTGTAGATTCCTGGTCTGTGATGTCACAGCACCCAGCCAATCTGTTACATTCAAGTTTATTTTAAAAACTAAAATATGTACTGCACCTTAAATGACAGCACTGGCAAATAAGGAGGTAAAAGCTTAAGGGAATTAGACATTCCATTTCATTGTTAGTGTAATGTGCAAGCATTGCTTACTTTTAAGGACAATGGTAACAGAACCACATATATTGATTTGAACAGCTACATTTGTTGTTAAGGTTACTTTAAACCCTTAATATTTTTTCTTATACATTGAATATTTATCATTATTATGATAACATGTTTTTAATACCATTATCCCACTCCCATTTAGACCAGTTTAAAGATGTCAAGTGGTGACCCATGAAAACTGGCAGTGTTGTTTCCTAAGGCTGTTTCTGTGTCTGTGTTTATCATTTGGCAATAATACTGTTGAATTTCTGAAGTAGTTGAAAATGACCCTGTTGGTGCAGATACAGTAGCCAGCTGGCTTAGGATATACAGTACTAGAAATGTCATGCCAAGCTGCTGCAGCCTTTGCAGCCCGGAATCTTGACAGGGACAAACACTGTACAAGCTAACATGATTGGAGCTTTAGAAAAGTAAGGAAACAAAGCTTGTGGCCTGGGAAATAGATGGGGTTATTTTGCACCGGTTTAGAACTTTCTCAAAACAAAAGCAGAAGAATTATATTTTCATCATAAGCAAATGTCAGGTAATATAGTGTCATTATTGCAGAGGACAATTGATGAATACTCAGCTAGGTCTACTGCTTGAGCTGCACATTTACTATGCAAAACACCACTCAGTAATGAGTGTGATACAGTTACCTTCTGAAGAGAATACAATTGATTAAACTAACTTCAGACTGAAGAAATGCACTGCCGTTTATTTTTCTTTGAATAAATTGCATTTAAATGAGTTGAAAATACTATGCAAAAAGTTGACTGTCCCAAAGAGTGAGACTTCCAGCACCAAAAAGTGAGATTTCCAGGCGAAAGAGTTAGATTTCAAGGCCAAAGAGTGAGATTTCGAGCTGGTGTGCTATTTCGTTGCTTTAGGCAGGGCCTCTCGTCTCTGGTCCTTGGGGACACCCAGCGGTCCAGGTTATCAATCCAACCAGCACTTAATAGTTTGTTTTAAAATGTACACTGCTTAGTATTGCATATGAAACATGCAATGTAAGAATATTTTCACATCCATGTTATTAACACAATAAAAATAACTAGTACTACTACTAATAATAATATTAATAATAATTTATAAATAACCAGCACATTAAATCTTTTCACCGGAAACCAGTAAATGAACCAGCCAGATGGCAACCCTAGCAGTATACTGGTATACTATTCCCTGCCAATATACGGTTGTTAAAATACCGATTCAATCAAACTACCCCGTGTTAAAAAAATATTTTTGAGTGATGGCAGAAGGGGGAATGTCCTGATGGAAATATCAATGCAAGGGGAGGGGAGAGGGTCACAAAATGTATTACTAAACCAAAGGCTGTAGCCAGCTATGAGGCACCCAAGGCACAGGCCTTGGTTAAAATCAAAGTAATAATTATTTATTTAGGCCCTTTTTCCACGTTGCTTTGCATACATTCAGTCCTAAGTCCCACTGATATCTAATCTATAGCCTCTGTGCTCTTCAAAATTTTTACTGTCTATTTACTTATGTTGTGAGTGATGTGTTTAGTAGGCAATGTCTGTATTTCAATTTAATATCGCTACAGCTGTTTTTTTCTGACAAATGTACTTGCTTTTAAATATGTTTTATGATTAACTAAGAATCCTTTCTACTCGAGTGAATAACATGCAGAGTGAATGTGGCGGAATACAATTAATTGCTCTGCATTTTAAGTAATCATTATTAATTTTATTTGACGGCTTTAGTAAGGGTGAAATCTTTGTTTTATGAAAGCGTTTGTGTTGTAGCTACAACCTCCAAGCAGCAGCAAGGGTGAAGTGATCATCACTGTGGTTTTAGGAATGTATAGGCGGGCAGAGCGCTCACAAATAAAATCTGAAAACCAGAAACCCTAACTATCCCTTATGGTGTATTTAGAAGAATTTGACAGTGTGTGATTGACACTGGTAGTTGAGTTGAGGGTTGTGTAAAGTTTGCAAGGAACATCACAGCTGGCCAATCACATTTATAGAAGTACATAAACAATCTTAATTTAACCAGGGAGGAAAAAAAAAAAAAAACTATTTGAGATATAAGTATAAACAAATAGCAAATATCATTATGGTATGGAAATTGGCAGTGGAAGTATGAAGAGCCTCACCATATTGCTGCATCCATCATCAAATCCCTCAGCATGCTTTGCTGCTTTCTATTCATCTTTCAGACATTTTATAGATTACAAATTATTCTGTCTAGAATGCTTTTAAAAAGCCCAGGCAGCATCTTTTATCCAGTGTTGTTGTATGCATACACTGCACAATGATAATGGAAAGATATTATTTGGCA
The DNA here is from genome assembly GCF_017654505.1 of Polyodon spathula. Taxonomy (NCBI): domain Eukaryota; kingdom Metazoa; phylum Chordata; class Actinopteri; order Acipenseriformes; family Polyodontidae; genus Polyodon; species Polyodon spathula. Next base: position 90,723,584 of record NC_054535.1, on the reverse strand, counting down.
TCATTCAAAGCACAATCCAGTACACAATGCAGTAGATGAATAGAAAACCTTGACACTTGTCTCGTCTCTTGGAAGTCTTGCATTATGTATAGAAAATTAGGTTTTGTTCAAAGTAATGTAGTCCTATTTTGTTCAATCCATTACAGAACTTTAAAAATACAAGGTTCAGTCAAGTGAAACATACTCTGGAGATGGTAAGCCAAATGTAAAATTACCTGTATGTCTTAATGTAGTCTCCTTCCATTTCTATACACTTGTACCACGGTGTACAAATGATTGGACCTTGACCATCAAGATCTAATTACCAAGCCTGTGATGTACTGTAAAAACCTTTGTATAAGAGGGGGGGAGGGGCAACTTATACACCAGTGTGACCTATATGCTTTTTCCTGAAATTGTTGTCTCAAAAGGGGAGGGGGCGACTTATACACTATTTTTTATGGTATTTAATGGGTTACCCTTCTAAAACTTTGCTTTAAAGGTCTCTTTTACTAAATGTTGAGAGAGGAAAAGACTAAGGGGTAGATAGCTCAGTCGCAGTGCAAACATAATGCAATTTGCATTAGTGTTACAACAATTCGCAAAGTGCACATTTTGTCGTATGTACTAAGAAAAAATATGTTAATGATGACAACCGCAATATACTCATTTAAATAGTGTTTGCATCATCTTAGCAAGATCACTAGCGAGAGTTGTGCGACAGTTTTTCAGATAAAATAGTAGCAGTTGAGTTGTGGTTTGCTGCAGCAGAGGGTGCCTGAAGAATAACGTTTATACATGCAAGGGTGCAAGAATCTAAATAACATTGTTTTTGTTAAATGTAAAAGTCATCTGTACAACGCATTCTGTTCATTATATATATATATATTATATATATATATATATATATATATATATATATATATATATATATATATATATATATATAAATGGAAGGCAGTTTATTCCCATTAGATTCTATAGTGGGGCCCCAACCTTCACCCCCCCCCAAAAGCTTTTCATAATCATACAGTAACCCCTCGCTAAACCGGACATGTTTGTCCGACATAAGGAGGTGTCAGGTTTAAAAACAATACAATAACAATACTTGGTTGTACAGTGGCTCTCAAAAGTATTCACCCCCCTTGGACTTTTCCTCATTTTATTGTGTTACAACATTGAATCAGAATGGATTTAATTAGGAGTTGTTGCCACTGATCTACACAAAAAAAGTCCATAATGTCAAAGTGAAAAATAAAATCTACAAATTCTTCTAAATTAATTGCAAATATAAAATAGAAAACAATTGATTGCATAAGTATTCACCACCTTTGCTATGACACACCTAAATAAGCTCTGGTGCAACCAGTTGTCTATAGAAGTCACATAATTAGTTAAATGGAGTCCACGTGTGTGCAATTAAGGTGTTTCACATGATTTCAGGTTAAATACACCTGTCTCTGGGAGGTCCCACAGTTGATTAATACATTTCCTAACAAAAACTACATCATGAAGACGAAAGAACATTCAAAGCAAATCCGGAATAAGGTTCTTCAAAAGCTCCACTCAGGGGTAGGATATAAGAACATTTCCAAGGCACTGAATATCCCCTGGAGCACAGTAAAGTCCATTATTAAAAAATGGAGAGAATATGGCACAACTGTGAATCTGCCTAGAACAGACTGTCCTCAAAAACTGAGTATCCGGGAGAGAAGGGCACTAGTCAGGGAGGCCACCAAGAGGCCTATGGCAATGCTTAAGGAGTTACAGTTTTCCATAGCTGAGCTGGGAGACACTGTGCATACGGCAACAATAGCCTGGGTGCTTCACAAAACTGGCCTTTATGGGAGAGTGGCAAAAAGAAAGCCATTGTTGAAAAAAACTCACATCAAATCTCGGCTAGAATTTGCCAGAAGGCATGTGTGAGACTCTGAGACCAAGTGGTAGAAGATTCTATGGACTGATGAAACCAAAATAGAGTTTTTTGGCCTCAACACTAAGTGCTGTGTTTGGCGCAAGCCTAACACCGCACATCATCCTGAGAACACCATCCCTACCGTGAAGCATGGTGGTGGAGGCATCATGCTATGGGGATGCTTCTCTGCATCAGGGCCTGGAAAGCTTGTGAAGATAGAGGGCAAAATGGATGCAGCAAAGTACAGAGAAATCCTTGAGGAAAACCTACTGAAGTCTGGAAGAGACCTGGGACTTGGAAGAAGATTCATCTTCCAGCAGAACAATGACCCCAAACATATAGCCAAAGACACATTGGAGTGGCTTAAAAACAAAAAGGTCAATGTCCTGGAGTGGCCCAGTCAAAGCCTGGACCTCAATCCAATTGAGAATATGTGGAAAGAGTTGAAAATTGCTGTTCACCAAAGATCTCCATCCAACTTGAAGGAGCTTGAGCAATTTTGCAAAGAAGAAAGGGCAAAAATTGCAGTGTCCTGATGTGCAAAGGTGGTAGAGACTTATCCAAATAGACTCATGGCTATAATTGCTGCCAAAGGTGCCTCTACCAAATATTGACTCAAGGGGGTGAATACTTATGCAATCAATTATTTTCTGTTTTGTATTTGTATTTAATTTAGAACAATTTGTAGATTTTATTTTTCACTTTGACATTATGGACCTTTTTGTGTTGACCAGTGGCAAAAACTCATAATTAAATCAATTTTGTTTCCGTGTTGTAAAACAATAAAATGTGGAAAAGTCCAAGGGGGTGAATATTTTTGAGCGCCACTGTAAATCTCCCTCCCGAACCTGTGAGGGCGCTAAGCAGAGAGAACAGAGTTCCATGGACGGGCTGATCTGACAGTTCTTTTCAAGGGAAGTCAGCCAGCCAGGAAGGCTCGGGGTGAGACTCCATTGCAATAACGCATTTACCTGGAAGGGAAATGACATGGCAGCCACAGATTGGAGAGGCGGTTGCATTCATTTACCAAGGGATCATTTGTGACAGCACAAAAGGGGACAGAGAATCGTAATCTGTTCCTTCGCATTTGGTTTTGCAAAATAAACTGAGAAGGACTGTGAGAGACCCCTTAGAGAAAGCAGTATTGTGACTGTTTTTTGTTTGTTTGTCTGTGTGTAATTGTCTTGTTTGTTACACCACACTAGACGGCTAACACGATTCCGGAGCTGTTTCCGAGGACCAGCACTAAAGCCAGAACAGTCACAAATAAAACCTGTATCACCCACCACGAGCACTACTGCACTCACCCAGGACTGGTGACCGTGTGTATAATTGTGGGGCGGATACATGTTGGGTTGTTATTCTTATTGTTTGGGTCTGTAAACCCGTTATTGTTTATTATTATTGTTATCGGACCCATGCAGTATTTGTGAAATATCGTGAGTGTTTGTTTGCCTCATCTCTGATTGTTAATTGTGTTTTCATAGACGGTTAACATGTTCTGAAGCTGTCGCTAAGGGCCAGCATACAGTGGCTTGCGAAAGTATTGACCCCCCTTGGCATTTTTCCTATTTTGTTGCCTTACAACCTGGAATTAAAATTTATTTTTATTTGGATTTCATGTAATGGACATACACAAAATAGTCCAAATTGGTGAAGTGAAATGAAAAAAATAACTTGTTTCAAAAAATTCTAAAAAATAAATAACGGAAAAGTGGTGCGTGCATATGTATTCACCCCCTTTGCTATTAAGCCTCTAAATAAGATCTGGTGCAACCAATTACCTTCAGAAGTCAAATAATTAGTTAAATAAAGTCCACCTGTGTGCAATCTAAGTGTCACATGATCTGTCACATGATCTCAGTATATATACACCTGTTCTGAAAGACCCCAGAGTCTGCAACACCACTAAGCAAGGGGCACCACCAAGCAAGCGGCACCATGAAGACCAAGGAGCTCTCCAAACAGGTCAGGGACAAAGTTGTGGAGAAGTACACATCAGGGTTGGGTTATAAGAAAATATCCAAAACTTTGAACATCCCACGGAGCACCATTAAAGCCATTATTAAAAAATTGAAAGAATATGGCACCACAACAAACCTGGCAAGAGAGGGCCGCCCACAAAAACTCACGGACTAGGCAAGGACGGCATTAATCAGAGAGGCAACAAAGAGACCAAAGATAACCCTGAAGGAGCTGCAAAGCTCCACAGCGGAGATTGGAGTATCTGTCCATAGGACCACTTTAAGCCGTACGCTCCACAGAGCTGGGCTTTACGGAAGAGTGGCCTGAAAAAAGCCATTGCTTAAAGAAAAAAATAAGCAAACACATTTGGTGTTCGCCAAAAGGCATGTGGGAGACTCCCCAAACATATGGAAAAAGGTACTCTGGTCAGATGAGACTAAAATTTAGCTTTTTGGCCATCAAGGAAAACTCTATGTCTGGCGCAAACCCAACACCTCTCATCACCCCGAGAACACCATCCCCACAGTGAAGCATGGTGTTAAACTGTATCACCCACCACAAGCACTCAACTACTTTGTCACAATAGGCTACACATTACATTAGATACGTAAAAATATAGTAATATAGGCCTATACTGTATACAGTACAGTAGTTAAATCAAATAAATACCTAGAACACTTTTTTGTACTTTAGCCTACGGGTAACATAAAATAAATCATGCTGCTGCATTATACACATTGGTGTACAATGCTAATAAAATATTATTTTAAATTGAAATTACATGATTTTAGTTTTTTTTTTTTTTTTATTGTTGTATTATTATTATTATTATTATATTATTATTATTATTAACTTTGTCTACTTAGTAGCCCAGACAATTAACACACAGTAGATCATGGTCCGATACAGATGCTCAGAATGAAATGGAGGGGTTAGTGGCACACGTGTGCAGTCTATTGCTCCCAACACACTGTGGAAACCAGAATTGTCATAGAAATTAGTTTTCAAGTCTTGTAAGTACACCCTGTCCTTTATTGAAAATTAGGTACTTGGGTGTTTACCTCAAAAATACATTGAGCACAACTGGTAACACATGAAAAAAGTGGACTGGGAAATACCAGCAACAATTGTGACTGTTTAAAACGTGCTTTCAAAAGCTCTTAACAAATTGATGCAATTGTAATTGCCGCAATTGTCGGCAGCTTTAGTGCATCTCATTATAATATTTGTAAACCCTCATTTCCACTATCTCCGCCCCCCTTTTTGCAAATGTATGCAGGAACACCCATAATTACATATTCACAAAGATAACTGAACCACAAAGAAAAACTGCTGCCGCAAAGCATTCCTTAAAAAGTCGCTAATAGCATTGCGCTTGTTCAGTACATTTCACGCTAGACTTAATACTCGTTTGCAACTGGTTGCACTATTGCGACTGGCGCATCACTTTAGTACATCTACCCCTAAAGGATGAAAAACAAGAGACCTAGTATTAAACCTAGTAGCAAAAAGTTGTGATATAATAGTGTCATAGTTACCTAGACTAGTCTAAAGGAGGGTATTTTTTTGTAACTTCATCTCAAGCATATAGAATTTGTATAACATTGTATTCATTATTGCATTTTTTTGTCCCATCATCTCTTTTAGGAGGCAGTGTGGTCCAGTGGTAAAAGTCCAGGGCTTGTAACCAGAAGGTCACTAATTCAAATCCCACCTCTGCCACTGACTGACTCACTGTGTGACCCTGAGCAAGTCACTTAACCTCCTTGTGCTCCATCCTGTGGATGAGATTGTTAAATCTATGTCCTATTGTAAGAGACTCTGTATATAATGCACAGTTCACAGCCTACCTCTGTAAAGCACTTTGTGATGGTGGTCCACTGTGAAAGGTGCTATATAAAAATATTTATTATTATTATTATTATTATTAATATTATTATTATTATTATATTATTATTATTATTATTATTATCTGGGACTCCCTGACATTTTACAATATATTTGGGGGATTTTTTCCTCCCAGTTTCTTGTGATTTCCTGTACATTGCCTGCAACTCCATACCAGATGGTGTACATGGGCAGGAGCCTGAGGCGCCCTTGTGACTATGATGGTAATCACCATCAGACAGCCAGATACTCTATACACTATGTGATTGCCACAGGCAAGACTGAGGGTAAACACAGTCGGCTCTCCATGGCTCCTCCAGGTGTCTCATAAACTACAGCACATGAACTCAATCTACTGCGAAAGATATAGGCCACTGTTTCCTGTTTGTATGAAAATATGTTTTCATAAGCAGAGCAGCACTCCATTTGGTAAGTGATATCTTTTTAAATATTGATCTGTAGCATTTTCTTTAATTCTAATAAAAACTACCAGTGCCAGCAAAGGATACTGAACAATAATGAAGGGACTTGACTGCCAGTCAAGTGATAGATGGATTTGTGTGGTCTCAAATGTCCTATTTACACTAGCCACTTTTATTATTATTATTATTATTATTATTATTATTATTATTATTATTATTATTATTATTATTATTATTATTATTATTTATTTGCCAGATGCCTTTATCCAAGGCAACTTACAGGTGTTACAGGGCAGTACAGTATTACAATGCAAGATTAATATTTAAATACAGTATGGTTTACAATAAGTGCAAATAATACTACTAAAGTACAATATGAACTAGGATGCAACAAGTAAGGATTACAGCATGTTATATCTATAAAGAAATATTAGTAGTGCAAGGATGGTGCATTAGCTAAGGATCCAGTAACTTGATGCTTAAGTCAGGCAAATCCAGTGCAGTGCATAGTAGGAGGGGTAAATCAAGAGATCTACAAGTGCAGTCTAAACAGGTGGGTCTTATGGTGGCAGACAGCAGTGAGAGACAGAGCAGTCCTGAAGTTCTCCGGTAGCTGGTTCCACCACAGAGGGGCTAGGAAAGAGAAGGAGCGGGCACGTGAGGGTAGAGAGTGGAAGGAAGGCATGACCAGTCGGCCAGTAGAAGAGGAGCAGAGAGGATAAGAGGGGGTGTAGAATGACACAAGGGATTGGAGGTAGGAGGGGGCAGTGTGGTGAAGAGAGCGGTTGGCCAGAACAAGGGTCTTGAAATGAATGCAAGCAGAGATAGGTAGCCAGTGGAGAGTGCAAAGCAGAACGGTATCATGGGAGTAGTGAGGTTGGGAGAAAGCAAGACAAGCAAAAGAATTTTGAATGACCAGAAGGGGTCGGATAGCCGAAGCAGGGAGACGAGCAAGGAGAGAGTTACAGTAGTCCAATCTGGAGAGTACAAGAGCTTAAATCAGGAATTGGGTGGAATAAGTAGTGAGAAAAGGACGGATTCAATAGATTTTGCTAAGAAAGAAGCGGTAAGTGTGTGTCAGGGAAGAGATGTGTTGAGAGAAGCAGAGGGAGTTGTCAAGAATAACACTCAGGTTTTTAGCAGGAAATGGAGAGAGAGTGATAACTGAGGGATACTTTTAAGCTGGCTTTGAGGTGGCTTAGCTCCTAGGGCATCTTTTTTTGTAGTGCAAACACAGCTGTCCTATTTCCAACAGTCACAAATGTGGCCGACTCCAGAGGTGGCGTAGCAATGGCTTTGGTCTGTTTTTTTTCTCTACTCTGAACGCATCTGAACGCAAGTTGGCTGATGCAGAGGCGCGTTGTGAGCAACTGCCACAGTGTCAGTGTCACTCAGCCGTCTCCTTGGGAATAAAACTCATAAACATACTCCGCTGAAGCTGCGGATATGACCGACCAGAGTGATCAGAACTGGTGCTACTATTTTTTTTTTTTTTAAATCGTCTATTCTGGACAGTTTCACTCATGCACAGGATCCTGGACATTTATCTTGGTAAGCCAGCTCAGGTCTGAGTTTTAACTTTAAGTGTTGCCTGAAACTGCCCAGTGTCAGTGTGCAAAGGAAACATTTTATTTGCGACACAGTTTCACCTACCCATCTATATTGAACAGTTGTGGTGAAACCAGGTACAGTAAAATGCACTGGGGATTTTTTTATACTCACATACTAAGAAGACCCTGAATGTGACCTATTTCTGTGCCCCACTTAAGTTAATCTAAAGGGTTCTTCTTGAAGTACTTTGTAAGATTTCTCTTTCATGGGTGTTTGCTGAACAACCTCACAATGCAAAGATAATGATCATTGCTTTTTTCAGAAGCAGATTTTCATTCATTTCTTAGTTTGGATGTATTTGCGGGCAACCAACCAACCAACCAACCAACAGTATGATACATTATCTGAGGTGTCAGGTATGTTTTAAGGTCTAAGGTTGAAACACATATTTAAGTAATTGATATATTAGCGAATTATGAGATTCTCTTATTATTAGGGCACCAGCTTTTCTGTCACCTGAACCCAAGTTGGTATCTAAAGCCATCTTCAATTATTTATTAGAGTGAACTCTGGTAATTTGTTTTTGGCAATCGACCATGCTTTGGGCAAGATTCTCAAGGCGATTACTTAAAATTGTCAGAAGCATGTTTTTCAAAAAGGGTATTTTCAAAGGGTAAAGTGCAACCAATGAAGTTACCAACCCAGAAGTAAAAACTTAGACATGTCATTTAGTGTCTTGTAAGTAGTCTTTAGTTGTTTATCATGATTTATTTATTTATTTATTTCAGAAACAAAAATACCCATGCCGATTTTGACTAAATCTAGCAACATGTCTCTTATGGCACTTTTTCTTAAAAAACTTTCAATTGTATTTCAATTGGATCAACTGTACAATTACAGTAACATAAATCTTTTTTAGAAAAAGAAGAGCACAGTATCAATTGTTTTGCCAATTCATATGAATCCAAACATTTTACTGACATACCATTTTTGTCAGTGGGATCTTTTCATGATACCATAATACGTAGTATTGCAGTCACAAAAGCCTAGTTTTTCAGTGTTTCGGGTCAATTTGAAATATAATGTTAAAAGTATACATTATGTTAAAAAAACAGACATGAGCAGCTGCTACAAAAATGCATTCATCCAAAAAACACCAAATGTTTTTTTTTTTTTTTTTTTTTCCAAAAGAAAAATAAATCAGAGACTTCAGAATAATAAGACACTTTCAAAACCAAAAACAGGAAGCCCAGTTGAAGTTTAAAATCTAAGTATCTGGATAAACCAGTTTCTATTTAATCTAAATAGTGACCTACAAAATATTCATTAACCTGTCTGCAGTTTTGAAAATAAAGTGAAAGAAAAGAAATAGAATAGAATGGAAGAAGGTCCGTGATGCCTCACCTATGCAAATATTGGGTACTAAACCATGTGCTGTCCATTTTACGGTGAAGCGGAGTTGCCACCTGCCCCGAAGAGGAAGAAGGAGAGGAACAGCCATTCCCAGAGGTGAGCAAAGAAACCGATGCTATCCCAAAGGCCAGTGAAGGAGGAGTTGCCTGCCCAAAGGCCAGAGAAGGAGGAGTTGCCTGTCCAAGCGCTAGAAAGGTAGGAGCTGCCATCCTGTGCGCAGGAGGGCTGCTGGGACACCTACTTCCATGTTCTCTAGCTCTCGAGTTCGTACCCAGTCTGCGGAGAGTGGGGGCACTTTGTGGTCAACTGCCCCTTCCCAGGGGAGGATGAGGAACCACGTTCGGAGGGCAACTGGGATGCCTACCTAAGTGCTTTTGAGGTCTCATGTGGATGCCCCACCTGTAAGGAGTGGGGGCACTTCCCTGTCAACTGCCCCCTCCTCCAGGAGGTGGAGGAGTAGGAACAACTGTTGGATAGCCCCACACTGAGGTCAGCGTTGCTGCTGGCAGCACCATAGCCACAGCCAAAACAAAGGTATTTAAACACAAATAACAAAACGCAAAGCAAAACTTACAAAATAAAGGTTTCCAGACTGGGCGATGCCTTCAATCCCCAGCCACCTGAGCACAATAAACCCAGGCAGGTATGGAATTTAATCCCATCCCTGCCAATCTATACAGGGCAGAGCTCTGCTCTGCCACACACCTCCCCCCATGTACAAAGTACGCAGGCCGCAGTCAGCCAACACCCCCCCCCCCTTAAACCCAAGCCCTCCCCACAAGACTCCCATTATGTCCATTAGGTAGGCTGTTTCGGTGGGAAGTGGTGGGTGGGTTTGAGGTCGGAGCCCCCAAGCCTTCTTTTGTTGAGGGGGCCCCGGACCTCCAAGAAGTAAGGCGACACTGTCAGGGGACCTGGACCCTCCAGCAGATGTAGTGCTGGCGGGCAGGCAGCACCCCTGGACAGTGTGGGTCCCCCTAGCAGCGTTGGACTCTACAACGGCGTTGGACCCTCCAGTGGTGTCGAACCCTCCAGTGGCACTGGACCCTCTAGCAGCGGAGATGGGAACGGCGGCCTGGCTCCCTCTGGTGGCGGAGGCGGGAACGGTGGCCCGGCTCCCTCTGGTGGCAGAGGCGGGAACGGCGGACCCTTGGGAAGAGTAGATGAGGACTGTGGCCACTCCGATAGTGGCAGTTCTAGCTCCTCCGGTTGCAGCGGCTGCAGCCCCTCCACCAATGGCGGTGGGTCGTTTATTTATTTATGTGTTAATATTTTGCTGACTGCAGCAACCTGGTGTTCTTGGTGGATAGGTTAGGAGACAGCACTGTATTTTCCTCTGCATTCCTCAAGTTGCCTGGGAAAAGCCAGCTCATCCCTTTATGAATGACCAACACAAAAGCACCACATGGACAATTAATGGATCTAATTGCAAAACTATTAAACTATTATTGCAAATCTATGTATTGTATTTTTGTTATAAATAAAGTTTGTTTATTTTGCATGTAAATTTGGCAGGAATGGGATTAAGATCCCACCCCCAAACCAAATCCCTGTGCCAAATATGACCAGATGTTGACTGATTGATTGATTGTCAATCAGCCCTAGCCACATGTATATGAGAGGAGCCATATCTTTATTTAGATTTCTACAAACTTTATTTACAACAAAAAACAGACAATATATACACTTTTAAGCGCAGAGCCTCAGCCCTGCCAGACAAGGCTATACTCAACTCTTAAATATCTGGTTAAGAATGAACCACATTGAATGCATCAGCAGTGAATAAATCTTGAAATGTTGGCTTATGATTCCTGGATATTTGGACAATCACAAACATCATTGAAACGAGACACAGTGATTGCTGGTTTCTTTAAAAGGTTCCAGAAGATACAGTAAAGTTCCCAATAACTCATCTGCCTTTGAAACTTCCAATAGCTGTATCTCTATGGTCCATTCATGTGTGTGATTCACCATAATTGTAAGTCACCAGGGTATGCTTGAGTGAAATGGGCATAAGAGTATTTAACATAGAGTTTTCAGCTTCCCTAAAATCTGACAAACCAAAAACTGTAGCCTGCATATTTCCTTTTATCTAAAAGATCATCTTGTTGTTTGATTAGGCTCTTTCTAAGTTGGTTAGTGGCAGACAGAGAAGGTTAGACTAGTCCACTGGATAATGTTTGCCTTCTTTGAGTATGGAAAGCAGTAACATTATTCATTTCTGTATCACTTTGAGAAGTTACCAGATACACTGAAAAAAAAAAGGAATTAATTAAGTTTGCTAACTTAAGTAGACATTTCAGTTAAGCATCTTGTAATTATGTGGAATTGATAGAAGTAAGTGTGTAATTAAGAGGGTCATCTGAATCTACTGTGTGTCCAGTGCTATTAACTCTACCCTAAGGCCCTGTTAAAGCTATTCAGAATCCTTAAAGGTCATTATTGATATTTCAGCTAAGTACATTGTGAGTTCAGTGTCACTTTACAGTCCTAAAGAGCCAATATAAGCTTTAGTGAGGTTGGGGATTGAGGGGAGTGCAAGGGAAAAGTAATATAAGATGTCTGTGAAAATGTTTTTTTGCATAGATTAAAAAGTGTTCTTACAGTTATCTAGGTGTTTTCAGACTGGATTGAAAGGATGACTATGTTTCTTGGTTAGCAACCTTCAACCCTTAGAACATAAAAAGATCCATATAATATAGTAAAACATGAAACTCTACAAATGTAATTCCATTTTTTGTACAATACATTTGTGTAGATTATTTTGTTTAATAATTGCCATGGATGAAATATGAACTTAGAATTCAAAGATTTAGGGGCAGCATTGATACAGCATGTGAAGTAGAAATGCAGTATATAATGATTAGACTGGCCAATCATCTCATCTTCTGGTGCGACAAGACCCGTCTTCAAGTGAGGTGCAACCTCCATTGTCCATCAGAGGTCAACCAAAGCTGGGTGATAAAGGACCACTGACTCCCAAGAAGGCAGAAACAGTAGTACCGTAAGCCTCAACAGTTGCGTATTTTTCAAGTTTGAGTATTCTATGTAAATTAAATATGAAACACTGTTCATCAGGGTCAGGCTGTGTGTCTGTTGTTCATCTATCACACTACAATACAGGGCTAACACAAAAACTGCTTTGATTTTGCATCAATCTTCACCACACTTTTATCTTACACTCCTAGCCTTACACATTTCCAATTGTGTTTGGCTATAATACAATAAATATATACAAATATATTTAACTATTGTGACAGAGAAAGAATGAATCTTGGTTATAAATCTCCCTTCCGACCTTTGAGGGTGCTGAGTAAAGGGAACAGTGCGCCCCGGACTGGATGGTTTGGCAATTCATTCCAGGGAAAGTCGGCAATCTAGAAAGGGGGCAGAGCCACAGTACACCAAGTCATCACCCTGGATGGGCGGCGATGTGGCAAATGTGGATTAGAGGAAAAACGATTGCACTCGCTAACCAAGGGGGTGTGGCTGAAGGTACAAAAGGAGATGTGGTAAAGTGAACTATTCCTTTGTTATGGTTGCGAAATAACCTCTGAAGGACTATAAAGTAACCACGAGTGTTTTGTTTTTGTTTGTTTGTCACTCTAATTGTTCTCGTCTGTCATTATTAGATGGCTAACACGTATCGGGAGCTGTCACTAGGCCCGCACCAAACCCGGACAGCACTGCACTACTGTTCACTATACATTGTATTTCACCACTTGCACGTATATCACTGACTCTGGACTTTGTGTTTGTGTTCTGTGTGTATTTGTACTCTTTTTTTATTTCAGTACTGAACCCTGTGGTTTTAACTGTGTAGTACACATTGTTATGTATTGCCAGTTACTATTATCTACGGTCGCCAAACGACCTTGATTACAAAATAAAGGATTGTTTGGACCATGAACTTTGTTGTTTGTCCTTTGTTTGAGCATTGCATGACCTCTACACCTGCGCACTGCAATCTACTTTGCCACATCTATACAACCACTCTTTCATATCATTATCTTTAGTTGTCCAAAAGCATTACATAATCACTTTACGCCAATGTGTATGCACAAAGCATAGATGGGAATAGTGGTCAGAAGTTAGTGACATTACCTAGGTATCTACAGTACACTATATTGTTCATTGTACAATCACAGACTGCTTCCTAAAGAAAAAATCCAGTGAATTTAGTTAAGGGATTTATTGTCATTTCAAAGCCAAAATGCCATGCATTTATATAACTTGAGATACTTTATCAAATGTATCTTTTCTTTCTTGTGACTACCCAACAGGACTACAATGTTGATAATACCAGGTGAGTGTGGAAAATAATACATCGACAGTTGCAGACAAAACAAAAAGCAAAATACACAATTTCTTGAAATTTAACAATCTTTATGAAAAAAACAAACACTTATTTTATTTAAAGTATTCATTCATTACAAAAGTATTGGCACCCTTGCTTTTCATGTGTCCTCCTTTTATTACGGCTTTCACATGTTTATGATAATTCTTAACCAGTATGTTATATCTTATTGGTGAAATTGGGGCAGTAATTCCCACATGGCTCAGGAGATCCAAAGATTCAGTGGGATCACCCATGACCTCGAGAGCGGATGTCAGCGAGCTACTGACCTCTGGAGGACAAAGGCCTGCCCTGCAGGTGTCTGCTCTGAGCTCACTAGGCATCTGGCCAGCAGGGTTCGCTGTAGAGTGATGACGAGTTTTACCTCCCTAATCAACAGGAGCGCCACAGCCAATACAATGCTCCCTTCGGAATCCCCAGCAAAGACTGGCCTACTTAGCACACCTAGGATGTGAATCTACACCCTACACACCACGCGGTTGCACTTCTACCAGGTGAGCCACTAGGGGATACCTGTCCAAAGGACTGCTATTGGATTGAGATCTCATGATTGTGAAGACGATTCCAGAACTTTTAACTTAGTTTTCTTCAAAAACTCCAGGGTTGACTTAGCCGTATGCTTTGGGTTGTTGTCGTGTTGGAAGATAAACTGTCTGCCTATGAGCAGATCATATCATTGTACTTTGTAGAATGTTTTGATACATGGCTGCATTCATTTGATCTTCAAATCACATGAATGTATCATCCCTGAAGGGCTAAAACACCATGTTTTCTTCATTAAGGCATTCACCTTTTTTTCTCCTCACATACTATAACCCGTTTTTGGACCAGAGAATTTTGTTGAAGAACGCTTCAGACTCCTGTTCATATTTCTTGGCAACGTTTGTTTTATGAATGTTCTTTAAAAGTGATTTGCAGTGAGGTCTATGTGTATACAACTTTTCTGTGTTGAGGTGTCTTTGTTTAGTTCTTTTGTGCACTATTACGCCTGCTGTTTTGTAATCTTTCTTTGAGTCCTTGGATGTTAATTTTATCAGGGTTAAAATTTTTTGGCACTTTATTTTGTATTTATAATTTAAGATGTGTCTTTTTTTTATTGCACTTTGATTATTTTATAATGATATGTTCTTTTTCTTTTAAATCACATGTGAATGTGTGTAAGGAAATTGTGTTGTAATTGATTAATTAGTCCAATTGTTTGTAGCTGAATACTTTATAGAGCTTCATTAATAAGAATGAGGAGAGAGATCTGGGAGGATGTTCGGGATAACGAGCAGTTTGTGTGAGCATGATTGCCGGGCTGTAAAGTAGGAGCGGTGGTAGGGTTTTTTTTTTTTTTTTGAGAAACTGCTACTTTATGAACTGCAGCGTATACTGGCGGTGGTGTGTATCCGTATATATCATATAAGCGCATGTGTTGCCGCTGCCTCTACAGGGTTAGGGGGAGATCTAGAATGGCTCCTATGTTATTATTTAGCCTTTTTTTTTTAGTAAAATGAAAATCCATGTCCTTTCTTTGATAGCTGTGAGAATGGGATTATTTAGTTAATGGAATATGTGTCTTATGCTCAGTATCTGAACTCCATTGGAGGTAAGATTGAGGACTCGGTAGGTTTTGTTTTGTTTAGTTGGAGCAGCTTGTTATTTTGATTTGAATACATTTTGTTGACTGATTTCTCAATCACATCTCCAGTTCGCCAATGCAACTAACTCTGGATTGCTTTATTCTACTTAGGTGCTCTTTAGTGCTTTACAAACTGTGATGCTGACTTGCGAAAGATGGTGTCTAGTTTGTGTAGCTGATAACTAATATGTCTCTGTTTTAGGAAGCTCTGAAAAAAATTGATCTGTTTGATATATACTATTTTTGTAAATGCGAAAAGCATATTTTATCTTATTAATAAAAAAATGTAACTTCATCTTTTAACTTCCAATTGGCAAACATTACATTTGAGTTGCTCTTTCTTTATAGAGCTAGCATAGTCGGATTACTTCACGGCACAGTGGTGGCTTAGCCTGAGCATAGTTGCCCCCGCTGTAGCTCCGCACTCTTCTGTACTGGTTTGGCTTCACTAACCCCCTTTGCCCCCATTACATAATCTTTGATTTTATTAGCTGCTTGGACGATTGCTGTTTGTTAAACTACCGTAAAATGTATATTTTGGTCTTTGTCATATTAATTAGTGGCTAATGTTCATTAACAATAGCCACTTGTATTTAACATGCTTTCTTCTTAATTTATATTAGTAATGGACCTAATGATCCTTGTGAACCCAATCAGATGAACGAGCATAAGAACCTCAACGAGCACAGCCTGGAATTAAATGGCCAAGAGTTTCTGAGAAAACAATGTGGGACACAGTAAACATGGATCTTTGTTTTGCGTTGGAACGGTTAGGTGGAACAGTCGAAAAGAGGCTGGATAAATTTGGGGAAATTTGGAGAGTTTAGATTGGAAATCACATGACAAATGTATGAGGGAGGCAGCACCTATGTTGAAAACTGGAAGAAAGTGCCAGCAATATATGACACACGAAGAGCAGCATTCCTCCATCCAGGGGAACAACCTCCAAGAAAATGTATTAAAACCAAAACTCATCTAGGACAACTGGAAGCTGCTAGAGACTGGAAGATGATGGCAGATGTTGGACAACAGCTTACTTTCCCACCTGAGATTGCCAACACTAACCTTCAACTGATATTGTCTTGTGGTCTGGGTCGGCATGCTTTGTTCATCTGGTAGAGTTAACAGTGCCATGGGAGGATGCTGTGGATGAGGTGTATGAAAGGAAGAAACTTTGGTATGCTCAACTCGCAGAACAGCGAGGACGCAGAGTCCAGGTTTACCCAGTGGAGGTGGGTTGTCGAGGATTTGTGGCACACTCCGCAACCCGCTTTCTCAGAGACATCAGATTAAGTGGTCAAGAGTTGCGACACATATGAAGAACTTATCTGAAGCAGCAGAGAGGAGCAGCACCACTTCACCATGCCACCCTGTTATAAAAACAGTTATTTTATATTTGAGTTAGGATTGTAAATTGCGAGTAGTTTGAGAATCAAATATTGTAATTGAATTGAAATCTCAAATTGTTTTTGGTTCTTTGGTGTTTTGTGCTGCTGACATACATCCTGTTAAATGATGTGTTTGTATATCAGCTGGCCTCTCAGTATTAATGTCAATAAAAAAAATATATGTTCATATATAAATTATTCCGTGGACTCCATACAGTACATGAATTCAAACAAAAGAACCAGTAGTGGTTGGATTTCCTGCTGATTTAGAGGAATTGCTGTTTTGTATCTCATGAGTATTACATGTGTTGGAAACATGTATTTTCTCATTCTCCCAGCAGTAATGCTGACGCTCAAGCAATGCATCTTGACATGAGGACTGACTTATATTGCACCAGTACCAGCAGGCTGCAAAAAGAAAAGCTGAAAGGAGCTGTCAGACTGTGGGGTGGAACGAAGTGGCTTCTAGTTATACACTTCAAGTTGTCAAGTTGTTCAGCTATTAGTGCATACTTTAATTAATACCATCTGAATTTTTTTTTTTTTTTGCCAAATCTAAGAAACTAGTCTTAGATTTGGCAGATCCAGTCTCAGAATATATTTTCATGTATGTGTTACAATATCATTCCCATTTGTCACATTTAATTAAAATTAATTTCATTTGGGTTCTAGGATTACATGCATGTTGCATATATATATATAGATATATATATATATAGA
Organism: Polyodon spathula; assembly: GCF_017654505.1. Classification (NCBI taxonomy): domain Eukaryota; kingdom Metazoa; phylum Chordata; class Actinopteri; order Acipenseriformes; family Polyodontidae; genus Polyodon; species Polyodon spathula. The sequence goes on along the minus strand of NC_054535.1, from coordinate 90,706,363 downwards.
TATATATATATACACACACACACACACACACACACACACACACACACACACACACACACATATATATATGTGTGTGTGTGTGTGTGTGTGTGTGTGTGTGTGTGTTTGTTATGGGGGGGGCAGTCCCGTAGTATGTTTTTAAACGTCGGGGTTGGATTATTAACCAACCAATTGGTTTTCGATAAAGTTAAAAAATAAAATTTTTAAAAAATTCTTTTAATATTTTTTTTACTTGGAAGTGGAGTAGTTTTTTTTTAATTAATGGAAGAGTACCTCAATCCTAACATTCATTTAATTTTTATAAATATAAAATTATGTCAAAATAAAGGTCAACATTCCGTGTGTTCCACTTGGTAAAACTTTCCCCCACATCTGAAAGATGTCCCTGACTTTTTTCTATATATATATAAATATATATATATATATATATATATATATATATATATATATATATATATATATATATATATATATATATTATGGGGGTGTAGACTATATATATATATATAATATATATCTATAATACTATATACATAATACCCCACCCAGGTATGTCGGTTATATAGTTGAAATGATCAGCTGCATAAGCACATCAATATCCAGTGTCCAATCAACTGTCTCACTAATTATGTGATTAAGTGCATATGCGTCAGTCAAAGTCACTCAAGCACATCATGGTCAAGAATACTGGTCAAGAAACTGAGAGATTCTTTTAATCTAATTTATCTTTATTTCCACAGAAAAAAAAGGCACAGTGGCCGTGTGGCAGGGTGAAAGCCCTGCTGGTGTGTGTGTGTGTGTGTTTGTGTGTGTGTGGGAGGGGGGGAAATATTGGTTTCAAAAGGAGGGGATTAAATTTCTCCTTTTCAAAACACGTGGGAATGTGGTTGAGCCACAGGTGTATAAAATAGGTGTTCACAGGTGTTAGAGAGTGTTAGTAGGATTAATGTTGGTGACAGAGGTGAAAGTCTTTGTTCTGTGTTCCATGCTGTGCTGTCCTATCTTGTTTACGTTTGTAAATTTTTGTAGAATCTTTTGTTTTGGCCCTTGGGCCTTTTGTTTTGTTGAGTGTTTTGGCCATGTTATTGTTTATTAAACTGCACATTGGCACATTTAACTTGCAGCTTTCTGTGTCTGAGTCTTTCTCCCCACCAATAAAACCTGGGCTGTGACACAACCGCGCCACAAGCACATATGTGAAACTGGAAGAAAAATGTTTTTTCACCTTATATTTACAATCAGTGTTAGATTTGTTTTGTGTTACCATTTACGGTTCACGTATTGGCAAGAGTTAAAGCTGTTTGGAAAAATCAAATTGAATCAAAATGATTTTGAATCACAAATTAACCCATCACTCTTGGCATTCAAGGTACATGAAATGTTAAACAAAGAAATGGATACAGTGTGCATTGGCCTTAAGTCAAACATGAATGCATGATTGCTGATGAGATGCCTGTTTCGACAAGCTCAAGCTTCACTATTTGAGACTCAGGTATACAATATGCAGGATTTCTTTAAGCCTTACAGTTGTTTAGATGTTTTTAATCACGTGGCTGTGGTCATAGATTCATTTTAAAAATCTACTTTTATTTAACATTGGGTTGCCAATTTAAGATTAAGGACATGTTATTAAACCTTTGCAGTCTGTGGTGAAGGGAATATGTGTATTGCAGATCTGCCTCCATTTTTTCCCGGCTTCTCTCTGAGAGAGAGAGAGAGAGAGAGAGAGAGAGAGAGAGAGAGAGAGAGAGAGAGAGAGAGAGAGAGAGAGAGAGAGAGAGATTTTCTCCGCTTTTTCCGGAGAAAAAAACGACTAGGAAACCTGTGATTGACGCCTTTTTGATGATGACATCGGAGGGGAAAGGAACAATTTTAATGTCGGACCTAGTCCGATATAGGACCGCAAAAATATTAAAACAATGATGTTGAAAATTATATTGCAATAGTACATACAACACACCAAGCCACAACGTAAGTTCATTAAATCTTTAAAGTAAGATTTTAAACCCATTTAAAGCAACATGAATATATTATTGTATGGTGACGTTACTATTATTTATATTATACTGTACATACTAATATCTTCTTTAAACCAAATGCAAATTGAATACACATGTTTGTACTAAATCTATTTTTTGTTTTTTTTAAATGTAGTGGTCGTAGTCTCTGTATGGTAAAAGTGCATAAAATGTTTCCAAACTCTATCAAAACTACACTGGTTGGCCAGAGTATGTTGTCTAATGTCTACTTGTCATAGTTTATTATCAGAATTACTAATCAATTTATTTTAGTTTATGGATAGTTTTTACAACTGCATACATGCCAACAGTTCCTACAGTATATGGTCGGGACAGTCCCGATTTCCTAGCAAATGTCCCGTGATCTGATACATAGGAAAAAAGTCCCGATATTTACACATAGAAAAAAAAATATATTCTGCACAGTATAGTTAGTGAAAACCACACGCTGTGCTCTTTGTGCGGCTGACACATCTGCTGATCACTAACTTACCGGTATACAAAGGTACGAACGCTTCATTGTGTCTATGTTTACTGCCATGCTGGTCGTGTGGTGTTGAGTTGAAGAGATACGTCTATTATTATATGAGAGTGTTTTTTGCATATGACACCTCCCATGTGTATGATGTGCATAACATACTGGGACAACTGATTTGTATGCCATACTGCATACCTCAGTTTCACACTGCCCTAGTTCTTCACAAAACAGGCAGACAAAAATGTCAATAATTCAAATATCCTTACATTTTAGTTTGGTGCATCCAAGCTCTCAACATTCTCATTTAGACAGGCAACACGCTTGGTTAGTAACTTAGTTACTGTTCTGATCTGTAACCTTGCCATGTTTTGCTGTGTGTTGAGGTATAAAATATTGCATACTTGGCAGACATTGTATACACCTCACCTGTAAGTGCATGAAAGGACTTTAGTAGGAGATGCTGTTAAGGCTCTGTGACAAAGTGCCCGCCCCTGTGTATATTATCTGTTATGTGTTGCGTGTGGTGTGTTTTTAAATGTTGGTGTATAGTCATTGGTACACGGGATATAAACGGGTCCATGTAACACGAGTGTTTAAAATGTATATTTGTATTTAGGCACGGGATTGTACATTACTTCATGTACATTTAAAGTAGTTAATATGTGAGCACGAGGTTGCACAAAATTAATTCACGTGCTGGGATTCAAGTGAATAATTAATTAGTAATTGAATCCCAGCACAACAGTATATATAGATGCACGTTTTACTCACTCACGGTTGGGTGTTCAGTGAGTGGAGAACGGGAGAGAGAGGAGGATAAACTATTTACAACAATTGCTATTGCGTGCTGGTGGGACCAGCACGAGACTTGTTTATTTATCTGCTCACCGTGTTTGTCAGTGTGTCTGTCCGTGCACCGTTTTGTTAAGTATAGTCCATTTTTGTTTGTCTCTTTTATTTTGGCATAGAGTGCCGTGTCCTGTTGTTTCTGTTTATTTAACTGTTTTATTACAATAAACCAGCGCAAGCAAGCACCATCATCAATTCACCTCATCTGTTCTGTCTTTATGTATTTCATTCCTTCCTGGTTCTGACGTCACCCACTCTGCCGTCTTTGTGACAGGCTCTGACAGCAAAACGGATTAAACTGTGTTTGCTGACTGAATACATGTTAAATTTGCATGTTTGCAGTTTATGTATTTGCAAGACTTATAACTCCTGCAGAAGCTTTGGATCAATCTTGTCTCTTTCTGTGCTTCAAAGGAAGCAAGAGCTCTCTTGATCACCTGCTTTGTCTGAAATGAGTCACCTTGCAAATATATGAATAGCAAATACAACAATCTTGAGCCAGGCTGCTGCATCCGCCCATCTGCATACATGCCGAATCCAAGAGTTTACCACAGAATCAGATGTACACCTTAGAACTGTAATCACACAGATTGAATTCTTCTTTTCATTCAGCATTTGACTTTATTTTAAGCAAGAAGCTAAAGCAAGGGCAGGAGAGACAATCTTAGCATGGGCAAGAACAATGACACATCTTTCACCTTCCTAACAGGGTATATAAACCTGCTTCCTGTACGATACCCAACAGGTTTAGATTGTAATCCTTTACACTCTCCATTCTCTAAGCCTCTACAAGCTGAGGAAAATGAGCTATTTTAAGCAGCAGTTTTTATGTCTACATGATGCAATTTAAACAAGGTAATGGGGTAACACTTTATTTTAGGTGGCATTGCACTCTATTATACCATGGTTGCATAAAACATGTCACATACTATAGTATTATAACTAGGCATGCAACTATATGCAGTGATTCAAATAATTATTTGACCATGATTTTTTTTTTTTTTAAATGAACAATCCTCGTAACACAATATGAGAATAGCAATATTTTGATTTCAATATTCATTTCTATAAAAAATTGTCCTATGATACAAAAAAAGCAGGGCCTACATCCTACAGCATAGCAAGTTGTTTTCATATACGACACTTTAAAACTTTAAATTAAATCACCATCATAAACATGGTCATTTGATTGGGGTTAACTGCCATCAACATATGTTGTGTTGTGTTTGGTTAATCTATCTTGTTATTATACTGATATCAATGCAAACCAAAAAAGTCCTGATTGTCAGAACAAATCCGCAATAACAGTATGCATTCTCTGTTACGAATCCTCAGATTTTAGTTAAATTGAAAAATGTACAGATTAAAAGATCAAAGTATGAAAACATATCATTCATATTTTAAACAGGGATCCACTTTATTGAGATCCGCTATTTTAACTTTAGGTGGACATGATGTTGTTTAAACTATACATGCCTACATAAACATAAATTCCAAAAAGAGCTTGGTTAACAGCCATCTATCTTTATCACAGTAGTAACATCATTATGTAAAGGTAATCAATCCTTAAAATGTCAATGAAATCCATTATAACTCTTCAAAGTAATCCTGTGTGTGTGTGTGTGTGTGTATATATATATATATATATATATATATATATATATATATATATATATATATATATACACACACACACACACAATAATAGTATAGGTCATTACAGTAAACCGTCTGTTGGCAGACAAAAAAGGTATTTCCATAACTACTATTGATTAAAAATGTCATAAGATTTCCTTGAAATTTTAAAAGCTCATTAATCCTTTAATTGTTTTAACAAAATTCTTGGCTGAACCGACTTGACCAAATATATATATATATATATATATATATATATTAATATGTATAATATATATATATATATATATATAATAGATTGGCTTCAGTGAGTTACAGGAAAATAATTCCATCTAGGGTTTCTGTGACGTCATAAATTACGAGACCGAAGGTCAAGTTTTATAAACTGTCACAGAAACCCAAGATGGAATTGTTTTCCTGTAACTCACTGAAGAGGCCAATCTATTATTTTATATAATATATGGATACCGATGTGATGCTAATATTAAAGAAAACGAGGTTCAGCAGTACAGGTGGGTTTTTTTAAACTTAGTGTTTCAGTGCTGTACAGATATTCTACGTCTTAATTGCTACGTGCTCCGGCTTTATTTGGATGATTGTCTTTACCTTGTTTTAAATTCCCATTCCTCTCCAGTTTCTCTGAGAAATGAATGCACCATCTTTATATATTTTTTTTTTTAACATATTCTCATTTTGTTGATCATTAATGAGCATTTCTGTACTGTGGGTGTTTTCAAGTGATTGAAAATTAGTAATTTTGTGTTTTAATTGAAAGTGATGACCTCAAGGAGTCGAATGGGCCAAAGGTCAAGTATATTTTCCTCTAGAGGAATTATCACTTTTTGACTTCGCTACTGTGGTATTATGCCTTTTTTCTTCGAGTGGCTGAGAATGCAAATAAAGCCTTCATCTGTGTGTGTGTGTGTCATATATATATATATATATATATATATATATATATATATATATATATATATATATATATATACAGTACTGTGCAAAAGTTTTAGGCAGGTGTGAAAAAATGCTGTAAAGTAAGAATGCTTTCAAAAATAGACATGTTAATAGTTTATATTTATCAATTAACAAAATGCAAAGTGAGTGAACAGAAGAAAAATCTACATCAAATCAATATTTGGTGTCACCATCCTTTGCCATCAAAACAGCATCAATTCTTCTAGGTACACTTGCACACAGTTTTTGAAGGAACTCGGGAGGTAGGTTGGCCCAAACATCTTGGAGAACTAACCACAGTTCTTCTGTGGATTTAGGCAGCCTCAGTTGCTTCTCTCTCTTCATGTAATCCCAGACAGACTCAATGATGTTGAGATCAGGTTTATGTGGGGGCCAAACCATCACTTCCATGACTCCTTGTTCTTCTTTATGCAGAAGATAGTTCTTAATGACTTTCGCTGTATGTTTGGGGTCATTGTCATGCTGCAGAATAAATTTGGGGCCAATCAGATGCCTCCCTGATGGTATTGCATGATAAATACATATCTGCCTGTACTTCGCAGCATTGAGGACACCATTAATTCTATATGCCTACAAAATCCCTGACTTTGTGCAAGTGTACCTAGAAGAATTGATGGTGTTTTGAAGACAAAGGGTGGTCACACCAAATATTGATTTGATGTAGATTCTTCTTCTGTTCACTCACTCTGCATTTTGTTAATTGATAAATATAATCTATTAACATGTCTATTTTTTTCACACCTGCCTAAAACTTTTGCACAGTACTGTGTGTGTGTGTGTGTGTGTGTGTGTGTGTGTGTGTGTGTGTGTGTGTGTGTGTATATATATATATATATATATATATATATATATATATATATATATATATATATATATATACACACACACACATAACAATGGGTTTAAAATGTCTTTATTCCCTTTAAACAACAACACTTAACTAGGCCCACAAGTTGGTTTCTAACTCATTTTTTTAAGGTCAAGCTCTGAGAAGTGTCAGGTACCAAGGTTTGGGACATGTTGGAGAAAAAAAAAAAAAAAAAACTTTGCAATGTCACTTGTCATTATTATAATATACAGAATGATGTCAGGACTTGTTAATATTGAGCTAAATTGAAAGTCCATCATCTGTTGCAATTAAAGAACAGCAGTTTGGAAACTTAAAACCAAAACCTGATATAATCGGAGAGAAAAGCCATTCTCAGCCATGCATCCTTTTTACGCTGTTGTCTTTCATATTCAGTAAGAGCGCAACCAGCCATGTGTCATTTATTTGCTTAGTGAACTTGTATACAATTCAA